>NC_045480.1:42583927-42894013 GCF_009650955.1 Corvus moneduloides | reverse complement strand
GGCGTAAGATGCTTTGCATCCAAGTGCTACGAGAAAAATGCAGAACATAAACGTGTTCAATCACAGCACATTGTCAGCATTGGCAGGTAGCACGTTAGGTCCGGGATCCGTGATCGTTATCAGATTCAGGCACATCTACCTCAAGAAAATTTGATCCAGGTCAGGCCTTGGCACACAGCTGCATTTCTATGGCAACTGTAAATATACGTTATAAGAATTTCTACTGCCTTTGTATTTTCACTCTGAGGACAGGCAACTTCTAATCCAATACAAATACCTTGTTAACCCATCACTGCTTTTCTCAAAAAAATGCAAGCAAACAAAGTGAGCTGATACCAGACCATGCTTTGCAATACGTGGCTGTGGCAGCCTCAGCAGGTGGCAGGAGCTGCAAAGCTGGATTTACTGTCTCTTTGGACTGCTGCCACAAACATAACCTCACACTCTGCCATGACTTCCTAGGCTTCCCCACCTCCTTTGCTTCGGATTTTAAACAGGAGACATTAATGGTCTGAATATGGCTGACACAGGACAGAAAGATTTCACGCTTTTTCCTGGATACTTCTCTGATAACCTTGACCTCACCTGGGCAACCCCATTCACGAGTTCAAAACTGCTGTCTTGGTGGGACACGTGCCAGGAGCTTGCCTGCCCAGCTACAGCAATCCATGCTTGTGCCCTGAAACACCCCTGCCAGATTTCTGAAGCATGGGCCTGACTTAACCGAGTATTTTTCACCTTCTCATCGATTAGCTATCATGAGGAGGGAAGAGCATAATTGATGAACCTCTCTGTTCTCAGCATATGCAGTCCCCATAGAAAACCTATTATTTTCAGGCTTATTGTTTTATTTTCTGCTTTTATTGTCTCTCTGAAGCAATGCTACTTTCTAATTAAGTGCATCAAAACCACAATGCAGCAATCCAAGGTATTTTTTCTATTTTATTTCCTCATAAAGGATTATGGTTGCAAGAATGACTGTCACTAAGCAGTTACAGCACTATTAGTAATACACACTTATAGTATAATAATACTCCAATCCTGTTGTTCAAGACCCTGGAAACCCACAGAAATTCATCAGTTGATGTTCCAGAGCACTCCCAGAAATTGCCATTCACATTCTTCATGCTTTTCCTCAATTTGTGGCATCACATTTAATTTTTGATTGACAAGCCCAGTACTGGCATACTTTACTACAATTTGTGGTCCATATACAATTTGGTTATTTGAGAAGCAACCCTCTCCATAATCACAGAATGGTATAATTTGCATCAGTATATCCATCCAAACATGTATCTGGACATACTTTAGTTCAGGCTTGTACAATCTATGCAACAGTTTACAGATCCCGATATTTTTAATTGAGCAAAAAAGGTCCTTGATGCTTCTAATGACTTGACACATACCCCACTTAATACGATAGCCAAAGACAGATAGGACGGAGCCATCCTATTTTTACATTACTGTTCATGTTGCAAATGCATTCTGGTGAATGAGAAAGATTTTGGTTGCATATGAGTTCTGCAGGAACTCACCAAAACCTTTAATTATATTTTGTGTCCCGTCTACAAAACACTAGAAAAATTAGGGGAAACATCTCGCATTCTGGAGTTGGGGGGCAAGGGTGAGAGGGGCGCTCATTCCAGCTGTGGGTGCGGGGGAGCAGAGCCTGCCATTCCCTTTTTTATCTCAAGGCTGCAGCCAGGAGGGCATGGAGACACCGCCCCAGCTCAGAGCATCCCTAGCAGCAGAGCACCATACAAGCTTCCCCAGTACCTTGCAATTTCTGGCTGTACTCTGTCCTGTCGGACTGACTCCTCCTCAGGTTGCCAAGGTCCCCGGCGGTGGTGGTGCTCTCCACCACGGGCTCCGTTCTCCTCCTCTGCCCCATGTAGAGCTTGTTCCTCAGCAGGGTCAAATTCCTCTTCCTTCCCCCGGTGCCTTCCTTCCCCGGACAGTCCATGCTCGCCACGGACAGCCTTGCTTAGTGGTGGTGGTGGCGGGAGGACAATAGCTTGATTTTCAGGGAGGTGACCTCCCTGCCCAGGTGAAGGCTGGTTGCTTTATGCTTGGGTTTGCAGCAGGGCTCGCCAGGCTCCGCAGGTCCCCGGGCTCAGCCCTGCCACCTGTGCCGGAGCAGCTCCACCCCCGCGAAGCTGCCGCCCCAGGCAGCGTTTGCATTCACCTGCCCTACGTGTGAGCGCGCCTGGCGGGGCTGCTTTCAGAGCCAGCCCCAAACCGCAGCCATTCCCGGGCCCTCTCCCTGCTTCAGGGCATGCTCCTCACCCCGCCGCAGGGCCGGGGGTGCCGGCAGTTTGGAGCAGGAATTGCCTCATCCCGGCTGCCGGGCAGGGAGATGCCCGAGTGTGCCACGGCATCACCATGCTTTCACCCGACCCCTTCCCCCTCTGCACTGCCGGGCAGCAGGAAGCAGAGGGCAAGGCAAATGGGAAGGGGAGGCCAGCCACCCACTCGACCCTCACTCCGGCAGTCTGGTCAGGACCCCAACTCCTTGCATATCAAGTTGCATCTGCCAGTCTCCTGACCCCATTGAGAGGTGTAGCTTTTGGGCTGGAAACTCCGGATCTACAGGTTTGAAAGGCGACCAATCCCCCAGGACAATGAAGAAAAGGGCTGAGAAGGACACAAAAGCCACTGCGGGATCTAGGAAGTAGTGTGGAGCTGACGCTAGTCTCAAACCAGGCTGTGTCCCATTTTACACTAGGGACAGGGACGCCAAAGCCAAGGTGAAAGCCTGCCAAGGACCTGTGAAGGACACCACAGCAAACCACCATGCTGTGATAGCCAAGGGAGTGGACACCAAAACACCTGCTTGTAATACCTCTGGATTAACCCCTGGAAGAGATCCTATTATCCTGTTAGCAATGGCCTCTGGCACACATGTACTGTCTAGTGATCCTCTCTAGCGCCAGTCTAATCAAACTCATGTCAAAACAGCAGGAGTTGCTGGCATCTAAGCTTTGACTGGGCTTATCCTGGGAAGAGCCCCAACAGCCATCAGTAGCAATCACTGCCGCTGCTGTGATACCCAACCCTGCAGCATTCGCTGCTGTAGGAAATGCCTGGTGGGAGCCCCGTGGTGCAGCCTAATCGGTGTTAGTCTCACGCACAATCATTGCCACAGCATCTGCCAGGGGACACAACTAATGTCCCTCTGACAGACGCTGGCAGAGGGTTTGGCTTTAGCACTGCCACGCTGTGTCCCTGAAGGACTGTCTAGTGAAAAACAAGCGGGGATGAGACCTAGTAGTGTAACCTCGTTTCCAACTTTCGTTTTTCTTTACAAAACTGGTCCTGTAATGCAATCTCCTCATCAAAGCCCCTCATTTCTACCCAGTAGTGAAAAGGTTATGAAACTGTTAAGCAATAAACTACGTCAAATTGCAGCACCATGCCAGTGCTGCACAAAGTGTCCAGCCTAAACACAGTCTGGCAGAGGAATAAAGTGGTGAGGGGAATACTGGGAAGACTTTGTGCTCATACAGAGAAGTCACATATTACATAGGCAATTCATGTGTTAAGTCCTGCCTCCTCTTTGATATTTCCTAAGAAGCTCTTTATTCTGCAAGTCAGACCACAAAAGTTCCTTGAAAGGCAGAGCAGTGCTGACAGCAGGGAGAGGCGTAGGCAGGGACAGACTGTGACACACTTGTGACAAGCATCAAAGCTCCAGCAACAAGTTGTACACAGTGTAAAGTCGGAGTCGAGAGAAATCAATCACCCCATTTCCTTACACTGGGGACTTTGGGAGGAGCTTTTTTTCGAAGTAATAGCTTGGTATTCATCGAAGGTGGTGAAACTGGTTTAAACAGTCACCACCCTGAATGCCCCCCTTCCTCAGATGATTTTGTTCCCATTATTGCTGCAGGGTGTAAACACACGCATTTGAGATGAGATGGAGGAACTGATCTGGCAGAAAACTCCTCCCCTCGCCCCTTTTCCCTGGGCTATTTTCCATCTGGATCTGTGCTCCTGATTAGTTCCTCAACTAGCTACGGAAGCGGTTGTGGCAGCATGAAGCAGGGGATGACGCAGGGCACATGCAAGTAGCTTTGGGTAGGGCTGATGGTTGCTTAAGCCAGAATTACCCAGAGAAGGTATCTCTCCCCACCAGGATTTTAGTGTCATGCTTCTCAGAAGACAGAGGTCTCATCATTTTATATGAGATTTCATTATATTTATTTAAATTTAAATGGTTTGGAGGAAAACTGGTCAATGTATTTTGGCTGGGTGAAGGTAGAAGAACACACTTTATAGAATTCTTTGCTTTGTAAGCTCTGACACAAATGCAGAGTTAAAGCCAAGATAGGATATAGTAAAATTTGCTCAGGTGTTTATTACGACAGCAATCTACCCACATGCAAAAATTGTCTTCCTCTTCCTCCTCAACTCAGTCACAGGGTGTGAAAAGGTATGTGTTCATTCAGCAACAAAATTGTTATGGGGAAAGCCAGCTGTAGTTTGCTGTGGCTGTTGTACTTGGAATGGTTTACCTGGCTTTAGCCAGCAGCATTGTTTTGGAGGCAGCCAGGAGCCCAAAGCAGGCCTACACCACAGTTTAGAAATGTAGATGAGAACTTTCTGCAACCTTAAAGTATCTCCTCTGTGCCATCCAGCATAGGAAAGGCTGAAAATAGCATGTTCTCTGTGATACTCTGAATGACTGGGACATGTTCAGTACTGGTGGCTTCTCTATCCCCTCTGGAGAGAAGGAGATTTGAGACACAACGAGGTTTATCCATCATCACATTAAATCCCATCACAGATTTACACCAGTGGGCTATGCCTGTGCAATCAGCAGGGGAATTACATAAAAACAATCAGTTGTGCATTTGAGCAAGATCCCTATAAACTCTTATTACTGTTTGCTGACCTTTACCGGACTACAACAAAATGCCACAGAAAGCACAGTCAGAACTGTGTGTGAAATACTCACTGCCACTCACAATAGTATGAGCAACCCTCTCTCAATTTCAAATTATTCTTGCTCTCTTCTGGCCCCATTAACAACTGATGGGAAAGCACTACCAAAGTCACTAATCCATAAGACAAGAGGAATATTTGGCATCTGCATGGACAAAATGCTCTTTTTACAATGAGTGTGGAAATCTCTTTTACTACTCTGTTATGCTCACTTAATTCTACAAGCAAACTGGAATCCAGTTGATGTGAACACTCACGTAGCAGTTATTTGCACAGAAGCCACCCTGCTTAAGAAACAGAACAGGTGCTGGTGTCAACTTGGAAAATATTGGCATTGTGTTCCCAAGCAACTGTATTGGCCACATACAAGAGCTGATTGTTGTATGGTCAATGTCAACCTTTATCTCAGTCCTGAGCTATAAATGAACCAGAAGCGCCATAAAGACTGATGGCCATTAAGTAAGCAAACAGTTATTTGTTTTCTTGTCATACCACACAGCTGTTACAGAAGATTTCTAATAACTTAGGATCCCAGAAGTTATACAAAAAATACTGGTGTGGGTTGACCACCATGCCTGCTCCCTTTGAGTGGATGCACAGACCACTGCTGGAGTCCCATGGCAATGGCATGGGATTGCCGTTTCCAAGTTTGCTCACTGCAATGGCCAACACAGACACCAAGGGAAAAGAGAGTCTCAGTCTGTAGCTGCAGAGTGGCTTTGCCACTTTTGCCCATGTAAACAGATTACATTTGACAGGCAGTGGAGAAGCAGAAAGGTACCATGGTACTGCTGCAGAAAGCTGTCCTACCCTCCCCACAGGTGGAGCATGACAGCAAAGAGCATAGATGTCTCTGTAGCTCCCCATCTCCATCTCAGTGCATATAAAAGCCAGCCTGTAACTGTCACTCTGCCTGTATGCACGAGTCAGAGCAAAGATGTCTTCTGAGGGACAAAATGTTGAGGCATTGATAAGAACAATCCTGTGTAAGGCCCATCGAGGACTTTGAGCACAGGAAAGTTGTTGGTACGTACACTCTACCTGTTTGCAACAGTACTGGTAAGATAACAGAGTGGCAGGTGAGGAAGAAAGCAATAAAAAGATAAGGCTTAGGGACAGGCAAAACAGGAGTCTACATGCTGATTTTTCACAATGAATGAATCAAAATTACTTCGAAATATACATAGGAAAAAAACTTCAAACACCTTTCAATAGTACAAAAAAAGAAAAAAAGCCTGTCTTGTAGGTGAAAAGTTATTTAGTGTGGCAGTCTCACCTTCACTCCTACTGTTGATCTTGCCAGACTGGTGATTCCTGTAGAGAAACAGGTCTTTAGAAGTAAGTGCACAGCGATAATTTCTTTTAGCCCTGTCTACAGTGTTTCTTGTCTAAATATTTGTAGGAAAAATTCATGAAGTACATGCCTGCTGGGGCTCAGGCTAGGCTGTGGATATTTCTAAGAAGGGAAGGCTCAACCTTTCAAGCTATGCAATCCATCTCCTTGGACTGCTGCGATGCTTTCTTACTCTGAACAAAGCCTCTGCTCCAGTTTACACACACAAAAGGCTGACATGTTTTCTGCCTACAGAGGGGGACCCATCTCTCAAACTGAAACACCTGCCAGAGAGGAGAAGGGATGCTGAGAAAAGGGTCGGCAGGGCTTGAATGGTCCCTGCAGCGCCTGTGGATCTGTCACTATCCAGCCAGGGCTTTGTGTAGGTCTGTTAGGCTTGGAGCTGGGCCAGGTCCCAAAGGGGGGGACATCTAAGGGCAGTGCTGCTTTGAAAGGGCTGGGAGGTGAGAAGGAGAGGGAACTTGCCAGGAAACCGAGCAGCCCTTTGATTTCTTCAGTGTTACAGCTGTGTAATTTTCTAAGGAAAATAACCTGACTCTGTTGATCAAGTAGATGGCACTGTGATATCAAAGCTAATGAGGAACGACAAGCAAGAGAGTGAGGCATAGGTAAAAGAACAGAAGATGATTCTTTGTTATTGGTGCGTTTCAATGTAAAGTAGGAGGGCATAGAAATTACCAAAGATGAAATGTTTTCTGTGGAATTCTTTGAGAACCTTATGTCCAGCAATTCACAAATCAAGAGAGGAATGGAACCTAAAAATGGACTATCATGAGCAACTGGAAAGATTTTCCTTCTAGGTCTCTATTTTGAATCCTTACAGATTTTCAGCTTCACACTAAAATTTCATATTTCCAGACAGTATTTTTATAGCTGAACTGGAGACTTTTTTTTTTCTCTCTCTATGTTTCTGTTTGTGCACATTTGTGAAAGAATGAATGAAAGAATTTACAGGAGAGAATACTATTTGGTGATTTTTATTTTGTGATGGGGGAGTTGCCTTGGATTAACAAAGATAAGAGTCTTTAAAAAAATAAGCTTCAGTTCATACAAACAAGTTTAATGGCAGTTAGGGTAGGCTGAAATCTGGTTCACAGAGCTTAAAATTAACTCAGTACAGATGCCTAGGAGGGAACAAATGGACATATCTTCCACAACTAGACACAGCCATGATGTCCAGGCCTCTTGATGGGCAAATCACTTTCTAGGCAGAGGTCCAGAGAAGTCTGGCAAGCGAATCCTAACATACTTTACGGGAGAGCCTAACAAAAAGCATGGTTAAAAAAGAAAGTAACAGCTTAGACAAAACAGCTCAGACAAAAAATTTATTCAGGGAAAAACAGGGTGTAAACTTGACATCTTCCTAATGGTAATGAGTATTATGACTAAATCCAAATTTTGCATAACTACAGAGGATCAGTCTCTTTAAAGCAATTGGATTACTGAAGTGAGTTCACTGCTACAAAACAAGGGTTCACAGTCTGACCCAAGGTACTTAGTGTCTTTGGGATAGGAGCCTCTGTTCTTACTCACATTGAGATGGAAAGTAGTGTAACCTGATAAACCTAACTCTAGTGACTGAAATACACAATTCCTTTTAGTAAGATGATGTAGTCTTTCGTTGCCGTCAGCATCCATCAGCGAGCAATATACAAATACATATGTGAGTTGGCTGTGCGTAGACATCTCTCTAGACATCCTCTGCCAAATCCGGCTGTGCCAATGAAAGAGGTTACTGACTCCAATGATTGGTCATCCTTCTCCTGCTGAGGACTGTCGGTGCAAAGATCTGCAGGAGTTGTTCATGGCCCTTAACTTGCTTTGGCTGAAAAGCAGCCTGAATAGCTTAGCCCAATGTCCCTAAACTGCCTCAGCTAGCCTTGCTTGGCTTGATCTGCCCTAGGGAGCGCTGGTTCCAGCTGATCCATTGGCAGGCTGGGGAGATGGTGTCGGCTGAAGGAGTGAGCACTGGCCAGCAGGGGCAGGCAGCGACCTGTTCCACTGAGGTGGCTGGGCAGGGAGGAAGGCTGGCTGCGACTTTTGCACACAGGTAGCAGCAGAACAGAAGGCTGGCAGGAACTGATTACTTCAGATCAATGGTTTTATAAGCCATGGAGATAGAACTTCTATTACAGCAAAATTTAATGATAATGATGTGATCACCAGTCAAGAGCAAACGCACAGGAATAGCACATAGTCATACTAATGAAATTCTTCACAGCTTTATTAGCTGAAAAGATGAAAATTATTTTCATTCAGGAGGAGGGGTTTCTTTAAATTATGATATTGATAATATTTTCTGCATTTAATTTGCACAGCATTTTAATGGGCAAAACATTAATTTTTTTATATATATGTGAGTATATAAAAATTTATCTAAAATCAGTGTAAATGCACACTGCAGAGTACAAACTTTTAAAGTAAGGATGTCCTTCAGGCTTAGATGGTTATATTGCTGCTGAGTTTTTGCTATACTCCAGTGGCATTTTGCTGGAATGAGATTCACCCCTGTGCAGAGGGCAAGCGTAAAACCTAAGCACCGTGTAAGTTCTACTTAAGTCTTAAGGACCTGGTTCTAATTCCATTGAAATAAATAGCAACATTTTCATTGTTTTTCAGTGGGAGCTGTTACAAGGTCAATGAATGAGATCAGTGCTATAAATGCCTTTTGCTGGCCCAATTGGAATGATATGCAAGGAGCTAGATGCAAAATGCTTGGGAATGAATGTGAAAAAATCCCTTGGTAGTAGAACACTTGGTAATTCTGGAGAATTTGCTCAAGGTAAATACTGGACCCAAAACATTAATTTGTTTCAAAGATTCAAGGATGGTAGGTGAATTTATCCTAACCAGGGAGCTGGTCTTACCCAAATATGACTTGAGGAGTAATGGGCATACTTCAGCCATACTCTGTGTAATATAATGCACAATAAGCAAAAATACAATCAAACCTATTTAAAGCATTATTATTTCTGTAGTACTAGGATAATTTTGGATACCTTACAGTACTAAAACATCATGTTCTCTGCTCTGGTAGCATTAGCAGGGTTTCAGTGTGGTTTTCTGCTGTATCATCTACCCTTGCTAGGTAACGTGCTGGCATTATTTATGCATCTAAACAGTGCCTGCACAGAAACTCGTTTATATTTCATACATTCTAAGTGCTTCACAGCTGATTTCCCACTCGAGATGAGAGAGCTTTAGGTAGGACCATGTTCACAACACAAAGCAATGGAGAACTCTGCACTCAAACTTCATGCATCTTACCAGGACTCCAGGCCACTGTAGTGTATTTCACTTTCCAGCTTGTAGAGGGAAATAAATCAGACTCCTACTAGAATAACCTTACACCCAACTGTCAGCTTTGCAAGTGTAAAAATCCTCTGTGTGTTCTCAGTAAGTGATTTTCAAAGGCTTTGACCTTCCATAAATTAAATCCAGATTCCTCAGAACTAGGGAGAGGCAGAGTATTAGTCCTATGGTTTCCTTTTAACCTTGCCCATTTCAGCAGCAGGCCAACTCAAAGAAAGCACATAATAGATTCTATTGAAATAGAAAAAAAATTATATTAATTTTTTAATTACTCAATTTTTAATTACTCCATACGAAAACCAGATTCTTTGCCCTAAAACCTAAAAATTTAGAACTACAGAGATGTGCCAGTATCTGAGGGGAGCCTAGAAAAAAGATGGAGTGGGACTTCTTACAAGAGTATATAGTGGTGGGACATGGGGGAATAGCTTCACACTGCAAGAGAGTAGGTCTAGGATTAGATATAACAAAGACATTCTTTACTGTGAGGGTGATGAGACACTGGAACAGGTTGCCCAGAGAGGTTGTGGACGCCCCGTCTCTGGAAGCGTTCATTGCCAGGTTGGTGGAGCTCTGAACAACCTGGTGGGCAAAAGGTGTCCCTGTCCAAGGCAGGGGGGCACTACATGATCTTTAAGGACCCTTCCCCCCCAGGCCATTCTATGATTCTATGAAGCATTTCATCCCTACATGTTCAGTGCAGGGGATTACCCTTAAAAACCTTGCATCTGGGGAACTCAGATGCCAACTCCTCTGGTGAAATACGAAGTACTATTTTGTAGCTTCTGCAGAAGTGGGCAGTTGCCCTGCAAAAATTGCCTCTCCATACTCCTGGGGATAAGTCTGTTGTCACAAATATAGCAAGCAGTGGCAAATCAGAGGAGACCATAGCTTTTTTTTCCCCCAGAGCCTTCTTGTAATGGAAAATCCACACACCAGAATACAGCTCCCTCAAAGATCCAGAGCACCAGCTAACACATTTCAGATGAGTACATGGGGGAACAGTAGTGAGGCCATCATGAAAATCTCCTGCTCTAGTGTAAAATAATTCTGTGTCCTTACTGCACACACTGAACAGACAATCCTGACTCTTTTGAAGCCTCATCTACCAAAGCAGTAGAGGGAACAAATAATGAGAAATAGTTATGTGCTGTTTAAATCAGAAGTAAGATACGGACTTAGCCCTTCTGCTGCAAATAAATAATTCCCAATAACATTCAAAATAATGTGTAAAATGATGAGGGTAACATGGAGTTATTCTGCATAAATCTTTCAGGGTAATTCAAACCAGAGTTAAAATTCAAAGCTAATATTGATCACCTTTCAAGATGAATACACAAGATAATTGGCTTGGGATTTAAGAGTGATGATGCAACAAAAGTTGTTCTGCCTCAGTTTCTCCATCAATGAAATGCAAATAGTGGTATTTGCCCCTTTTCAGGAATTTTTGAAAGATCCACAAATAAGAAGCACTACTTCAAGAACTACCATCCTTATTGACAGAAAATTCGTTTGAAGTCATCCTCAAGGATCAGTGAAAAGGGAATTCAAAGGAATCTGATCATATGTAGAGTTATTAAGCTTTAAAACTAAGACAAGATGAATACAGAATCGAACAGCAGGGTTCAGTATAAAAATTTATCTCTGATTGGGAACCCATGCAAATAGCCCAGCTATAAGCAGTGCACACACAGACTAGCTTGGGTGTCATAAAAATGTGTGCTAAGAAACAAACGTTTCCCTACCAAAGTAGCAGCAGGGTAGGATCTTCATGCTGCCATGGGCCTCAGGTAAGGATAGCAACCTTTGGTATCATCACCACTAATTTTGCATCCACACTTTTCACAGAATCGCAGCTGGTCATGTTGGAAGGGTCCACAGTGGCTCATCTGATCCAACCACCCTGCTCAAGCAGGGTCATCCTAGAGCACATGGCACGGGATTGTGTCCAGATGGTTCTTGAATATCTCCAGTGAGGGAGACTCCACAGCCACTCTGGGCAACCTGTTCCAGTGCTTGGCCACCTGCACAGTAAAGTTCTTCCTCATGTTCAGGTGAAACTTCCTGTGTGTTAGTTTCTGCCCGTTCCCTCATATCCTAGAGCTTGGCATCACCGAGAAGAGCCTGGCTCCATCCTCTCGGCACCCCCCATTCTGGCAGTGCTGGTGGCCTGAGAGCACCTTAGTCTGGTACACCTGGGCTACCACCTGCCCAAGCTTGCCTGGCTCCCGCTGGGGTCACCTGCCACCTCAAGGAGGGGTTGGCTTTTGTTACTATTAATTTCAACTCGGTGGAGCCCTCCGTTACGGCTGAGCAGTCCCACAGGCTCTCTCTCCCTCTGAGGCCAGGACCGGGGCTCGCAGGGGCCGCGGCAGGCGGGGCAGGGCCGGCGCGGCGCGGCGGCCGCAGGAAGGGGAGGGAAGGCGGGCGCGCGGCCGCCGCCATGATGCGGGCGCCGCCGGGGCTGTCGCGGCTGCTGCTGGCGGCGCAGGGGTGGGGGCGCCTGGGCGCCATGTCCCGCTACAGCACGGAACAGCGGGGCCGGTCCAACTCGCCCGATTACCGCCTCTACTTTAGTAAGTAGCAGTCCTCGGGCTCCATAAACCCCTTCCTTCCCCGTCCGGGGGGCGCACGGAGGGGGAGAGAAGGTGGTGGTGGAGGCGGCGGCTTCCCTCTCTCGCGGAGGCTCCTCGGGCTGGCTGAGGTGTCGCCCCTGAGCCTTCCCCCCGCTGCAGGGGGAGAGCAGTGCTTTTGTAGAGATCGAGGGCGGATCCTGTAAGAGATCCCAGCTTTTGGAGGGGATGCTTGGCCTGCTCAACCCCGGCCCAGCCGTGCCCTTGCTCAGCCCCGGAGGACGCTGGGGGGGAAGCGCCGCCGTGGTGCTGTGTTTTGGCAGCCTGGGAGCGGAGGCCTGTGGCACCCCAGGGACAGCCGTGGGAGGCTCTGTGGTGTGACAGCCCAGCCTGTCCCTTGTGACCAAGGTAGCCCTCCCTCCCACCAAACACGTCACTGAGGCGGGAGGCTGACATCCAAAATGAGGGGCTCCAGCCCCGAGCGGGGGCCAGCAAGTGGCAGTGCGAGGGCATGGGCAGTGCTCCAGGAGGCGTCTCAAGACCCAGCGAGAGCTGAGGGTGCGCCGTGTTCACTATTGCGCATTTTCGTAACAGTGTTGTCTTACTTGTGTGCCAGTCCTATCGCAGAGGGTTTGTACGCTTCTGGTTCATTGACCTACAGTCAACTCTGACGTCCGCTGGTGTGGGAGAAGCGGAGGCGGCGTGTGTCCGGTTGGCAGCACTGCCAGAGCTCCCTTGTACTCACTCCTGGGGCTGCCACTGCAGGAGCTCGTCTAGAGAAAGCCACTTTATTTGGTGGGGATAAACAGCCTGCCACTAAACTTTGTTTTATTTGGGAGGAGCATCTGGGAGGCTTCCAGGAGTTTCAAATTAACTCCATTTACTCCTCTTTGCTGAGGTGGTCAAAATAAAGTCCAAAGCTAAGTGAAGTTCCTTGTCTGCTTTTTTCTTTACTATGAATAGGGGTGCTAGCAGAGGAGAAATTCCTTGATTTGAGTTAGTGTTTGCACTGTTTTGATGTGATACTTGTACTTGAAAAACTTAAGCATACACTCCAGTGAAGTTTGTTCCGTTCTAGAGTGGGAGCAAGGCTGAGGTGCAGATTGGGCCGCCACTAAGTTAACATCAATTTCTGCTGGTTTCAAGGTGTGGTGTTTCATACCGAGGGCCAAGAGCGATTATCACATCCCTCACTCACTCTTGATCAGACTTTAGCCTGTTACTTTGGGGGATTTGTAGTCATGAAACTCAGTTTATTAGAAATACAATGGAGTCATGGAGGCAACATTGCTAGAAACCCAGATGAATTCACTTATCACTGATGTAAAAGAGGTTCCTTTGGGTTTGGTTTTTTTTATCTGTTAATTGTTGTGTATGGCCAGGGAGGAGAAAAGAATGAAAGAATTTTCTCCTCCCTGTATAGCTTGTATTGCCAGGTAGAAGAGAAGCATAGTGTTGAATGCTAAAGCAATAACTTTGATTCTAATGAATCCTTGTCAAAACAATCAAATTCTTTGTCCTCCATGTAGGTTAGTACGTGAAATTAAACATCAGAAAAAGTTTAATGGATGCATAATCATAACATATATACATTTCTGTATTATGTGATATTTAGCAACACCAACATCTTATGCCATATCTTTAGGTTTGCAATGCTACTTTGTTTTGTTTTTCAGAGAATGCAGATGGTAAATATATTTCCCCATTCCATGACATTCCCCTGTTTGCTGGATCTAAAGAGGTATGTATTTATGCCTTGAAACATGATTATTTTGAAAATGCTAATAATTTTGCTGGTGTTCTTTAGGTAAAAGTGCAGTTTTTAAAAGCTTTTTTTTGGTAATCAACAGAGAAATGTATAGTGACAGAAAGGCCCACTCTAACCCAGACTAATGCCTTATGTAATACAAGCACAATGACTACACCGAATTTTCTCTGCTGAGTTCAGTGACTTGTAATGAAACATAATGATTTCTGTATATACAAGCCTAGGTGTCTCTTTAAGTGATTGAGGGCAGAAGGAACCCTCACTGTATCTTGTGATAATTCCCTGTGTTTAAGGGTTGTGCTTTTGTGTGCTTGAATTAATTTTCTACTGTTACTCTTTTTAAATTAGCGATTTTCTACATCTGCCATTAAAAGTGTACATTTCTTTGTCGTGGATGTACAGCACACATTTGTGTAACTTACGGTGTATGTCTTTAATTCCCAAAAGGAGCATTAGAATTGGAAGCCAGCAGCAATGCCCAGGAGAGAAGTGGTAATCACACCTTTGGAGATTCGAAGTGCTTGAGGTGCAGATGAGCACTTTCACGTCTTGTTAGCCACCCTCCCTGGGGCTTCATTACAGCAATAATGAAGCGGCTGTTTTGTCTGTCACTGATGGGAGAACTGCCAGTCTTTGGTTTAGGCTGAGGTTTGCTTATCACAGGGTGCTTGTGACACAAACAGGCTGGGGGAGTTTGAGTCGTTTTCTTGTTTTGTTGCTGAGTCTCTATGGGTGATATGAATGGTGCAAAACGTCAGTAGTTTGAACGTGTTTAGATGGAGACTTCTGAACTGATGAACCAATCCCTTGAATTATTAAACCCGAGAGATTAAAAATCTGAATGAAACCTTTTTGATCAGCAGACCCAAGTGCTAGTCAGTGGGAGGGGCAGGTCATTCAGAGTGTCATTACTAAGATGCCATGTTCAGTCCATGCTATTGCTGGAAAAGCAATGGGCATTTTCATCATGTGTTCCCTGGAGGCCTTGCTGTCCCTGCATCTAGAGTTAAAAGTTTGGAGGAGTAGGTTATAGCCTGCGATTTTGTCAGTAGGTTAAATTAGAGTCTGCAGTGTCTGATCAGTGTGGAGAGGCTTTCATTTTGGTGTGAGTGGGGAAATAGGATTCCACCCGATATAGGGCCTGAAGAGTAAGCAAGAAGCGAAGTCATGGTTAAGGTCTCTGTTAATTTTGCCTTGTTTGCAAGAGGATGACTTTAAAGATTGTATGTTAGAGTCTTTCCATCCTCTGGTCTGAGATTTGTGGACTTTATGATGGATAAATCCAGCCTTTTTTTTTCATATTGGTTTTGTTTATTTTCGATAGGTTTTTGTTTTCTACTGTACAGAAAGATGACTGTTTCCAATCAATTGAGTACAGACCTAAATTGCTGCTTAAATTTCTTTGTATCTGGGAGAAAGTGGATGTGTCCATGTACATTTTTTTTATCTTCCTTTGTTAATGTCTCGAAGGTTAGAATTTCACAATGAAACAGAACTGACTGCTTACTTTTAAAAGTTACAGTTTAGGCCTTTGTGTTCACAAAGGGATGTTTCAATTGCATTGCGAAGTACTGTTTCCTGTATTTATGTGAATACAATGTTGCTCTCTAGTGTTCTTTATACACTTCTTTACTTCACTCTTTCCCTATAGGATAAAGAAATTCCTGCAAAGAGGTCAAAGACTACTGGATCTGAGGTACTGCTAAGTTTTTTTTTTTATTTTTTTTTTTTCAACTGTTCCTCTATTTCCTTCCCAACATCCCTTTTCTGCAGAGTGAACTTGCTCTCACTGAATATAGTTGACATATCTTCAAATGCAAGTCTTTTAGGAGGAAAGACTTAAAGGGATTTAATATTCTCCTCTTTGAGTGGACCAGAAATGTCAGAATTCCTTTATTCATCAAGATGTTCTCAAAGGCAAACATTTATGCCAATCTTTCAAAGGTTTGTTACGACTCTTGCAGTGTAGATGTGTTATCTTTTTTGCTATTGCGTTCAGAAACATTTGCAGTAAAACCTCCCTTAATGAAATATTCATTATGCTCTGACTGTGGATAATCTTTGGTTTATAAACAGAACTTCAGAAATCCTAAGTATGTTAGGGCAGAAGTTATACTGAGTATCTGCTTTTCAGAACTGCGGTTGTTTTCTATACTCAGCTGGGAAGCCCAAAGGGAGAAAAACCACATCTGCTAATGGTTCAGCATTATCCAGGACTGAAGTTAAGGCTAATACAAGCCCAGAAAACATGGAAGATCTGCTCAGGCTTTTTTTGTGAAACAAGATTTGTTTGTGCAAGTGTCTTTTCTAAAATGTAGCATTTTCTGCTGTGCTTTGCGTGGCATAGGCTCATCTAAAACTTAGTAAAAGAATGTGAAAGAAAAAAAATGAACCAAACTATGCTTTAAGGCCACGATATGTGGGGGGGCGTGTGTGTGTCCCAGTCCTTATCTTCTCCTATCTCTTTGGCCAGTCATACTGCAAAACTGTAGCTACCCATCAGATGTGAAAGAACTGCCCTAACTGTCTGGGCTCTCATAGTTTTGCAGCCAGTGCGTGGTGCGCTGGTTCTTGTGCTGTACAGCAGTCCTCACACAATCCTGCACTACGTTTCTTCTCCCTTTGCTGTGTGATTCATTCAAACTACAATGCCTAAGTAATGCTTTTTAGATTTTCTGTAGCTTAATGCCCATTTAGGTACTGTTTAGTAGATGTAGAATCATGCCTGAAAGAGGAATTATTCAGGGGAAAGAGTATGTGCCAGTAGACTTCTATCAAAAAATCATTGTCTTGCAACATCAGTTCTTATTTATTTCTCCTGCTGGCAAGTCAAGTATTCTGTTTCTTAGCTGCTTATAAATATTGAGTGAGGCAAAGATGTTTCATGCAGCATCTGAAACTGTTCAAAACTGCTGTTTTGTGCTGTGAGAAGCATGGTAGCTTGTTGAAAACCGTGCTTCTAGTAGCCTATGGAAAGGAGGGGAGGGGAAATGCCAGTGAGGGTGAGCAGGTCTTGCTTTCTTGGCCAGCGTAGCCTCCAGAGCTGCTTCACATAACTCCTGCCCGTGTGCTGTGGTTTAACAGAACTACAGAAAATGAGCAAAGGCAAATGTACATTTCAATCCTAGCAGGCTTTTGATACAATTAAGCAAACAAGCATGCAGGCTGTAAGCTTCCTGAACATGCTTGGTCTTTACTTTGATGGTGAAATGTGAGAACAGCTTTGTCATCGTGATCCTTGGGATTTGTGGAGGAGAGAGAAAACAAGGGGATCTTTGTGTTCAGGAAAGCAGTTTCTTCTTACACTGGGCTCTTTAGCAGCTCTCCTTACCTTGGCCTGGTGAGAGATGCATCCTTGTGTGTGTATGCAGGGAAAGCATAGCCTAATCAGGGAGTAAAGGGAAATTGAGGAATTTAATGTCATGTACTGATTTCAGAATACCTCAGAAGCACTGGACTCCTTGCTCTTGTCTAGGAATGCAAAGGCTGCTATTGACAGCTGTTAACTCAGTTGATCCTTGCACTGAATTTGATTGGAATTCAAAGGTGATAGTTCTTGTCCTGGAAACTCATCTTTGAAACTTAAGCTTTTAGGGTGGCAGGTATTTGTTACTCTAGACAAGGGCAAACCCTCTTAAGAATGTGTGTTAAATTATGCTGAGCTGGTGTTTATCAGGTGGCAGTCTAGCTATGGAAAATGAAGATAATTTTGCAAGAGTCTCTTTAGTCTGTCTAATCTACTTTAAATTGTCCTTGGTGTTCCTGATGCCAGGAAAGAAGGTCTCAAAGTAGAGGAGTTTCAGCTTTCAACATTTGTAGGGTATGGAATGCGCATCCTACAAGTGTGTATCAGCTCTTTTACAGTCTCAGTTTGTAGTTTCTAAGGGAAACACTGTTGTGTTTCTATATTAACTGTTTTCACTAGTTCAACCATTTCTTGTAACATTTTAGACCTTCCCAAATCTCAGTTAAATTTGGCTTTGCAGACACTGCTGACAACTGACTTTTTTGCTTTTGGAGATGGCTTTTGGCTGTTTGAGGACAAGAGAGAAGTTACTTTGAGGTAGAAACTATGCTGAAAGAAGTAATGTTCAGCTTCAGTCTTAAAATTATTAGCAGCTTGCAGTCTGAACCCCTGCATTGCCTTAAGCATTGCAAGCACTTGGAATACACTCTTGCCCATGTGAATCTCTGTGAAAGGTTTCAAAAGTTTCACACCTCTGTCTCGAAAAGTGGATGTTTTCACTGGGGTTACGGTCAAAACTGTCAGAGCCTGACTGTTGAATATGGTCTTCCATGTCTGGCAGGAAGAAGGTTTGAAGAGGTCATCATTTTCTTTTCAAGACAAGTGTGACACGTTGCTTCCCTGCTGTAGTGAAAGGGTTTCTAATCCACTTACCATTGTATGTCTTTGGAGAAGTATTCACATATTGTGTTGTTCAGAGGACCCAGGTGTTCTCGAATACAAAGTTTTATTTCATATGTTGGCTCTGGTAAGGAGTTTGTCCAAGCACGTAGAGATTATAGTCCTGTAACTTACAGACATTCCCAAGAGCATTTGAAAAAAAAAAATAGAAAGAAACAAGACAGCTTTTGTTCTGTTGCATCCTGTGGGTTGCACAGTGCTGGAACACCCTTGTGGACTTCAGCTGAGATGCTTCTGTGAGCCAAAATCTTCTGATAAATTAACTAGTCAGGTGAGATATAAGGGGCCATCGGAGTGGTCATGCAGTCTGCATAGATGATCTGACAGAGGACTTTGTGCTTCCAGCAGTGTTCAAAACCGGTGTTAGAGATTCATTTGTTAAAGTTGGTATGTTTCATAAGAAAGGAGAAGCTGCCATCATTTCCCCTGCAGAACAGGTGCACACATGGTGCTGACTTTGTATTCTGCCTTACCTACAGCCTCTAGCAGTCCGTGGTGATGTTAGACCATTTTTCAGTATATGTAACCTGGGGTCCAGTTGTGTCCATTATATGGTCAGGGATTTGTGTTCCAAATTTCAGATTGTCAGTGAATCTTTCACCCTGATGCTTGAATTTGCCCAGAGTTTTGCTATGGATGTGTCCATTAGATGCAGTCTTACTTTGTGTTCCTATAGATGAACAAATGCTGAGAGTAGAGGTAATTGTCACTCAGCAGTCCAGTTGAAATCTACCCAGAGTACAGTTGGTTTACTGAGAAAGTTACATAAATTATTTGATCCAACTTAACTTCAAATAAATGGTTCCTTAAACTTGGGAATGCCAGTGTTTCATATTTATTCATGTCGTGGATACTCTGCATAGTTTTGCAGGTGAATATGTCCCATAACTGGTTGATCAGAGAATATGCCTGACGCCAGTGAGATTCCTGTGTGTAAAACCTACCTGTACCTACATAGTGTTCATAATTCCCTTTTCAGTATAACAGTACTGAAAAGTACTTTTCAGTATGTGAGGGAAGTACAGTATGAAGAGACTGCAGGCACTCTGTGTTTATGCTGGACATTGCATTCCGCTTTTGCTATGTGGCATGTTAATTTATGTTGGAGAAGTTCCACTGTCTCTTTGGTGTCCAGATGTTGCTGGCATCTGGTTTGTTGTTTTAATTGGCAAATACCTTATAGCGAACTTACATTGGGAATGCTTATAACATGGCTACTCATTTTGTAGGGAAATCCTACTCCATTTATTTCTGGATATATTTCCTGACAGTCCGTATTTACCTTTTCCCTTTTTCCCCTTTTTTTCTTTTATTTTCTGTCTTGCTTTTAAACATCACCCTTTGTTCACACTACTGCTAGGGCAGCTTATGATTTTCATTCTTGTTAGTGCTCAGGTGCATGCTGCCATGTTCAGTTGATGGCTGATGAGAATCCCTGCCAGATTGCAAATCAGCAGACGGAAAAAAAAGGAAACGATAGCTGATTTTTCTTCTCACTTTCTTTGGGACTCGGGACTTCTCTATGACAAAGAGTCAGCAGCCCCCAAATGCTGCCTCTAGTGCTTTTAGATTTTTTTAAGCGTTCTAGTATAAAAAATACTAAAGTAACTGTAAGCTTTAGCTTATCTCTTCTCCTTGTCATGCATGGTGATGGCAAATTGCAGTCTATAGCAGTTGCTCCACTTCTGCTTCAGATTATCTGAACCTTCGAAGTTGAGCGTTAAAGGTTGCAACCATTGAGCAAAATCATACCTATTCAAAACCCTTCTCTCAAGTGTATGAAATAGGGAACGTGGAATGACTGGGAAAGAAACTAGTTGAACAAGAAAGGGAAAGTTAGGTAAGGAAGAATTGGTTTTGAGAGGGATATAGGGCAGTCCAGAAAGGCAGGCATCAGAAAGGTCATGGTTTTTTTTTTTTTTCCTTCTGCTACTCAGGTTTCTAAGAACAACCCCAGATCAAAATGAGTTATTTTCTGTAAGAATCTGTACAGCCAGAGCTGGTTGTTATTTTTGGCCATCAGTATTAGAGGAGAGGATGATGACTAACAGTTTACCTGGGTACAGTAGTCTGTATTTTCCTTGCTTTTCTCAATACTTGCTGTACAAATATGCTCAAGTATATTTGTATATCTTTTTATCTTTCTGTTGTTTTCTCATTTCAAAAACCAAAAACTATTTGTTTTCTGTGTGAAGGAGAGACATTTTTGCTTGTCTCAGCAAAAACTGTATCATGAGACATTAAAAATTATGTTCAGCTGAAATGGAATGCAGTAAGGTGCCAAGAACTGTTAAAGACAACACCCCAATAAAGCAAACAGTTGCAACCTACGTGGAGTTCCCATGTAACGTACTTAGGGTGTAATTCTTAGGAAATGAAGGGTATCATTTAGATATACTGGTTGTTCCTACTGATGTAATTTTCTGCTGATTTTCTTATGCAGTTGTAGGAATGAGGAAATGTACTTTTGACTTCTCTGTGTTGAGCAAGTAGATTCCACACTTCCCCTGCCCCTCTTCAAGGTATAATAAAGTTTAAGTACAAATATCTGTCTTGGGTTCACGTTGACCCAAAGTCAAACAAGCTACGTAATACTCTGGGTTGAGTGTCCCTCTGGGCTCTTCAGCTCCATTTTCCTAGAAGATTGATTCTGTCCCTTTTTCTAAATCTAGGACACTGTTTCCTCTTTTCTTGCATGCTCCAGGAATACTGTCCTGAGGAAACCGTCAGCCAGCTGAGTTGGCATGAGGCTGCCTGGAGGAACTCCTCCTTCTGGCCTGTTGCACAGTCGGCTCCCATGAAGTGGAGTCCCTTCTACATGAGGCGCTTGCAGAGCTGGGTTAAATCTGGACTGCAGCTAGCAATGACCTCACAGGCAGGCCAGTTGACTGCTCTTGTACTAAGGCAGTTAAATCGTAAACTTTGAAAGCAATAGTTTTTGTTTAATGAGAGATCTTTTTTTCTGTGATTTGAAGGTGTGTCAGATGGGCTGTTGAAACAGTCTTGCCATTGCTTGAGGGGGTAGAAGTGCTTACTCTTAGGGGGTTGGTGAGGTGGAATTTTTTGTTTTACTGATTTAAGATAAAAATATCAATTACCAGATGCATTCACCAGCCAAAACTAACCCCTGAATGACACATGCAGATGGTAATCTGTGGAGACAGGTGGTGTCTGACGCTTACATTTCTGTTTTCAGCTGAGGCAGGGACAGTTTTCAGCAAGGGATGGGAGACAACATTCGAGTGGTTTGAAGGAATAGGTGCTTGGTCTGGAAAAGAAAGGGTGATGGAAACATTCCTTTGTGGTACTTAGGGAGGAAAATAAGAAATGAAAGAGGAGGAAGAAAAATCCTAAAAAACCAGGGAGTCTACTTCTCTCGAGCTGTCAAAATATTGAGTATATGCTCTCCTTTCCACACGAGTGAATCTAGTCTCACCACTGTGAAAATTTGATTGCCCTATAAATAAAACTTTTTATTTTTAAATGTAAACACTGAATGAAGTCATTAATCTTTTGTAAATGCTTTTGGTAGCTTAGCATTAGAGAGAGTACTTTTGGGGATTTTTTTTTTTGCATACAAATTAATCTGTCAGGCTGTCACATTTAAGACTCTTGACAATTCACATTTGACTGATACACAAATTATGAGGGCCTGGTCTTCAAGCTGAGTTAAATCCAAGTGGTTTTATTATGATTTTGAGAGCAACATTGCATTAATTTCAGTCCAGTTGTAGTCCAGCCCCAACAGTTGATTTGGTGGAGACCTGGACTGTTTACTAATTAAAGCTCAAAACCTAGCTTAGAGGCTGCTGAAGCCTTTGCATTCTACATGCTCAGGAGAGCATATGGCAGCATCTAAACAACAAAAATACAGGATTGTGGTGGAGGGGAAGACATCCTCTATAATTCCAGGAGTAGTTTGTAAGTTTTCTGCCTGTAGCTACCAGTCAGAACAATTCTTCTACCTGCATGGCAGTTCTCTAAGAGTTTCTTGTCAGCACTGGCTTTCATGCTGTGCATTTCTGTTTTCCAAGTGTTTCCCAGATGGATGTGCAGACTTTATCTGGCTTTCTTCCAACCCTTCTCTTACCTGCTGGTGCATGTATGTTGCTTTGTTCTGTCTGCTTGCTTGGCGTTGACATTTTTGAGCCCTCTTTACTTTTGTTTCAACTGTCCTTATATACATAAGGTGTATTTTATGAAACTGAGACTTATCTGAAACCTTTCTCATTTTTTTCCTTTTTTTAAAATCTTTTTTTATTTGGTCATGACCTGACTGGGAAAAGTGATTCCATTTGACGTACCACTGATTGCAGTATGGGTATAGTACTTATGGATGGCAAATATAGTTTAAATTTATTGGGAATTGGCTGTGAGGATTGTCCATAGCTTGTGATCTCATAGTAGAAATGCTAAGTGACAGTTGGGATTTTCCTTTTGCTTTCTTGCTTTCCACATTCTAGATTTGTTTGGGAGGAGATGATCATAAAACCATTGGGATTGCTTTAATCAGACTGATGTTGATCCTGGTAATGGTATTTGTTTGTTGCAGCTGCAGGGTACAAGGAGCAAAAATACAAATATTTAAGGATTCACTGGAGCCTTAATTGTAGTTAGAGTCAGTGCAAGTCTTCAGTTGGTTCAACTTTATATTTTTTTCCTACAAATTTCTGCAAAAACATATTTTGTCTTTCCTGATCTATTGTGATTGCTAATAGCAATGTGAATTTTCCTTGGCTGTGAAGAGATATCCCAGGCAATGTGATATTTTGAGGTTATTGTAGTAGTTTAAACCAGGTTGTAGACCTTGCTTGATGGTTTCAATTCAATTAATGCTCTACTTGGTAGTGCTTAACTCAGATAGCTTCATAAGAAGAAATCTTACGGCAGTTACGCAGAATTTTTCTCTTTGGAAAATGTCGCTTTAACCGCCTCAGTAAGAAGGTGTAGACTATTTATTTTTCTTCTAAAACCACAAAACTTTACATGTTCATTGGGTTTTTTTCTCCCACACCCCCTTCTTAAAACAGCTTTGACTTTGTTTCTGTTAGGAAGAAGGTTAACACAAATGTGAGGTGTCTGTGTCCCTGTCTTTCCTCTGCCATCACTTTTGGATTAGTATCGCCTCATTGCAGCCAGATTTGATTGAGAATCAGAAGTGTCATTTGCATGAGTTTTTTAAAAAAAAAAAGGCAAAAGAGGAGGGCCTGAAAGAATAAATCCTTGAGGGGGAAAAAAACTGAAACATTCTCCTCTGCTTAAAGGAAGCCAACTCTGTGCTATAGAAACATCCAATCCTCTTTGACTAGTAGACTGAACCACTGCCTCGTGGCAAACTATTCTATGGACATACTGAATGTTTTGTGAAGGATAATATTGACATGGGAACAAAAAACATTAGGTGTATTTCCAGTGCTTGTTGTTCATATTCTCAAAGCAATGAGGCAGGGAAAGGATGAACCATGGAGCCTGAACTAAATGAATTATACAAATAAAAGTGGCTGTAACAGAGAAATGTGATGTATGTTGCTGCTGAATGCAGAGGAGAGAATTTGTGTTACTGTAAAACGCTAATTGCCAAGTGGAATTTATTTTCAGTTCTGTCACTATTTTGTTGTTTTAGGTCCTGTTTAATATGATTGTAGAAGTGCCTCGTTGGACGAATGCAAAAATGGAGGTAATTAAGAAAAATACCTTGATTATATAGGTATTTGTGGAAGTTATGACAATGTAGTGGTTTCCAGTAGTCAGAGTTTAATCACAGTTTGGATAGCTCTTTACACATTAAAATGTGCTATTTTAGAAAATTGGTTTGCAGTGGTACATACTCTTTCCTTGCAATTATAAAAAGTGTTGAAGTTCTAATTGTTTTCCTGGTGGAAACAGGAAAAGCAGGTGGGCACTGCTTCTTGACAATCCTCTGACTGCAGAGTGCAGCTTATCTGCAGCAGAGTCCTGGAGTACTGACTTTCAGGATGTTGTCCAGCATTTAGACTAACGCTTGCTTATGGAGTTTTCCACTCAGATGGTTTAATTCATCATTTCCACTGTACAGTGTGCTAGGCCAAGTCCTGACAAATGGTGTTACAGCTAAAAGAGTATTTCTTTTGTGACAAAAATAAATACTGATTGAACATATCTACTCCTGCAGGGAGGTATTTTACAAGTAGTGAAATCATCTATAGTGTTTGTGAAACAACAGATCTCACCAGGGTATGTCCTGTCTTCCTGAACATTTGTATTAATTTTGGGGATGCTTCCCAGATGCTTTTAAGGAAGTTTGAGTTGTTAACTCTTTTAATTACTGAAAATAATACCAAAGAATCTCCCTAGCCTGTTATATGAGAATTTTTTCTCCTTTCCTCAATTACAGAAATGTGTTTGCCATCACAGTTGTTACTCTTCAAGCAGGGTTACCTCAGATATTTACCCTGTATTTTAAGCTCATGATTAATTGTGGAAGCTGAGTTCTGTTTTGCAGAGGATTGCTTTGACAGTGCTACTTGAATGCTGCCCAAAGCTCAGGTTGCTCTCCTTCTACTTCTTTCAGCACATTTTGTCAAGGGTAGAAAAGTTGTCCTGTTAGGTTCAGAAATCAGTGATTTTTGACTTTTTGGGCTTTGTGGAGGAGACTAGATGTAGATCCCTAATGTTTAACTTTTAATACCCTTAAAATTTCCTGCATCAACCATTAAGGCAGTTGTCTTGCCTTGCCATTGTGTCCTGGCAGTCCCTCAGTCCAGACCATGGTAAGCTGCTGACACCTGTTATTACCAGATCTTGCCTGATCATTGCTGAGCTCCACTTCTGTCAGTGTCCCAAGTAACAAATTTGAGCTCTTCACTGTTAGGTTATGACCAGAAGCAGGTAGAATCCAGTGTATAACCAGAAATGCCTGAACCTTCGTCTTGGCTCTTGGGGAGGATTTACTTGTGGAATGAGTACATACTATTGACAGGTTGGTGTGCTTCAAAAAAGTGGAATTGGGATGGCTTTGGTGATGGTGCTTCAGGTAAATGACAGGGATATAAAATGAGTATGGACTGAGGGCTGTGTCCTTATGCAGGAAAGCTATGGACCGCTTGAGTGTAACCACTTGAGCCTGTAACGCGCGTTTTGCCACTCAGATGAGTGTTCGTAAGCAAGAGCCAAGCTTGGGTTGGACTGTGGTGCGGAGTGTCAAAAGGGTGGTTACAGTGTGAATTAGCTGTGGTGGGTAACTCAGGCAGTGGAAATATGTGTATGGTTTGTGTATGGGGTTTGGGGGAGGATGTTACTGTTCAGCTGTAGTTCAGCTCTTCTGACAGTGCTTCTTTAGGAGTAAGAATGCCCTCTTCGAATGGTAGCTTAACTTGTTCCAGATCTGTGTTAAGTTGGCATTTGGTGGCTATGGAGAACTTGTGCTTGTGAAAAGGCATTTGTATGCTGAGAGGTGATGGAAAGAAGGGATGTTTGCAACTGGAGAGCAACAAGCAGAGGGCAAAAACAATTTTGTCTGTGGCTGTCAAAGCCCCTGTTGTTGGAAGACGTTGTGCCACCATTTGCACATCTGTTGAACTTGTACTATACAGTGCAAGAACTTCTGACTTAAGTTCCTTTCAGTTTTTATGTTTGACCATGACAGTCTCCTTACAAATTTATTACTTTATCTTCTAGATTCATTTTCTTCTTGCATATTTTACAGCATTATTTAATACCTTAATAAGCTGCTTTTTGAATATGACCCTTGAGATTCAGAGTGAAGTTATCATACTTTTAATAATCCTCAAACCACAAGCATGTGCTGCCAGATGGATCTTCCCCACTGGCTGGGTATGGAATGAATTGCTTTCCATTTTAACATTCTCCTCCTCTCTTTCCCTCTCCCCACCCCCACGCCCTTTTTCACGATCTGCTTAGATTGCCACTGAGGAGCCGTTGAATCCCATTAAACATGATGTAAAGAAAGGCAAGCTTCGATACGTGGCAAATATCTTTCCTCACAAGGGTTATATATGGAATTATGGTGCCCTCCCACAGGTAACATTTTTGTTATAATGGTGAAAGTTTTCTGTCTTCTGTGTAAATTGCCTTGTAAATCTTGGATACTGCCTGAATGCAAATCAACTGCAAGAGGGGTGATTCTCTTTGATAGGTTTGTAAATTAGGATCTTTTTTTATATTGAACTTTATTGTGTCCATAAATTTTGATCAGAATTTGGGTGCGGGAGTAAATATGTGCTGTGTTTTCAGGAAGGAGTTAAATGATCAAGAAATCTCAAATCTTTAGTCTGTGTCTCTGTACTGTAGTGACAGAATTAAACTGTCATGGTCTGCCATTCAAGAATACTTCGTCAAGTAGACCTTTTCTACTTAAACAAGGCATTTATTTAAAAACTCATTTAGGATTTTCATGTACTGCAGCATAAATTTTAATTGGGATTTCTTAATATCTTTAACAAAGAGGAACACAAGGGCTGTTCTTTTTTAGATTAAACCTCAGCTGCCTGACTTAACTTTTCTCTGAACTGTGAGACTTTACTGATCATGATGCATTCAAAACTTTGAGCCTTGACAAACCCAACCAATGGCTGAAATTTTGAGCATAATGAAAAGTTTTAAGCTTTCTGTGAAAAACACATACTTAAATTAGTACTGAAGAACATGATGGAGCTTGAAAAGTGTAATTTATTTTCTTTACACTTAACTGTATAAGCAGTGAAAGTTGAATCCTGAAAATCTGCTTACGTGTTTGATCCCTGGAGAGGAGATACTAGGCAGGTGCTGGAATACAGCAATGAAGTTCTTGTCTAGTCAATAGACAATGTTTCCAAGTAGGTATAGTTGGAAACCAGCAATTCCATTTAATGTTTTGAAATTTGTATGTTCCTTAGTGTAAAGCCAGAATTATTTGAAAATGTAAATATTTTCCTGCATAAAGTGCTTTATTTTGGACTTAGAGTACTTTCCTCAGGAGAAATGTTCAGCGTCCCGTGTTACCTGGTGAGCTAGGGAGGGCTTGAACATAAGTGTCATTTTTATTTTTTACTGTATTAGATGATTTGCTATCGTAGCAGAAGTCACTGTACTGTCCAGAGAACAATACTATTCCTTCCTTCTGACCTAGAGGTGAAGAGGTGTGACTGGGCAGAAGAGTAGTACTGGTGTAATGCAGCCCTAAATGAAGAGCACTTTGGAAGGATGAGAGGACGCAGTCTTAAGCTGTGCCAGGGGAAGTTCAGGCTAGACATTAAAAACTTTTTTTTACAGAAAAAGTGGTTGGACACTGGAGTGGATTGCCCAGGGAGGTGGTGGAGTCACCATCCCTGGAGGTGTTTAAGGAAAGACTGGAAGTGGCACTCAGTGCCATGATTTAGTTGATAAGGTGGTGTTAGGTCATAGGTTGGGCTTGATGATCTCCAAGGTCTTTTCCAACCTAGTTGATTCTGTGAAGAATACTGGAAAAAGAAATATTAAGTTTCAATTCTCTCTTGATTCCACTTCATCAGTTTTTTGATAATGATTCTGCTTTGCCTTCCAGTATCAGTGAAGTTCTCAAGAGCAAGTTTGAGGTGGAGTAATGATCATGGACAGCAGTATAGCTCCTTGGAAAAAAAAGTTTTCTAGAATCTTTTCAACAATACTTGATGGACTCAAAATTCTTAACAGAAAAGCTTCTCAGCTGTAGAACGAGTTACTCATTACTTGCCAGTAAAAGTAAAAAGAAGTATTTGTCTAGTAATTAGGTTAGTATAACTTGGCTAGGATTCCTTGCTTGTGCAGTGCTCAGAGCAGGGGTTTAAACTTGCCTCTTTAGTCTTAAACTCTAAACTGTCCTTTGGAATGTACATGTCTCAAAATACTGAATGAAGAAATACTTCATACCTAAAGCTAAAATCTTTAAATAGCTTATTGGGTGCTGACAAATCTATGTGTAGGAGTGTGGTTAGCTCAAAGCTTAGATGTTTTAGAAAACAACTTATGTTAATATCACGGTATTTAACAAGTATAATAAAAATGTAGTTGTAAGATGTCTTAGCTTAATTCCACTATCACTAGTAACTAGAAAAATCATATTCAGGGTCCTCTGAGGCCTTAATCACTGCAGTTGGGTAAAGTGTACCTGTTGAGTCATTGATGCAGGAAAAATACTTCCTCAGTAATCCTCATGTCACTTGTCCTGGGTGTGAGTTACTCAGTGTCAGTCCACTGGCTGTTTATTTTTTTTCCTTCCATTGAGCAAGCCTGTTCTCGGAAAGCTGATGTTTTTATTGTTGTTTTTACTAATCTTTGTAATTTAGTGGTAAGACGAGTTGTAATTTCAGTTCAGCTGGTAACTGATAGTTCTCTTTCCTTCGGCAGACCTGGGAAGATCCAAGCCATACAGATAAGGTTACAGGATGTTGTGGGGATAATGATCCTATTGACGTTTGTGAAATAGGTTCAAAGGTTTGTATTTATTTAATTTAATTAATTAAATAAAATTTAAATTAATTAATTAAATTTAATTTATCAAGGTTAACATAATAATTTGCTAGTAACTTTTGGAAGAGAAGGTCAGATGGAAATCAAAAAATGTGTTAATAGTGTTAGGGACTGACAGAAGTACCAATAGAGGATCTAAGGAGAGAATAGGTAAGGAAATGGTGGATTTTTAAAAAGGAGGAGAAAAGTAGAATTTGGTAAAGTCTTTGTACTGGTTAAAAGGGAAAATAAAAGAACAGCATCCTGAAGTTCTGTGGGTGGACAGTAAGTTTTGGGTGAAGGAGGCGAGGGTTAAGATTTTTGGGGAAGGAAAAGATTTATTTCCTTTTTCCCTGTTAGCAGTATTGGAGCTAGGAATAGGTGGCTGAAAGATGAGGAGATAAGACAGCATCATGCACATTAAAATTACAAAGTCAGACCCACAAAGGAGGTAAGTTTGAGTTTATTCATGAGTACAAACAGAAGTAGCTCCTCTTTTCTAGAGAAGACAGGAACCTGCTGCAGTGATGCAGAGTTATGAGCCATGGAGTGGATGGATGAAAAAGAGGTGCAGCAAACACCATTAGTAGGTGTAAAGGAAGGGTCTAGCTCATGGAAAGAAAATTCCGCATATCTAGAGGCAGCAAAGAATGGAGTGATACTGTATATCAAAAATGGGGTTATGAAATGGGTGAGTTTGAAAGAGGGATCTCATAGGATATTTAGGTAAGGGGAAATTTAACTGGTGACTTCAGTAAAAGTGACTTTATTTGGGGTAAGAAACTTAAAAGATGAATTTCAAGGGATCCAGAAAGAGTTAAAAAGGCAATATTATCTGGTAGGGAGAAGGTTCCTAAGAAAATGCAAAAATTGTTGTGATGGTATTTCTGGGGGAGTGCTGTGTGTTTATAATGGGATTTATATTCCTTCCTCTGTGGAGTCCAGAGGAAGGAATAGCAAGAGAGAAATTAGGACCATGAGTTGAAAAAGTAGAGAGTCAAGGGACAGGAAGAAGTTTAAAAATGAGTAAGAGACACTTCTGACTTGGAGGGTGAGGGGAAGACCAAGAAAGTGTGAGGGAACTGGGGTAAAAGGGAAGGAAGACATTTTTAGCTACTTCTCTAGTTAAATAAATGCTGGCTGGAGAGCTGAGGCTTGGAGAATAGTAATGGTGGGAGAAAGGCTAGGAATACTAAATAGGTGTATACTGGGTTTGCAGATCTATCTTGCAATTCTGTTATAGGCTGCTGGCCAAAAATGTAAAAGTATTTTTTTTGTAAGGTAAAAGAGAAATTCTGTGTGTTGTTTTCCAAATCTTTGTGGCGTTATGTTCTGTTTCAGATACGTTCTTCTGGTGAGATTGTTCAGGTGAAGGTCTTGGGTGTTTTAGGTCTTGTTGATGAAGGAGAGACAGATTGGAAGATAATTGCCATCAGTGCAGATGACCCAGAAGCTCAGAAAATCCATGGCAAGTATTTTTGTCTTTCTTAATGCAGTTATGTCAGAAACTTGCACAGCAGAATGGTACCTGAGTTTAGGCCACCCAGGATAAGAAGAGGCAGACAGTGGAAAGGCGAGACTTTTCTTTTTTTGTTGTTGTTTAAGTCAGGTGCTTCCTTCAAGGAGGGCATATGTGCTTTCACACTAAACTTTTAAAGTGGTTTGCTTGGATTTTCAAGAGGACGTCATGCAGAAATTCTTTTGACTTCTGAAGCACAACTGCCTTAGAAAGTGACCTCCAAAAAAGTGACAGGCTTATCTCCTGTGTAATAGTGCCTATTTACCCACTTACATTATGTATTACACTACTGTTTTCCTTGTTGAAAGTGTTTGTTCCTTTTATATTTGCAGGCATTGTGTTTCATCCTGAAAAGGCATTTCCAATGTCTTGCCACTTTTAAGAGGATTGCTTCCAAAGTTTGTTGCTTAGTATGAGCAATCAGGTTTCACCTTTTAGCTTGAAAATTTGCAAAGTAAACTGCTAATGCAGCTCACCCTAATCAGCCTTGATGATGACTAGCTGTGCAGGGGGAAATATCCTGCTCAGACTTGTCCTCCCTGTGATCATTCTTCTGGTATCCAAATGAAGCTCGAATACTAAAGTGTGTCCATGCAAGTAACACGAGGTGTAACTTTGATTGCAGATGTGTTAAAACTGCAGGAAGTTAAGTTTTTACAGCACAGGTAAAGTGCAGTTTTTCTCTGGATAAATGGAAGTTTGCTTCCTCAAATGGAATATTACTGGGAATCATGAGAATTAAGTGAGGAGGTTTGTCTAAAAGTGATTGTTAGGAGACCAAAAACCATATATACCATCAGGTACGTACAATGAGAGCCTGCTCTTTGTTTGTAGGGAGCACCAAGGTGTGGAATGGCCTTTCTGTAGGAATAGAACAATCCAGTAGCTTTTTAAGGAATTGTGGTTCTCAGCTATTGAGGTTTTTTCATGGTTTCTGAATGTAAAGTATGTCGCTGGACTAGCCCTTCATTCTCAGTTTTCTTGCAGGTTGCTTTCACATGGAGAATACTTGACTTGTGGGGAAAGAAGGGGACAAGAAGAGATGAGGAAAAGGAAACTCTTGGGTTGATGCTGATTAAAATCATTGGGCAGATGAATTACTACATAGTGTTTATGACTCTTTAACTACTTTGACAGTTAGAGATTAAGAAGGTCAGTTTAAGGAAAGAGTAAGTAATAGCTTGCTGTTAATGTCAGTATCAATTTAAACTACTCTGTAATGTGCAGCAAAATGCAATATAAGTGTCAGTACTTAAAAGTGATTAGCACTTCATTTCTAGACACTGTTCTGCTTAAAGACTTACCTTTTCTCCCTAGCAATTTCTGAGAGAATGTGGTCAGAAAAGTGGATAAAAAAAATTCAGAAAGAGTCTACTAAGTAGGGGCAAAACTGTGGCAGTTTATTCCAGTATTATTTATTATTTATTATTATATTGGGTTAACTGTCTGTGTTTGAAAGCTCTCTCTGGTGTTTTGGTTGGTTTGGTTGGGTTTTTTCTCCCAGGTAATGACTGATTTATTTCAACTCTATTACAGCTTTAGTTTATTTGGGAGGGGAGGAGTAAGACCTTTAGTCTTTAAAAAAAAAAAAAAAAGAAAGAAAAGTGGGAGGAATGGGCAAACCATTGCATGTAGTTGATTCCTGTGTGCATTTCTTATCAGGAATATGTACAAAACTTCAAGAAGAGAACTATCCTGAGATTCAGAGAAGTGTAGAAACATTTATCCAGTGTAATATGATTTCCCTTTGGGATTGGAGTTGCAGCCCAAGATTTACAAAAGAAAGGAAAGGGGGAGAAAAAAAGCCCCCATCTGCTTTCAGAAAACATGACTGGCTTGCAGTGTTTAACAGCAATCATTCTTCAGTCTGAAAACAAACAAATCTGTTGGAGCAGGCAGTACAATATGTCCTTTTATACTTGTTTTTCCCCCTTCCCAAAGTTGTTAATTATTTCAGCATAAAGGGATGGCAGCTACAGATAAAACCGGTCTCTCCCTCAGTAATTGATGTGCTGCTGTGTTACGGAGGTGGCCTCCTGGGGAAGATGAGGCTAAGTGCTGCTTTCTAATCCTGTCCAGTCACTTCTGTATCATTTGTTAAACATTTCCAACTGGACTGAGAATCATCACATTTGCTTTCAACTTAGTATGTGCAGAGCCCCCAGTGAACATTTGGAAAAGATAATTCTGAGACACCAGAGTGGTGATTACTTGCAAACCCCATCCTGAGCCCACACCATGTGTTAACTCGCCTTGCTCTTTAAGCACACCCCAGGTACCTGGGATATTCTTCTTCCGGGATCATGATCGTTCTCATAAGTACAATTGATTTTTCTGAGACTTCACAGAAGTCAGAACTGAGAAGTCACAACTTCTGAGTCCTTCTCATTGTTTATTCATAGCACTCCACTGGACTGTGTCATGCAGGCATTTATTGATAATACTGGCTTAAATTGGAAACCCTGCCTAGAACTCTCTCTTTCGCACAGAGCAGTGAGAAACTCTTGTTTACAGTGACAGTATCCAGGAATGATGAGCAATGCTTAGCACCTGTTTAAGTGGGAACTGTGTCATCAGTAGGAGTAGCAGGGACTTAGCATCTTCTTGGACTGGCTTTGTAAGGTAACCTGTTTGAAATAATAGCACTTAATTCTGGTGGGCTCGGGGACAGTCTCTCACCAAATACAAGCTGTATGTCAGATGCAGATACCTGTGTGAGAAAGTTTCTTTTAGACTACAGCTAGATGTCTTCAGACTTACCTATTTCAGTAAGATCTGTCTTTGTGGCTGTTGTGTTTCTGCTCAGGCAGTTGCTAGGCAGATGGCTATTAGTGGACCAGCAGAGCAACTTCAGACCAAGCAACTCTGAGAAAGGACCTAAAAGCTCCTTGCAGACTGAAACACTAAATCTTGGTGGTGTAATAGGCCTGGTTGCTTTCTTTATTGTTGCTTTTTTTTTTTGTAAAATAGGCAGGAGGAGAAGTAAATTCTTGGAGTGGAAAGGTTGCTTGTCTGCTTATCTCATAGATGGGATTGAATTTGATATATTGGAGTTCACTTGTATATCTGATGTGCTTTACTAGTTTCAGGTCAGAAAGAATGAGTGACACTTTTGTGCTGTGATTTGATCTAAATGTATGTGGCATTGTCATATTGCACAAGAGGTTTTAAAAATCACTGGCAGTTGAAGCAGGAATTGTGTTTGAAGCAGCTTATGAAGTCTGACTTTCAAAAGGTCATCTTGCCCTCCTTCAGCAAATTGGACTAATCGTATATGCTGGATGGCATTTTGGAGGTGATTTACTGGCCTGGAATCTTAGCAGCCATTTTTGCTGCCATTGCTCACTGGAAAGATGCCAGGATATTCAACAGCAGTTGGTGATGTCTGCTGGCTTTATTGTGCTGCCATTTGCTGGCACTGGTGCAGTTAACTGCGCTGTGTTGCCATGCTGCTTTTACAATACGCATCTCAAGATAGGGTTAAGTGATCAAACCCTAAATGGCAAAACTAAGGCATATTTGATATTTTCTACCGTATATTTTTACAGACCTTTGCATGTGAGTGTGTTTATTCACAGAGAAGCAGCAGAGACCCAGAAGACCTTTGTTGTGGATTTGTGTAAGCGCTCAGTATAAAGAAATTAATTAGCTGTACCAAGGCTCCCCTCCTACCCCCTGCACATAATACACCAAATGCCTTTTTATGGAGTGTAGCTGCCGCTTCCTGTAAATGTTTATAAGATGTTATTAAAAACATATGTCCTCTCTTCCCACAGACCTTGTTTAGAAAGCTTGCTGCAAACATGTTGTTTTAGCTTTGCTTGCAAGAAGCAGCATCTGTTGTACTAAAAATGGTAGTTTTGTACAAATGCTTTTGTTGCTCTGTTCTGTAAAGCCAGCTAGAATTGGGATCTGCATTCACATTGGCTCACTCCCTTGACAGAGAGCTAGCAGCACTTCTTGGTGCCAGCCTCTGAAGATTTTCCTTATGGACACTGAACTGCAATGCTTAATGTGATCTGCTGTCTCTTCTTAACCCTTGGTGCTTAACTTTGGTGTCCAGAAAAATGAGACCTATGGTTGTACACAGGCAGTATAGAGAAATTCCCACATAGAGCCCCGTGGGTATGTGCTGATAATGTACCTGCGGGAGCCTGACCTTCTGCTCTGCCACTTGGAGCAGGGCTTGCTGGCAGAGATGAAACTGCTTTGGGCCATGTACATGCTTGCTGCTCCCAAACCTGCCGCTTTCAACATCAGTGTGAGTACATAGCACTAAGGGAAGATAAGCAGTCAAGGTCAGAAAAAAGTGTCTTAACAGTGTTGCAGGAAAGACATCTAAGTTGTTTGCTTTTTTAAAAATCGTAATAATTTGTAGCTGTCTTCTATAGATACTAGTGTAGTAAACGATTGTACTGCTTATTGTGATCTTTTCTTTTACTTTCTTTGCTTGATTTCTCTTTTCTGAGTATGGTTTTTCTCCTTTCCCCCCGATATCCCAAAGAGGCTGTTTAGATTTCAGTGGAAGACAAACTGTCTTTCGAGTTTTTCTATGGTGACTTTCAGTGAACTGGGGAGGTGGCTGTTGAGTGATGCAAGAGCTTCTGTTTTCCTTGTATTTTGTATTACGTGCTGACTTGACAGCAACAGCATTGATACTTTTTGGGGGTTTGTTTTGTTGCATTGTTGCACTTTCTTAATCTGCTTACCACCAACTTCCATTATAATACAGATGTTCTAGAGTCTTTTTTTTAATTCAAGCTTTCTAATTTAATTTGATGTTCAGTAGCTGTCCTTTATAGTAAAGAATAGCGAAGCATAGGGATGAAGGAGAATAACTTGCAAGGAACCCAGGAAATAAAAGCAACCAATGCCCCACTTCTCAAGTCCTCAAAACCAGAATATACGGCATCCATATAATGCTGTAGTCTGATTGTGTTTAGTAATTTTACTTAGGCAAGGTATTTTCCAGTAGAGAGAGTGTGAAATTCAGGGAGATGATTCTATCCATGAAGATAGAGTCTCCATCATAAGGAGATAATGGAAGTCTGTCCCAAAGCCTATCCTAATATTTGAGTCCTTTTAAATAAGTATAAATAAAACCTATAAGTAAGGGACAACAGATGGAGGAGTACCATGTGCCAGTTAGTAGACTGTAAAGCACTTGATGAACAGTTTTTATGGGAGCAGAAGGCAAATAACCAAGTAGGGGGAATGGAGAAGCAGAGTTAGGAGAGGCGTTTGGAACCAGAAAAAGGAGCAGCAGTGTGAGAAAGTATGCTTGAATTTAAGTAGTGTCTGGAGATGGAGGTCTGGAGTTTGTCCACTGCTGGGAGCCGAGGAAACTGCTGCAGCAGCCTGGTTTGTTTTACAGACTTGAGGCGATACTGTCTCTTCAACAAGTGTTAGATATTGTGAACTCAAACCTCACAAGAGGAGGAGATGACATGGGCTCAAGTTGGAGGAGGAATGTTCTCTTGCTTGGAGAGAACAGGATGATACATTGGAGTCCTGAAGCTAATTTGAAGTGGAGCTGCAGTTTTATTAGTGCCCAAATGAAGCATTTTGCCTCCAACCAAGATCCCACCCTTTTCTAAATCATTCCTTCTCGGTTGGTCTCGCCCACCCACCCTAGTGAAAAGCTTCTTGTGCTCTTAAATATGTATTCCAACTAGAAGACCTGCCTCTAGCACAGCCTTATGTGGCCTTGCTTTTTTCTGGGATTCTGCCAGTGAAACTCCCTGATCTCCTACAGACAGATGGCCAGCAGCCAAGTTCAAAATGTGTTTTACTCTTGAGTCCATAAACACGTAGCCCTGTTAAGTGTGTGCAAAAGCAAAAATGTACATAGGGTTCTTCAAGGTTTTATATTTTATTCTTTGGGTAGTGGTAATAGAGTGGAATTTGGGAGTGGCATCTATGACATGCCTGTTAACACTCAGAATGTCTTCTCACATAGGTCTGGCCTCCCAGTTCAGTCTACATGTCATCTCTCTTGGTGGTCTGCTGAGAACTGAATGGTCTGTAGCACAAGACCTTTTCTCTTCTTTTGCTGTTCTCTTCAGAAATACTTTAATGTACTTGTTCAGGTTCACAATGAAATTTTAAGAAGACATTTAGGCACTTAAAGGTGGGAAGCACATGACTAGGTATCAATTCCATGGACTAAGCAACTGATTTTATAGGACTGGATAGACAGAAGAGTATCTTAGCAGAAATCACTGCCAACCAGATGCCATTAAGTGATGCATATCTGTGGGAGAAGATAATGAAGTAACCAAGCAATATTGAGAGAGCAAGAAGGAATAAGGAAGGGAGACATGAGTGAGTGACTTGCAAAACACTAGAGGAGAGCAGCACCATGGAAGGTGGCCTGAGCAGAGTGAGGTTATGAAGTAGTTGGTAGACTACAGCAGTAAAAAGTCAGCTCCCGTTTCCATCAGAAGTGACTGTGGAAAGGAAACAGAAGATTACACCAGTTACAAATTATGTGGCTTCCGGGAAGGACAATATCCTTTATTGTATCAAAATAAGTACAAAAGTGTTGAAAGCTTTTCCATGTGAACATGTTGCCAGAGTTAATTTGTCAAGGGGTTGATGGGACCACGCTGTTGCAAGTGACAGAAGTGGTGGTGGTCTCAAAGGACAGCCCGTTAAAATTTGATATGCCCAGCAGGAAAAGGGTGTAAGATCCCAAACTGCATTGTTAATATGGCAGGATAGTCTTCAAGCAGAATGATTGTGATGTTTCATCTCTCTGTACACACCATGGCAGTGTTCATCTCTGCCTCACAAGGGTGTCCCATAAATGGCATACGTTCCTCTTTGTGTCTTGTCACATCTTTCTACATTGGGATTATAGAGGTAGAGGTAGAATTGTTTATGACTGTGAATATGCAGATACCACAAGGTTATCAGTAAAGTTAACGTTTAGAGATCCTGGCATGTGTCTGTCTTGTTTTGAAGGCGATGAATTTGGAACTAATGTGAGCAAAAGGATGCCTTTTAATATAAGGTTGACAAGTCAAGCCTGTATTTTGTTTAGAGGTGCTGGTTTAAAGATCCATGTGTTGAAATTGTTTTTATAGCTATTCTTTTCATTATCAAAAAATGCTTGTAGCCCCTGCAGTTGCTGGAGGGAAAAAATGCCTCAGTGAATAACCTAGGTATTGCAAGAGGTACCTACTGAGATAAATATGGAATTTTGTTCTCCTGTCACAAATATGGTCCTTTGATTCATTGTACCTTTGGGTCTTAATTAATGAAGGGCAGGAGATGACTGGTTCACCTGCTTAGTGTGGTTCTGAAACCATGAAACCATAAGGTGCAAACTATGGGCAGCTAATGTAATAAAGTTTACTAATGACTTTGAAAGTACTCAGTGAAATCAAATTGCTGCAGATCCTTTAGGAAACTTTAAAAAATTAATGTTATGAAACCTGTGAGTAAAAATGATCAGTCCTTATTTATTTATTTTTAAAATCTTTTTAACCTGCAGATATCGATGATCTCAAGAAGCACAAACCAGGTTATCTTGAGGCTACACTTGACTGGTTTCAGTTATACAAAGTCCCTGATGGTAAACCGGAAAATCACTTTGCTTTTGATGGAGAATTTAAAGACAAGGTGAAGATAATGCAAAATTAAAAATGCATCATTCTATCACGTGGCCTCTATAATACATCCTAGAATTTTTGGAATGTTAAAGGAGGAGGTTTAACAAAAAGAATTTTGATAGGAGAGACTTTTGCATAAAATTTATTAGGCTAGGATTAAATAATGTTTGCTGCCTTCCATTTTATTCAGGGAAAATGCATAGGTCATTAAAGAAAGCTTGCAAAAAAAACCATTTAGCCCTAATCCTGATGAGATTTGCACATGCATCTGTGTGTGTGTAGGTGTTTTTTCAAAGCATTTTCATTCTCCATGTCAGAATAATGAACAGTTTGTGTTTTCAGGTGTTCTTTCAGTCCTACTGGTAAATTTTTCTGACTTTTTTTTTAAGGGTATGCAGTTTAAGACAATGGGTTGCAGGTTTTTTCATCTTTGGTATTTGCTCAAGGTACACGTTTTTCTGGTAATTCTGTGTAAAAACATTTGAAGCGTTTGGCTTGAAGGCTGAAAAATTATTTTCCCTTTTTTTTTTTTTTAGAAAAAAACGAATGTCTTTTAAACTACAGTAAAAATGGCCAGTGTTTGAAAGGAGATTGGACCAGGGAATAGATCTCGTTGAAGGAAATACCTGGATTTTCCAGAGAAATTGGATGTGATTTGAGTAAAATTGCTTTGCAACCTGTGTATTGCACACTCTGTGTAGATTATTCTTGGCAGAGAACCACAAGTTGCTCATGAATGATGTCCATGTGTCAGCCAGTTCTGCCTTGCAGGGTGCTATCAAAGTTACATAATGCCTTCTAACCAGCACAGGCAACTTTACATGTTTTGTCTGGTTAAAGAAATGCCCTGAGTCCCCTCTGCACTAAAACTGTCTCTTAAATCAATCAGATGTGGAGTTGTAAGGCTTGATAACCTGATCTCTCCCCTGTTCTCCCAGGAACTGCTCTTAGAGGTTTTCCTGCTCTGTAGAGTTACAGTAGAGCTGCGTATCCCTGTCAGGCCATTGGAGTTCAGCCTGGTGGCACTAAATGCCCTGAGATAGCTGGTTTGGAGCACTTAAATCATTCTCAAGCATTTCTAGAGACCCAGGATGTGGCGAGGCGGCTGTGGCTGTGCTCCAGCAGCTCTGGTGAAGTTCACAATGTTCCAGTGGCACTTTTCCAAGTCACTCCTTGTTAACAAATGTGAATGTTCAGTTGGCAGCTTTTTGCAAGTCTAGCAGTCATCATCTGGACACCGAGGGCTTATTTTACTTTTAATTTTTGGAAGCTTTCTCATCCCAACCCCACCCCAAATATTATTTTTATTTTAAAGAAGCAGAAACTGCTAAGCAGCTGACATGTTACATTCTTGCAAATGCTTAGGTATATGATTGGGCATTAATGAAGTAAATGCAAACTTTGCCACTAGAGGGGAAACCCTAACTCTGACCCTGACCTGCATCTGTAAAGGTGGAGTCATAGCTCACACACTTGATCCCATTTAGGGCCTGGTACAGTTTTCTATAGCAGTAGGGATCTCCTTAGCATCTAGTGCTGTTTTCATTTCTTTCATGTAGCACTCGTGTTTTCTGGCTGCAGACTGAGGGAAAGTCCTGAATGTGTTGCCAGTATATTTGACAAATAGTGAAGTTTGTTTCTTTTCATAAAAAGTGTGTAAATTTCTCCAGAAATTTAATGAGGCCTTAAAGGAGGTGCCTTAAAATATGTGAAATAGTATGTTTTAATAAACTAGTTCTATGGGTTTTTTTCTGTTTAATAACATTTTAATTTACAAAACTTTCCTTGTCATAAACTAGGATTTTGCTGTTGAAATTATTAAATCTACCCATGAACACTGGAAAGCTTTGCTTCATAAAAAAGTTGATGGAGGTACTATAAAGTGGTAAGTATCCAGCCACATCTCTTGCTCTTCATATTGTGCTAGTACTGGTGCTATTCAACATGTTGCAGCTGTCCATGAACTGCTTAGATTTTTTTTCAATTTGAGATGACAGGAATACTCATGGGTTTGATTGATAATTGATAATAGAGCATGATTGACTAATTGCACCCTGTATGATGATGATTTACTGGTAAGTGGTTCCAGAAATATATTGATTACATCGATGTGGCATTACTTCAGCATTTGGGAAATGGGCCCAGTGTGTTTGTTCAGAATCATTTTGGGAGAATCTTGGTCCTCTTATCACTGTTCATTCTGTTGCTTTGGGGAGTTTAAGTTCGTGCAGTTTATTCTGTAGGACCTTAAAAACTCATGATCAAACTCATTTTCAGTGTGAAAGGATATAGATTCATAGGGAAACATTTCTGCAAAGGATGTGGTGCCAGAGTTTGTCTGGAAATACTACAGGTATCTGCTGCTTTATGTAGGAGCAGAATTTTGGCCTGTTTTTCCTTCTTATTAGATACTGCAGGTAGGTTGCTGAAGTAACATGCTGTTACTTCCACGATCTGCCACAGAATCTGGCCATCCTTCAAGGCACAAGAGATGGGGTATACCTCACATCATCTCTGCTAGCCATCTAGGTGTTCCTCAACTCCCTTGGGAAGTGCCAGTTTATTTCTGCTGACTTCTTGGGGGGATTTAGTTTCTTGACTGTGGTTCTCTTCACTGTACCCAAGCTAGCAGCCAGAAGCACTGAGTATGAGCACTGCTTGCATTAATACAGAATACACAGCCTAGACACCTCCTCAAGATCAAAGAAACAACACCCTTCCACACACCTGTTCCTTCCAGCATTACTTTGTGGTTTTGGCTTCCTTATTTCTTGCAGATACACATTTCTGAGCCCTATATATGATGGTGTTTTTTTCCATAAGTACTTAATTGTGTGTGGCTCTTTTCCACTGATGTTGATAAAGCATGTTTTTAATTTTATTTTTCAGCACAAATGTTCTGGTGAGTGGTAGCCCATTTTGTTGCAGTGATGAGGATGCTCGATCGATTGTGCAGTCAGTAAGGATATTTACTTTTTTTCCACCCCCTCTTTTTTTTAAATGATTAATTGGAAAAGATTATTCAGAGCTCCAAAACTGAAATAAAGCAGCTGAACCGAAATGGTCCTTAAGCAAAAATTTGAGTAAAAGGAGGAGCATAAAGGTTGTGAGGGAAATGTAAGCATTGTGATATAAACCTTTCATTGCAGTGGTCCATTTATGCTTTCTGGCAGATTCATTACTGTTCTGGTGGAGTTTTTTTTGTTTGTTTTTTTTTCTCCCTCTGCAATACTATTTCTTCTGATCCTGAATAGCAAGATGGACCGCTGTTTTTGTATCTAGCCTGCTGTCTTCTCTGTCTCCCCTGTTGCCATGAGTTACCACCCAGTGTCAGAACTCATTGACTAGCTGACTGTAGTCCCTAATCACTAAACAGATCCTTTGTTTGTCTACTTGCATAATTAAATGCAATGCTGTAGGAGAGAGGGATGCTTATTTGAATGTTTCTTAAGGAATACCTGTCATATTCTGAAAATTAACAAAAAATTAAAACATGCAGCTTTCCTGTTCAGGCAAGAAAAATGTCCTGCATGTTTGATGCTTTCATGTGCAAATGTTAGTGGAGGAGAATTTTTTCCATTTTAAAATATGCTAGTTTGGATGCCAGAAATTAAGCAAGGTTACTGGAAATTACATGGAGAAAAGTGCCCCCAAGTATTACTTTCCCTTTTGTAACATACGCTGTGATTGAGCCTGTACTCGTGACCACATGAGTGCAGCAGGTGTTTTGCACATGTGCGTGGCTGCCAGGGCACCCAGTGTTTCGCCTCAACAGTCACAGTTAATGATGCAAGTTCAGGTGTCAAAGGACACGCCATCCACTGTCTGTGCAGTTAACATTCCAACAGCATTTCTAGTAAGAATGTGTTGTCCTGGATGCTGTTTTGTCACAAGCAAATAAGACTGTCAGTTGCAAAGAAATGTTGGTTTAAGTCATAAAGATGTGTCAGACCAAACTTTTTCCTATTCAGATACCTTGCTTTGAGCACTTCTTTAAAACTACCTCTGTGGTTTTTGTGAATATTGATTAATGAAACTGTAAGTTTGAAATGAAAGAAAAACTCAGTTTGGAATTCAAATATGTTTTTAGACATGTCAGTCACAGCTATAAGCAAGTATTTACCTCCTCTGTACTTTCAAATTTACGATAACTTTAATGAGTCTTTAAATGCACCTAAAACTTCAAATCCAAGTGTATTTGAATGGTGACAAATGTGCTAAGGAGTATTTCCTTTTGCATTCTCTGCTCTTTGTACTTTGAGGCATACAGGGTAAATAATTACTAAATCAGCACTATGCCTTATTTTGTTTCTCAATAACAAATCTTTTTTTTTCCCGTGGTTTTTGGGGAGGGGAGGAAGTTAGTAAAATCAGTTCATAAAAATAGATACCTTGTATCAAACTAGTGCCTTTTTTATTATGAAAGCTTCCCTTCTAATCAAATAGTATCACTTCTGTCTTTTTTTTGTGCCTCACCTTCTTTTCTTTAAATGATAGTGTTTTTGTGAAGTTGTTTCCACATTCTCCTTTCCATCATTCTGTTTCAGTTCAGTCTAAGTATTTTAATTACGTCTTTGCAGGGTGCTGCCTCTTGGTGCTTTCCAGACAGGGAAAATATGCAATACTCTATTAAATACTGTTCATGCTGCATGCAATTGCCAATCTGCAAGCACGAAAAAAAGTAAAATGGCCTTGAAATAGGAACTGTGGACAGTTGAACTCTAAATATAAGCAGGGAAGTTGACTTGCACATTTTAAGCAGGTATCTTTTTGTCTAGTACACTACACTGCATGCTTTGGTTGTCAGACATTCATCTCTTTCACACTGAAGTGTAACTACGTGAGTGTTGGCTGCAGAATTTTAATGGCTGTGGTGATTTCAAATGAAAGCTGCCTGTGTTTGCAGGGGGTTTTGTTTGGGTTTTTGTTGTTTTTTTTTTTAATTTAAACTAAAAGCAGATACGTTTTCTTCTCATTTATATCCATCTATTTGCTCCTGGATAAAACAAAATAATGAAAGCTGAAGCAGAGATCTTGTATGGAAGTACAGTGAGAATGTATTTCAGCTACTGCAAAATTTCTGAGATACTTCTGCAGTGAGAACTGGTTCCCTACAATTCTTTTTCCAGATTCTAGTTGCAGCACCTTTGAGCTGGTAATTTAATTACCTTAAATCAGATATATTGAGTTTTCAAAAAACAAAACAAGAAAACCCCAAAGAAGACACCAAAAAGGCAACACTCAGTTTTCATGGTGAGCAAGAGAACTGTAACAGAACCAAATGGAAAACATTCAAATCCTTACCAAATGCTTATCTAGTGTGTACTAATCAGAATTTCCTATAGATTTTGACTGGCTAGTTCCCAAGATAGTCCAGTTGATTTCAGAATTATTTGACCTTTTGTTACTTTACAGATGGGGAACTAGAATGGCTTGTCTGGGTTGGGGAATTTCCACTCCACTGAGTGAGTTTCTAGATGGTTGGCATGTGTACTGTCATTTGTACTGGGGGCAAACTAAGAATGATTCCACAGCAGGTGAATTGCCATGACCAGTCAGTTCCAAAGAGATAGAAGAGAGTCTGTGCATATAATAAGAGCACATACTGAACTTTTGAACCAGCCAAAATTACACCAGACCCCTGCAACTACAAATCTAGTTGAATTTTAACACTACATGGTGAAAATCTCTCACGTTCTCTAGGCTCTGAAAGTTGTTTCATCTCTGTCTCAGCTCCAGTATATGTTGCACACAAACCCAGGAGGAGTAGAGCTTTGTAGATGAATGTGTTAGTGCTAAGATACACTGTTTATTTCAGGCTTTTAAGTGTTGCCATCTGTAAAACTGACCAGTCAAGTCAAGCCAAGCCTTTGTTTAATATTAATCCTAAGAATTGCTTGCTCTGTGAAGAAGCTGCTGAGGACTTTGGAAGTTGGAAAATCTCCAAGACAATCTATATATAGCTAGTAGAGCAGCGTTTCTCAGACTCATCACATAATTCTCTCCTTATAATACTGGAAAGTGAACTAGGAAAGCTTTGCTAGATGATGTCTCTTTTGATAAAAAGCAGAACAGTGTTTTACAGGGGAAAATATTTGACTTTTCCTGATAATTTAAAAAAATCTCCAACCAAATTTGAATCTGTATATTTACTAACGTGTTTTGAATAACTCAGATCTAAGCAGGAAAGTTTGTTGACTGCCTTTTTCCCTACATGCTTTCTGTGAAGACATTTCCATTTGGGATTTAGTAAAGGTAGAATTTTCTGTACAGTGGCCAGTCGTGAAACAAAAGGTTGGTGGGGTTGTTAGTCTGGAGTATATTTTTATTAATGAATTCATTTATTTGGTTTTTAAATGGTGTTCCAGATGAAAGTGTTGTGTAGTGAAGAGATTGCTGGTTCAGTGGGATGGGATTTTGATCTGGCCCTGGTAGGAAAATACTGAGTCCTTATCTCAAGCTTTTTGAGGAATTATCCCAGAAGTGGCAGGCATCTGCTTGTACATGGCGACCCCTGGTTCTCCCTGCTTTATGAAATAAAGCTTGGGTTTTGCTGGAAAGAGAAGGGATAGTCTGGTGATATGGGTTATGTTTGTCATACTGGTACCTCCTTTCAGACCAGTCACATAGCCCCCCTGTGCTGGTAATTACCCTGGGTAAATGGGGAAGAAGAATCCTGCTTCTCCCTTCCCTCCTCACAGGCTTTGTTCTGCTCTTCAGTGTTCAGGGCCTTGTGCGTGCTCAGATGCAGGCAGGCTGTGTCACATCAGTGCAGCTCAGCCCGAGTGCTGCTGTGCTAAGGAAGGACAGTGGAAAATGGTTGCATCCTCATCGTGCGGCAGGGTGATTCCAGATACATTAAAAGCATCTTTAATTTTGCCTTTTAAGTTACAGGACAAGACAGGCTGTGCACTACTGTGATCGAATAGTGGCATATCCAGCTTTGAAATGCCAGACCTGAATTTTAAAACAAATGGTCACTTTCCAGAGGAACTGAATTATTCTGTTGAAATGGAATTGTAAAGAGTATCATCACACTTTTTATTTTAAATTGTTTTGCGTGTGTTTAATATAAATTGTGTGTGTATGTATTCACATGCATACCTGATAGTGAAATGTGTAGTAACTGTGCAGCAGTTAGTAAACAACAAATCCTGTTATTCTCAATCTGTCACTCATCGTTCATGTGCTTGCTTTGTCATTTATGAGCAGCAAAGAAATTTGTACAGCGGGGGTGAGAATGGGGGTGAGAAAGCTGCAAGGTAGAATATTGCCCTGGGGGGACAACAGAAAGTTCTGGTTTTGTTAATATCTCTTGACTTGAGCATTAAAATGCCTTTGAGTTTGGGTGCTGTCTGTGAAACCTTAAGTAAATACTGATATATTGGTTTGGGGGGTTTTCCCTTTCTTTTTTTTTTTTTTTTTTCTCTTTTTTAGGCACCAGCATTTATGAATGGAGATTCTGTTTCCCCAGAAGGTATCTTTTTTCTTAGATGTCATGTGACTTCTCTTAATTGCTGACTTTAAAAATTGACATGAAAACTGTTTTGTTGAAAAAAGGCAGTTTCGTGTATATGTAAATGATAGAAGTTACATCCTGTCGTATGGTATTGCCTGTCTTCTGTTAAATGGAACATGAACAGAAATTCATAGATGGTTTGTGGGAGAAGGTTACTTTTGAGTGAAAGTGTAGTCCACAAAAAAAGATAAGAAGACAAAATTTTTCTCTTACTGATTGTGCAAGGCAAATGCATCACATTTATCCTTTTTAAAGGAGATAGGTTGCTTTGCCTTAGGTTTTGTTATTCCTAACAGTAGCTAACTAACCAAATAAATAGCTCCTTTTCCTAAAACTGACATAACCATTACCTACTTTTCAAGTGTAAGTTCTAAAGACAAAATTTTATCTTTTCACTGTTACGACTATTTTTCATGTTAACAGAACATGTGTTTTTCTTTAAGAAATAAGAATGCATCCTACATTTTCAGTTTTAATTACTTTAAAAAAAGATTTTTCTACTGGCAAGAACTATAGAGAAGACATACGTGCTTTTTGAGATGGAGGGAATTACAGAAATAGTAAGTTAAACTTAGTCATGAGCCGAGTTCCAAACTGTTTGAGAAGCAACATCTGTGTAGCCCATGTCATGGGAAAGCAAGTTGCATTCCATTTGCCTTTATATGGCATGCCAATAAATAGCATTTATTTTCCAAAGTATTAGATCTCAGACCTCTGACAGACAATCTGAACATAATCTGCCTGATCCTTGATGTTTTCCAGGGTATGGTCACAACAATGTTGTAATTTGTTGCAGGATTGTTTCAGCCAAACTGTTTAAAATGAACAGATACGATTTTGAGGCCATGCTTTTCACAGGGTGGGGATAGAGCTGACACAGCAATATTGTATGGAGGGAAGGTAGCTAGAAGGGCAGAATGTTGTTTTTTCAAGTGTTTTGTGTATGGCTGGTTGTATAGAAACTAATGTCACTCTTGTAATTTTTTTGTTTGTTTTAGTTGATTTCCTGGTACTTTTTTCCCAAGTGATCATCAAGGTCTTCTGAAAGTCGCATCATCAAATCTTAAAAGTCATCCCTTTTTTTGAAGACTGGCAAAAGCACTTGATTGTTGGATTCCTGTTGAAACAACTTTTCAACTTGTGTAAACCTTCTCTCATGTAAATAAACACTGCCATTACAAAATGAATGTTTCCTTTCTATGTCTGTGTAGGGTGGAGCAGAGGGAAGAGGAGGGGCTTGCTTGCTTGCTTGTTTCTGAATCTCAGAACTCCAGAACTGTGCTTATCCACTCATGAAGCATACCAAATGAGATGAGAGATAAGTTGTCTTCAACCCTGTTCTCCAGATTCTGGAATAATCAAGCCATTGGGTGCAGAGCAGATGGTGCTAATTTTTGTCTCAGGGCTTTTCTGGCCACCCTGACTGTAATCTGTTTCAAGTCAACGGTAATCTTTATGTATGAGGCTTAGGAGTTTACCACGCTCTTTGATAGGTGACTGTTTCCCAAGTTGCATTCGCTTTTGTGCCCAGTTGTCTCTGCAGGCTTCATAGAGTTAGGGACACAGCATACTTGCTTTTAAAAAAATACAACATTCCTCCAAAGATTAATTCAACTAGGAAGGGCTAATGCCATAACAGTTGAAGTAAGGATGCACGTGTGCTCTCTGTTCTACATCCTGTTTTGATAACTTGGGTGTTTCATCACACAGGAAGGATTTTCCTTATGGAAAGCTTCCATTTATAGAATTGTGTATGCTTTTGACAGTTATTTGCTCAATGAGACAAGATTAATAAAATGTACAGAGCTGAGCTTTGTGCTTTCATGGTAAAAATACCTGCCATTTTTTCCTACTGCAGGATTATGTCTGGCCTATCTGTACCACAGTGTTCATTAAAGACAAAAAAGGCAGCTATGAAGTAGAAAGAGAGGAAATGATAATATAGACAGGCAGCTTTATCCAGCTTGTTACTGAGACCAAAGGTGAGCATTGTCTGCTTTGTACAATGACGGAAACAGAAGGTTAATGCTGCTGACACGGGGTGGAAATGGAAGACAAAGAACTGCAAAAGTTAGGCTGTGGTTTGCCAGAGAGGACTGACTTTTCCTTACAAAGAGTCAGTTTTTAGTAAGAAAGCTTTCACCTTTGGGAATGTTTCTTTGGTTTTATGATACAATTTCCCTAATTTAGACTCCTCTAGTGAATTGTTTAGTGTACAAGCCCCAGTCACTTTGGAGATCTCAGTCTGGGCCTCAGCACTTAGGAGATGAAGTTCTCCCATCTGCACAGAGTTTTGCATTGTTTTATATACAGAGTTTAGGTATGATATGAGAAATGCAACATAACCCTCAGATATTAAGGACTACTTTTATTTTTTGTAGCCAAGAAACATGTTGCATCCAACATACATTTACAGTATTGATTTCCCATACTTTATTTTATAATTAGAATTCTAAGTCATGCAGCATTATACCCCCAGGTTTTCATAAACAGACGAAATGTTTCTTGAGTGCCCTTGTGTTCGCAAGATCCTCTGGTTAGATGTGAGCTCTTGTAGGTTGCAGAACAGCTGCTGTATTTGCCCATATAGTAGTACACCTAGGAAGCTTGCTGTTTTGTGAAGTGCTTAAGGACAGCTGAACAATGAAGGGCACTGTGTAAAATCAAATTGTTTTCCTGTGCTGAACTATGAGGGGTAGGCCACAAGTTACTTCATTTTTACTTCAAGTAAATTTTAGCAGTATTCTTTAATTTCTAAGTATATTTATGGAATGTGGTTATGAATCTCAGAAGCAAACACAAATTTCTAAATCAGATAAGGCTTTGTGCAAGGAAATAACAAATAGTACTTGGGAAAACTGAAAACTGAAGTGATCAGAGATGCCTAATACTACCATAAATATGAAAATGTTAAAGTATTTCTTACATATTGAGTATGTAAACAGATGACTCTCATGGTGAAAGTAGTCTGAAGGAAAGTGTTCATGTTCATTCTCTGAAGATTTTTCCCAGGTGGGATACAAAGATGTGCTGTTACACGTAGCCTTGCTGCCAGAATGCACGGAATGCCACCAATGTGGGTTTCGGAAATTAACCATAATCAAAGAGCTGTAGACAGAATGTCTGCTTATAGGAGGATTAGAGGGATGGGACAGAAACTAGAATACATTTTTCAGTCTGAAATAAGCATTTTTGTTTATTTAGGCTTTTTTCACAGACTAGGTCTTTTGTTTGTATTTATTTGCCAATATTGTTCTATTCAAAATTGGTTTCATTGTAGCAGGAAGGTAAACGTAGCAGCGTCCACTTCTCAATAGTTTTATGAAAAGAACGTTTTTATATCTGATACTAATGTCTCCTGGAAATGAGGACATGAAGAGAAACATAATTTTTTTCTCCAGGAAATAAATCCATCTTAACTATTTTTTTCTGTGTTGAATATGTAATACTCACATGTATATGCTTCTTTCAAGATAAATTGTCATCTTGATTTCCTCTTTTTGGAGAGACAGGAGAGGTTACTTTTTTTTGCCCCTTGCTGTTTTGACAGTAAGGGTTCTTTTTACTTCAGTAAATCATTAGCTGCTGCTCAAAATAGTACTTTTTACTGGCATGGAGTTCACACATCAATCCCCCCAGTCAAAAGAGGGGTTTGAGGTTTACTTAAATGGAAATAATGTTCATTATTCCTTAAAGTGTGAAAATAAAAGGACTGTGAAAATAGGATGATATTATCCCTGTTAGGATGTTATTTTCATGCTGTTAAGAATAATGGATATCCTCTGAAAACCCCCAGAAGAACAGAAAGTCGTTCTGAGGTATATGTTTGGAAGAACTGTTCATAGATGTTATGCAAGGAGATGTTACGTCTTACCGTAACTTTTCTGTGTTTAACACTTGTGATCTACAGCATGAAGCAGTCTTAAACTGATTGAAGTATTTCATCCTTCCCTTTGCTTTTACTGGGACTGAATCTTTTTAATGGCATGTAGTTCAGGTTTTTTCGGTGAAAAGGCAGACCCAGTGTCACATCAGTAGTGTGCAATGGGGTTTTTTTTTCTGCCCTTGCTGTAAAGTGTAAGGTGATTTCCTGTCTGATTTGACAATGTGGGTTCCACTCCCTATGGACAGGACTTCTGGGATTTAGAGAACAGTAGGAAAAAAGCTTGCTGGAAGATAACAGAATCTAAGAGGTTCAGGCAAATAAAAATAATGAATAGAACTCTAAATAGGAGTGACTGAAATGCTTTAAAACACACCTAAAAATAAGGGCAATACGTAACAATGCTGACTTCATGTGACTGGAGAGGTCAATAGGATGCACTTGCCAAGGAAGAAGAACATTTACCTACCACACAAAAGTTGAAATTGCATCCCCTAAGTGCTCAGAAATAGTTCTTTAATCTTTGGCCACCTGTGTGGGGGAAGAAAATTGAAAACAGCAACTGTTGTTGCTGTTGTATATTGTTGAGTTGACTTCCTGGGAGTCTCTTGGGTTATGCAGATATGACCTGGGTGCTCAGCAGTGTTGACTGACTGAGGCAGCCACACAGAGTCTTTGATTTCTCATAGCTCACTGTTACTGCTGCTCTCTTCTGGAAGCTACAGATGGGGTCCAGAGAGTAGACAAAAAAAGCCAAGCTCACTGCAGTAGATTGTCACTTTGCAATTATTTGTCAATTTTGGCTACTTAATTCTTCACTAATTCTTGTAGCAGAAGTTTTAAAATGTTCTGCTGCTATAGGCAGAATTCAAGTAGTACTGCATGGGTGTTTTTAGATTTTCATTCTAGATCTGCTGAGTTACAACTGAGTCAGTCTTGTCAGTGATTCAGTATGCTAAGTCAGTTTGTAAGATTTTTGTTGGTGATTTGGTCTACTTGCAAGGGTTAAAAAACGGTTTCTCTTCATAAGGGAAGATGCAGAAGCCAAAAGTAATTTCACTATTCTATGCATGAAGAATATTTCTTATGTGCCAGAGCACTGCTGCCCTTTTTCCCTGAGAACATCCTCGTAAAGTTTGTAAATTATTTACAGATGTCACCAAATTTAATGCTAACTTTTTTGTTCATTATCTTTGGAAGAAAAATACTTGCATTACTCAGTTATAGCACATATGTAAATTTATGTGTTCAGTTGCACACCTAGTAGTTTGCTTCTGTGTATGTAGTAATACTTGCCTGGAAACTAAGGGGGTTTTTTCAGACCTGAAAATCTGGTTTTGTGTGTAGTGTCCAGTTCTAATAGATCACTGGACAGTCCTGTAAGCTTCTCTTTTGGGATGAAGAGAGCAAGTGTAGTCACTGAAATGGTTGCACTTTGTAGCTCTTATTAGTCTTGCACTCATTAACTGGTGTGTATATGAGGATAGGGATATTGGAACGTTATAAAACTGGTTGGTCTGCTATGTAATCTGCCTGCTGCTGTTATACCAACTACAGGTTTGGGGATTTTCTTAAGCATTTTGTATTTCACATTTTAAATATGCTGAAGAGTATAAACATGTACCTGGTGTCAGAAGCTTTAGGTTGGAGTACAAAGAATTAACTTTAAATTCTGCTTCTCCATTGTGGGCTTGGGCAGGCCAAGTCATCTTTATTCTACCTGTAAAATGGGTAGAAAACTTTCTTTTATGAGTGGTCTGATTTCTAATAGAGACTTGCCCCAGCATTGAGAGGGGACCTCCTTCCAGTGTCTAGGAAAACATAGGATGCATTTGGCTTTGTTTACAGTGAGGAGCAGGCTATACTGACAGGCTTTCTGCAGGATTTGACTGAAGATGCAGGCTTTGTTACTCAGATTGATCTGCCCAAGGGTTGTCTGATGGCATAAGTATTTTAGGAGTGAAAAGAGCATTGGTGGTGATGAAAGTTCAAGATGTAAATTAGCATCTTGTCCTTCTGAGTCCTTCAGGAGACTAGACTCAATTTTTAAGCAGGTCTGTAAGTCCCCTAAATGGGCCTATTCATGGGAGTTTTTTGGAGTGCAGAAATGCCAAATTCAAAGTATAACTCCTGACCACCTGGGAGTTTTGAGCATTTTAACTTTAAATCATAGGACACCTGGGAACAAAGCTGGTTTAAGAGTCAAAGTAAAAATATCCTGCTACTTAAAAATACACTGTGTAGTACAAGATCACATCTAACTGAGTGGGAACCTGCTCTCCTTGGAGAGCTAGGGTGAGAGGGAAGGCACAGTCAGGTGAGGACAAAATTCCCCTGACAGCTGTTCACTGAAATTCACTTTTTGCTTCATACTGCCTTGCCTTAACTAGATTCCTTGTATGTGATGATTTGGGAATCAAGAGCTTTCTGACTGACAAACCACACGAACCTTTCTCTCACTTTTTGCAATGGTATTGTTTACATTACACTAATGTGGGCATTAGTGGCTTAAAAACTTTAAAGATCAAAGAAGTCTTATTACTCACAGATGTCTCTCTGACCCTGTAGGTTGGCAGCACAAAGCTTCTAAGTGTTCAGTCATGAGGAGTTTTGGGATCCTGTCAAATAAAGTTTCTATTGCTGTGTGTGCGTAGAAGGGAAATCCTGCAAGAGACAATAGTCAGGGTAAGTGCTATTGTGAAGTGCATATGAAAAGAAAGTTGTAGCTAGTCATGCAACTGGGAGAACAAGAAGAGAGACTAAGGGGGGACTCAAATGTGGGAAAGGAAATGGCATCTCCTGTCCCAATACAAGAAGAGATTGGAGATGTGTTTCTGTGGACCTAAGCGTCATTGGAACCTCTTTGTCCCTTATTTACAAGCCCTGTAAAGGTGTTCCTCCCCGATTACTAATCTGCTTTGTGAAATCTGCTCTCGGATTCACTTAGCACTTTATCTTGAGCTGGAATGGTTTGAGATACTTCCAACTGAAATGCAAATTAGCTTTAGATCTCTCTCTTCAATTCACACTTCTTGGAAGAAGTGACACAGTTCTTGAAAATATCATAATGATATTTCTGTGACGTACAGGCTCTTTGTTGCATACATGGTATAGCTGATCTGAATCATACCAATATCCTTATGGTCTGCCCGAAAGTGTAATGTATGCAAGTTGCACAGCACGTGATCTTTTTCACTGAATGTATGATCTGGTGATCTCATGTAAAAGAAATTTTTTCAGAGAAGGGGAAGAAATAGGGATGAGGGGTGGGATGGGGGGGGGTATATCCTTTCCCAAGAAGAGACCAAGCAAACTGTAGCAGTTAGTGAACATATGCACAGCAGCTCCTAAAACTTTAACATTTTTTTCCTTTTCACTTAAAAGCCTAATCCATTTCTAAATATAAGTTTATTAAAATAAGTTTAGCAGAAATGGTTTCTTCATGATGATTAGTTCCATAGTGAATAGATGTAGCTGACTCATTCCCAGTTCTCTTTGGGTTTTGCTTTCTGAATTTTTAAGTTATAATTTTTCCTATTTAAAAATGCCTATTTTTAAATTATTCATTTCAAAGCCATGTTGCACTGAAGTATTCTGACCCATCAAATGATAAAGAGTATCCATAAAAATGAAATGCTCATTCTGTATAACATCTAGGAAGCTGTTTTTTCTGATTTTAAAGATGCTATTTTCCAGAATATGAATAATGAAAGAACCTAATTTCGCAGCCATAACCATTTTCTGCATCTATTAGAACTTGTAATCATGATCAGAGGGTATTGTAGTAGGTACATCAAAATACATGTAGCACCTCAAAGAGCTAACACTCGTAAGCATAAGAAAAAGGTAAGATATGGTAGAATTAATACTATTCCTGTTGTGCCATGGAGAGAGCTTGAGGAGCACTGACCACCAGTTGGTTGGTCAGGGGCAGTGGCTGGTATGTGAAAGAGGTGAGCTCTGTAGAGACCCTGACCCCTCCACTTCCATACTGCAGTGTCCTGGTGCTAGTGTTAGACAGTTATGTGGAGGAGAGTGGCTGCTTGTAACACAAAACAGCCATGTAAGCAGGATAAATTTAGCATACCTTAAATAGTAAAGATGTAGGATATTGGGACTTTAAATGCATGCTATTGTATCTTAACGTCTTGCTGATCCATGTACCTCATGTTGCAGAGGTCCAGAAAAGGAAGTCTTGTGTTCACAGAGGAGGTAAAAGTGGGACTCACCTTGATGAAATACTTTTCCCTGGAACTAAACACTACCTATTGTGTCCTTTTGTCAGCTGAATCCTGGAGCTTTCATGAATGACACAAACCAACATTTGAGCTGTCTTGGAGATTACTGACCTACCTACCCTGTGTTACTGTAAAATACTTCTACAGCACTGACAGAGAATTCTCACCTCACACATGGTGGCAAGGGTGGGAAATTAAAATCTTTTATTACATGAAGAAACTTCTGCACATAATGCAGACCTACTATAGTCCTTTATTTCTTACTTCAATCTTGTATGTTAATGAAATTACAAACTAGAGGCAATTCCTTTGGCAGGGTGCCTGAAAATATTGTATGATGAGACTGTAGCCATCCAAGTTGAACTATTCATACAGTCCCAATAAGTAACTACATTTGTTTGTAGTTTTCCGTTAATAAGATGTTCTGGTGTAGGAGTCTGTGTATTTGGCTTTTTATTCAAGCTGATGATGACTGTTTCAGTAGAAGTGTAGTGCTTCAACCATATGCTCAAATGTTAACATGTTTAATGCCAGCAGCAGATTATTTACATTAAAGGACATGGAGCCAAGTTAAACTCAGTTGCAACTTTATTAACTGAATTGCAGTATTACTAGCAAAAACCAGCTGTGATAATCAATTGAGTGGTATCTTGATTTTTTTCCTCTCTAAATTGTCAAATGGGCTGAGGCAGATCTGCCCTTGCTAGAAGTTGTGCTCTAATCCCTACTTCAAGCCCTTGTGCAGCAGTGTAGAAGGGGAATGCCAAGAGGTGTTCTGCTTGAACATGAAGTTCCTGAGAGGGAGGGATAGGAAGGTGAGTATATTCAGAATTTTATTCCATCCTCCCTCCCTCTTGTCAAGGGACTAGAAAATGTTATGTGTCTTTCTTTTGACAATGCACCATTTAGCTATGTTAAATTAAGCAGTAGTTCTGGAAGAGAGATTTTATGGGTAAGATTGAGGCAGTTGAGTAGACTGTGCCCAAAAGGCTGTTGATGCACAATATCTAACTGTAGCAAATGCCTCATGAGCTTTCCGCCTCTCAGATCAGGCTTTCAAAGTTTTACAGCTTTGATTGTGTAACTGAAGCAAGGGCATATTGATAGAAATGTCTAACAGAGGGATAATCAGACTAAACAAGTCAGCAGATTTGAGGAAGTGGTAACTGAGCAAAGCATGGCGTGAACAGTTAGTGATGGACATCTCTTCTGCTCTGTTGCAGCCAGAGGAAATGGTCTGTTCATAGATTGTGTCAGAACTGGAACTGCAATGCAGGAAAAAAATCTCTGCACTTTGTTTTAAACAGTAAGGAACAGGGTGTTACTTAGTGGGGTCACAGCTAGTGGTAGGATGATGTGACCATTAAGTGCAAAATTTGAATAAGCATTCAGCCTTCAAAAAAACACCAAAAACCAACTCCTAACAACAGCCTCAAACCCTGGACGATCATTAAGCCAGTTTGGAAAGAGGATCAGAAAAGTCTTTCTTTTTACAGTTCCCCTTTCCATCTGAAAAAGAGAACCATCTGAGGAAGGCAGAAAGGAGAAGTTCAACGGAACTTTTATGGTTTGTTTTTTGGCAAACACTAGGCCATTTTTTTTTTTTTTCTTTTTTTCCCCTCTCCCTTTTCCTCTTCCGAAGTTGTTAATTCTAGTTAGGCCCATTTCAGATGTTCTTGGAGAGGGTTGACAGGGACTTAGCATCATAGTATGATCCAGCCACAAGTGATTTTTGCAGAAGATGGACCTTTGGCATCCCATGTGCATTGTATGAATTTTTGTATGTATGTTTGCCTTCAGAGGCATTCTGACTGTTTTTGAGACAAGAAGGCAGCAGAAGAGGTGCACAGTGGAGAATGAAAAGCTGAGGAATTTACACAGAGGAAAAATCCATCTGCCATGTGGATTAGGCAGCAGGAGAGCTCTAGAGAGTTTTCTCCTTGCTGAGCTGATGCTTTTGAGACTGGGGATAGTGAGTGTGCAGGCAGGCTGAGGGCTTGTGTGCGCCTTTTTGGAGAACACAGGTTTGTGGGACGTGTTGTAAGTGGAGTTTTTTGGGTGCTGAAGGTGAGAGAAGGTGATATATATGAAAACGAGATTGTGGAGTTGAAAGAAGTAGATTTTTGTGAGGGATCTTTTTTCCCACCTTGTGCATTACTGCTCTGATTTTATACTTGTGAGCGGGAGTGAATGAAAGAGGCCCCTTTTGCTCTGGTTTGTGTCTCAGAGCCCATCTTTTCTGTATCATTTGCAAAACCCTGTGACACACACTGACCACAGCAGCTTGTTTCTCATTCCGAGAACATGGTCAGACTGTGGTGAGGGGTTAGAGAGGTGGTAGCCTCAACTTCCCCAGTTATTTTAGGCCCCAACCACTTCTGAAAGGAGGATGATGTTAGGGGGAACAGTTGATTCATTCACTTCTTAAAAGCCATCAAGCTCTCAATCCATCTTCTATTATTTTCCTAGTTACAGTGTCTTCTCACGAAAAAGTCCTGTAGAATGCAGGCACTCACCCAGGAAGAAAAACAGTTGTTGGAAATGTCAGGAGGAACAGAAGTAGTACTTCATGTTTGCAGAAACCTTTGATCATGTCTTCACCATGTTTTTTCAAATTTTTGTTAATGGCTTTTTTTTTCTGCCCTGTATCCAATTCCTTGTACCAAGTTAGAGCAGACAATGGTTTATTTCATTAAGGTGTTCATTTGTGGAAGTTGGTTGGAGAGCACAGTTCAGTGGTGCAGGCAAATGAAAAAAATATGTTTGGGGGAGGGAGCTGCATAAAGATTAAGTCAAAATTAAAACTACCAAAACCAAACAGTGAGCTCAAGTCCGAGGTAATTTTCCCTCCTGAAGTCGTTGGAAATTTGTCTCTTGCATTCCAGATCCCAAACTTAAAGTGTGGTCATGCTTTCTGAAACTGAAGACTTACTACAGATGTTGATTTCTATATGTGATTTAGTGGTTTCAGCAAGTGGCAGATTTACAGCATCAGGACTTTCAAGTTTTATTGCAGACTGAGTCATTTAGTGACCTTTGGGTGACTCTCGGTTAAACACCTACATACGGAGCTTGGCCCTGAGCAGTGAGGAATGGCAGCCACTTCCCTGTGCTCCCGCAGCGCTTGGCCCAGGGCCCCGCACTTCTGCCCGCCGGCAGCAGGGGTAGCTAAGCCGCTGCTGCCCGGGCAGCCCTCTCCCCTCCCTTCCTCGCTCTTGCTTGCCTGGCAGAAGGAGCCAAGGCAGTAACCACAGAGCTTCTCCCCCTCGCTGCCTGCGCCGGGACGGCGACAGGAAAGGGGAAGTGGTGCAGGGTGTCAGCTCACAGGACTGCTTTTCTGGGAACATGCTGCTGCCTATGGAGGTGTGCATGGAGATGGGAGTTACTGGTTTTGCTTTTTCTTTCTCCCACCCCCATGCAAGACTTGGTTGATGAAATTTGCTTTCTTGATGTTGAAATGAATTTGTGGCAAATGCTGCAATACCCTGAGCGGAAAAATGCCATTTGAACCTATAGGAGACTTTTATGAGGTATGGAAAGGAGGAAGGTGAGGTGAGGGAAAGAAAATGACAGCTTCATCCAGATTAGCTTCCAAGTTAATGCCACATGGCAGTCAGATGACTGAGCACAGCTGCATGGCTGCATGGTCGCATTATTCACATCCTCAGTAAGTAGTAATTCGTTGGTTACTTCAGAAGGACAAGTCAGGGAAGGGGAAAGTGGAGGGAATGCTGGGACCCACTGTCGTGTGGCACGGGAGAATCTCTGGTGCTGTACACTTCATGCTGGGTGGTGAAAACAGTAAACAGTGAAATAAATAGCTTTGTGCACAAAGCTTGATTCTGTGAAAACCTAGAGGGCAGCAAAAAGAAAGTCTTGTCCAAATGAGTAAACACTCAAAGATTGTTAACTTCCACCTTCAGCACTGACTTTTTTCACACAGAGAGATGTGGTGGCAGGTCTGGGGCTGCTAGCAGGCACAGGAGGAAGTATTGAGCTGCATGGGCACTGTTTACTGGCCCTATTTCCTCCACAGAAACAACTGTGGGCGGGTCTGGTTTTAGTGCGTATCTCTTCAAACTGGCTTTGCACATCATGCATGGTGTGGAAACCATGGGTTGGGAAGTCCTGACCTAGATGAAGGGAAGCCAGTGAATTACTGCTCTCAGCCTGTTTGAAACTACAGTGCCACAAGTGAATGCTGCTTCTAAAAGGAGTTGTTACCAGTTAGGTGCAGCAAGCCAGTAGTGGTGTTCCTTGTGCGATCATTAGCAGAACTGCTGAATCAGACAGAGTGTTTGCATTCTCTAAACTTAGTCCAACACTAAATGTAGAAATTGGGTAGAGGAGTGAGAAGCAGACAGGGTAGTGGCTAATTTAGTTCTGTTGCTGTAATTCTTCGGCTTCATGGAACACATCAGAAAAGGATGTGAGAGGCGTGTGTGGCTCGTTGTGATGGAGCAACTCCTGGAGAAAGTGTGTGAATTTGAAAGCCACGGAATAGTTGAGACATCAGCTTCACTTCCTGTAATTACAAGGAGAGAGGAAACTGGAGTAAGGGGTTAGACCCTGGCTAAAGGCAAGTCCTGTGAGGCAAGGGATATCCTCAAGGGATGCTGCCCTACTGGTGGCTGTGGCCACTTCTGTGGAAGGGCAGGAGTGACAGGCTCTTCCCTACTGGCTGCATAATATTTCCCTGTCATTCTGGAAATGCTCCAAATTTTCAGTACCTTTTGCTGAATGTATATATAAAACAGCCTTGTTTCTTTCATGAGGCTATTATGATATGTCTACTCTACTATTTTTCCTGAAAGACTGCTATGGTTTGGTAAAAAAGGAGTGGGATTTTATGAATTTGAAAGATCTCAAACAAATTGGTTGTGAGCTCTGCATTTTTTTTCTTCTTTTTTGAAAAACACACACCAAACAAACCTCCTCAAAACACAAAAGACATTAAAAACAAAGGTTATTTTCTCATTGGGGAATTTTGAAATGTTCAAACCAAGCAGCTGTTTTTTCAGCTGTTGCAGGTATTAAACAACAGCAAGAAAATCCTCTGCTATGACCTGTCACAGGAAATAATCCTTTCTTGATCATGCTGAACAGCTGGGTTCATTGCTTCTCCTGCAATAGTAATATTCGACTTCTTGACTTTTTACCTGCACAATGACTCGTCAAAATTTTAAGCTAATGGTATAAAATATGAAATAATGAAATTGCAGATGTTTAAATGCATCCTTGGGATTCATAAATTATGGGAGCTATAGTGAGTTGTTAGGAATGATTTAGGTGTTTGGAAGCAAGCGACTTTGAAGATATTTTTTTCCAGTTTTAAAAATGCTAAATGCTTTTGACCTTTCTCCCCATTGCAATGCAAGTGACCACCTAATAACACCACTTCAATTTTGTTGCTTTTTTGTGATAATAAATAATATTTACTTTCCATGGTGATACTTTAATTATGCAAATCAAATTCTCACTAATGGCTTTTTTTCAGACCCCATAAATCTGGAGTGTAATTTGTTTTTTACTAAATAAGTCAGGGGAAATGCAGCACTAACAAAGGTGGGCAGATGCATTTTGGATCCTCTGTTTAACTACGTCTATGCTGTGTAATCACTTAGGAAAAAAACTCAAAAGCCAGAAAGCCCAAAAAATGGTGGTCTCTATAAATGTTAAGAAATGGAAATCATGGTTGGAATTACTGTGGTTTCTGTTGTTATTGTCAATAAGGGAACTGTTGCCAATTTATTTCACTTAACAAATATCAGTGGAACCAATCCCGAAACGTATTACTTTGGGAATATTCTGTAGGCTTCCTTTACTTGGAGACCAATATTTATTTCTGGCTTCAATCTGCTCATTGTTTAGATTAAAATCTGCTTTGCATGGTCAACATAGTTAAAAGCAAGCAGATTGTTTTCTAATTCCTACATTATCAAAACAAGAATAATTGCAATCACAAATAAAAAGGCAGGAAATAACTTGCATTACTTGGAAAAGAACACACAGCTTTCATGTACACAGATTTTTAAGGTTAACAGTTACTTTCCCTTCTCCTTCTCCTGTTTTCAAATCAAAACAGAATCCTATCCCTAAAAAGCACGAAAACCTCAGGAACAAGCAAACCACCCCAAAAGCTGAGAAGCAGGCAGCTGTGATCAGTAATTGCTGGTAGAAATAAAAAAGGAGTTTTGCTGTGTCATTTCTAGAATCGTATTTAAGAATGGTACAGTGATTGAATTGTTGCTGCAGTACAGAAATAAAAGCATAGGGACATACTGAGGCAGTTGCCTGAGCCAGACAGACCAGAAATACAGTGCACTGCATATATGTTTAAATTCAGTATGTATCAATATAAAGTAATTTCTGTAATTTCTGTACACCAGCCAAGGTCACTTCATCTGGATGAGAGTCTAGAAGATAATATTAGAAATGCAGGCCATGAGGAGGGGGACTTGGGAGGAGTGCACTGCTTAGCACCATCCTGTGTATGTTGAGGGTCTTGTGATAGCCATTGCCACAAAAGGTGCATTTGAGCAGAGAAGATTGGATGTTTTCCATACTATGCTTGTACTTTCCCTTTACCATCTTTTTGGCATTCCAAGTTTTTATAAAGAAAATTAGGGTGTAAAAGCTTGAGATGCCTAAAAGAATACCAGTTCTTTGAAGATAAGCGCAGTCTGTCTCAGAGGCCTTGCTGATTATCCAACAGCAATCTGATCTTGTGCTCTGTTGGTTCAGTGATTTGACACACGGTGTTTGCATTGTTATTTAGGGTGTTTTATGTAAACCAGTAGGAGCTGGTTTTTCCTGTTTAGAGTGCAAGCTAGTTCTCCCATTCTCCCAGCTGAACCTAACAATTCCATTGCAGTGAGTGCTTTCCTTATTTGTCTCTGAACTCTTAACTGTGATCACAAACAAAGCAGCTATGACCTCTGTCTTTGACATGAGGTTGTCAGACTTTTCTTAACAAGATACTGCTTTGCCTGGCTTTGGATAGTTGTTCCCCATTATCATCAGAAATGAAATATTTTTAGAAAAGGATGGTAGTATTTGAAGAACCATCATTGTACCAGTGTTTCTCAGGCTGCAATCCTGGATTGCTGGTTAGCCATAAAACATGGGAAATTGTGGGCAAATTATTAGCAGATACACAGTTTTAGCATCGTTTCTTTTTGGGAAATTTTAATAAGTAACAGGGAAGCAAGCATGGCCTTGGATTTTGTTTCATTTTCTGAATGAGCAGATAGTCCTGTGATTTGTTTATATCTGGGCTGTTGGGAAGCACTGTGCTTGGGCTCTGTTCTGTTGGGCCTGGTTATCATAGACAAGAGGTGCCGACTGTCCTGCCTCTGATCTGGAGCATAGAAGTACAAGCACTGGTCTGCAGGAAGAACTAGTACAGCTCCTATTGCAGCCCACTTGTGGCCATCTAACCTTGGAAACTATCCATGATCCTTGGTTTTCATACATAAATCCTTGGACTTCGACTGTCCTGCTGTTGCTGTTCTCAGAAACACCTCTGTTCTTTTCTTCATGGCTAAGTGCCATGGCACATCTGTGTCACCTGAGCCACAGACAGGCTGCTCTCCCTGCAGTGCTCAATCCAAGCAGCTTCCAGACAGGTCATTTTATGCAATGGCTCAGTGTTCAGTTCTCAAATTTCTGAGGAAATTCAGCCCTTGCAAAACTGAACAGATGGATCTGAGTTCCAGTATGTAGACACGGAACTATGTTTTATTCCCACATCCTGAATGAGTGCTGTAACTGCTAAGGAAGGGCAAGGAAACTGCTGCTTCCTCTGGTCGTGCTGTGTAGTAGCGATGTTGTCCTTCCTCACAAAAGCAAAGGGGTAAGCAGGGCAGAGCTCAGCATGCTGAACTGCAGATGAAAAGCAGGGCCTCCTGTTGCCCTGCATGAACAGCCTGAGCCCCCTGAAGAGGGGGATTTAAGGAGCTTCTCCCTCCTTGGTGCTCCCTGGTGCTGGTTGAACCAGTTCATGGTGCAGACAGCAGTCTGCATGGATTGTGCTCTTTCCTGCACATTGCATGGGGAACTTACTTGCTGAAATCACAACTGTTGCTTCTGCTGCAAAATCTGGAGACTACAATAGTTTTATGTCCTTTTGTGTAGCCCTGCTGTGCCAAAAACCTAGGTCCACAAATAGATTAACAGCTTGTTCCTTAGGGGCCATTAACACCACAATACTCTGGAAGTATGTGCTTGTACAGAGGAAAAGTAGCGTTTGGCACTGCTTTCTTCCCAAGCCTTCCTCCCAGCAGGTTGCATATTAAATATACATTAACTCCCCCAATAACTACACAATTATGACAGCTGAAATAGAATTAGAGGAGCTACCATAAAGCCCAGACCCCGTGTCCCACCTTCACTGGAGGCTGCTGGCGAGCACCTGTCAGTTGTGATTTGCATCGGTGCGATTGTTTCTTCCCTGAACAAAAAACCCAAAAAAAGCAGGCTTGCTCTCAGCCATCTACCCCGAAAAGCTTATCAGTCACAGTAACAGCTATGCAGCATAGCCAGCATAGCTTCTAAAGAGTGCATCACCATGCTCTTAGAAGCACAGGTGACACAGCACTGACAATCAGTTCCTTGCATCTTGTTGCACTTCTGCTGCTGGTGAGACATCTACCAGCTGTTAAAAAAAAAAAAAAAAAAATCCAGCTGGTAGCATATCCAAAGTCTGCACCAGTATTTTTGTCAATCAATTTCTTAGTCTTCTGCTTGTATATAGCATACACAATAAAATAGCCATACAAGAAAAAAACCAGTCCACTTTCTCTAGAATGCTCTAAGCTGCCTGGGAAGGTCTAACATCCAGAGTCCTGGTGGTACATGCATTAGCACCATACAAAAATAGATGGCATCTTTCTCCTGATTAAGCAACATGCTTAGCAGGAGAAATAAGAAAAAGTGTATTCCAAATACCTGGTATAATGCATTGGCATTTTCAAAGGTTGATCTGGACTTTCAGCATTTATTCTGGTAGCCCTAACACTGAAATTGCAGTATATTGTATTCCTTGCTTTAGGTGGATCCCTTGTTTCTAAGCTAAGACCAAGCACAGAGGCAGTTGCAGTGTAAACATAATAATGTCTTTAGCTAAATAAGCCCAAGACTGCCATTTTTTTTAAATGTAGCTCTAACTCATTTGTTGCAAATTATGACTTTCTGTGTTTGCACTGCTGTGACTATGCTCCTGTGACTATGTTCCTGATGTGGGCTCATTAATAGATTATTTCCTTGTTAGCTGTAGGTAAAGCTTTGACCTAGAGCTGATTAGGGAAAAGAACTTCTGTATCTATTATCTTTTCTCTCTCATAATTAGTATAATTATGTTTCTGTGCCCCAGACAGCAGTCTCAGACAGTCTGCTGTGGAGCCACAGAAACCGTCTGGACTCCCAGAATGGGAGTTTGCTGTTAAGCAAGGGATAGCTGGGTTCTGTAGTGTCAGGGAAAAGCTGAATTACAGCATTACACTGAAAGTAACCAAACCAGTGGAGAGAGATTTCCCTTCCTCCCCACCCCGTTAAATCCAATTAAGTGTGAGGAATGCAAATAGCAGGTTTTGTCATTTCCACTTTTTTAAAGATAAACTGGCACACCTATGAGACAGAATCAGTCAAGGGCACAGTATTTCAGTTTATAGGTGAAAATGAGAGACATTGTTGAGGAGGAGAGCACTCAGCTGAAACTGCTCTGGTTTTGACACAATACTACAGCTTTTTAGTAATATGTTCACCTGCTCTCCATTAGCTGATTGAGAGTGTGTGCAGCTGGGCAGAGTGGGTGTGACTGGGACTAGTCCAGCACTGGGCTGGGGGCTACTCTTCAGCAGTGAGGGGAGGGTTTTCCCTTCCCAGGGTGCACCTGCTGCCACTTAAGTGAGGTTACAAAATAAGTGCAAAGGAGGGAAGAGTTCTTTTCAAGGTAGATCATGGCAGCTTTTAGGAGAAAGCAAGAAGGTGAGTTCAGTTTAATACCTACTACTGGTGTGTCTGGAAGGCACTGGGCAGTGTAACTGGCAAGAAATCTTGACGCTTAAGATTGGAAGGATTTTAAGAGTATGTTGGAAAGCAGTAACAACTGTCTTTTCTGTTGCCTCTTACCCTTCCCACTGTGTTTGCACCTCAGAGTATGTGTTACTCTTCCTTGTAGTGTAACTGCTCTGACAGGATTTAGCAGGACTTGTTCTTTGTGGCCATCTTGGGTATCGTTGCTCTGGTAGTGTAATTCCCTACATGAAATGGCAGCTGTGACTGAAATGCAAAGCTCAGTAGAAGGAGAAAGGAGATTATGGTAGTAGGTAATTGTGAGGAGGCAGTAATTTAACTCCTTCCTTGAGCTCAGGGCTTGGAGTCACTGCCTTGTGCCTTACAGTGGAGTTTTCCAGTGAGGTGGAAACAACTGGTTGTTCAGTGGGAGCAGCCTTCATCCAACTTTTTGAATTAATCTTACAACCTGAGAGATCTGCAGTCTGAGTGCCTATGCCTGAAGTGAAGAGGGAGGGTCGAGTGTTTTGTGCTCTTTTCCATGTAATGACAAATGCATGAGCAGCCACTGGAAGAGAGGAGAAAGCTTCAGGCTCTGGGATACTGTTAGCTTAAGTGTTAAGATGCTGTCTTGGGAACTAAGAATTATAAATTTGGATCCCCTCCAGAATGGAGAGGGTGTAAGGCCTAATCTGCTACACCTCAGCTAAATGCCAAATTAGTTGTGGTCTAAAATCAAGGACTCCTACCTTTAAAGTAGGACTAGAGGTGTTTTCTTTTAATCAGAGGATGTGCATTATGGATCAGTGGTGCTGCTTCTTTATAAAGACCTGTAGGTCACAGGGAGGCTGTAGGAGCTTCTGCCAGAGAGCCTGGGCTCTGCCACTTGTCTGCCACTGCATTTCCTGAGGAACCTCATTGCCTCTTGGACTTTGGGTAAGCTTAGTGCTTCTGTTGGCACCGTCCCAAGTTCCACTCAAGGCCTAGTGTTTGGTTAGATCCTGCAGTGCTATCTGTGGAGCTCGAGTCCCACTGTGGCTGAATTCCTTGCTGTTAGCCCTCAGCACTGTCAGAAAAGAAATCACTGAAACATGTGAAAATACTTTGTGTAATAAAGCACCTGGTAACTGACAAAGGATAGTTGGATTTTACTTTTTTGGTTGACTGTTTCTACTATATGAAATTTAGAAATTAATTTCTAAAAAAAGAAATTAAAAAAACCCGCATTAAATAAAAATATAACCCAGTTGGAAAACGATAAAAGCTCTCTGGGTTGTGCTGTGGTGTAACTATCCATGTTCTTTCTGTGCTCCACAAGTGATAAAATAGCCTGGGAGAGGGTCGAGTGTCTGTAATACCGTGCCAGGCTCCTTGCCTGGAGGTGTTCCATGAGCAAACCCAAGGATGGGCTGTGATAAGGGGTGTGTCGTGTTTGATGGGTGGGGGAATGAGGGTGAGGCTGTCATTAAGGCTCCTGTGAGGGACCCGTGAGAAAGTGAAAGGCTTGTCTGTGTTGTCACTGGAAATTGAAAAGGACTTTTGTGATGTAGGGACGAGTCTGCTCCCACATTTAACCATTTCCAGGCTGTGGTTAAATGCTCTTACAGCTAATGACTGTCTGATTTTTTTTTTTTTAAATACAGCATTGGTAATACTGTTTTGTTAGTGTAATAATGAACAGATTTTGGAAGTAAATATGTGATTGAGCACAAGAGCTTGTGTGTTTAGATTAGTTACTTTGGGCCCAAGAAAATAGGTAAAACCTCCTGTCAAGAGGAATGTTGCCATTAAATCCTGGGTTACCAAAGAGAAATTTGAGGTGCTGCCTGCATGTGGCACCGTTTCAGGCTTCAGCTAGATCTTTACTAACTTTGAGACTGAGTTCCCGTTAAAAAGCACAAATTAGTTTATTAACTGGCTGCTACTGACCTTTCTGTTTATTCACACTGCTAATGCTTTCTGTGCCTTACAGAAGGAATCACAGCTTAGGTTCTCTTCCTGTGGAGCTTGCAAGCATTTACTTTGCAGAGTGAAACCTCTCCCTTCAGCTGATAAGGAGCAAACCGTGTTAGAAGTGTAACTATTCAAACGGAGACAGCTCCCGGCTGGGCAGGGTGGAGGCTTGGAGTGCTCGTTAGCAATGGTATGTCCCTGTTCCAATGGGGACAAGCCCAGGGTGAGCAAGGCTGGCACGGAGCAGGTGAAGGAGCCTGGTGATCTTACGCTGTTTACACAACTTACTGCCAGTTGACCAAATAAATAAACTTGCCTGCTGACTGTATCCAGAATGAGTCAGGCCATTTTACAAGAGGCCTGTTTTGGCTACAGAAGTGTAGGAGTTTTCTTTTTGTGGAAGACATTGAAAAAGGGTGAGACAGACTTGCTTCTGATGCGTGTGCAAGTTCTGGCATTTGCTCATTGGCTTTCCTTGCCTCCTGTTTGCTAGTTGCGTTAGTGTGTATTACGTATTTCCTAGACTTTCTGAATATAATATATTTTTATTAGCTATCCAGTCAGCATGCCATCTTCCAGCCTAAGGGAATTAGTCATCCCCAGGTCCATTTTAACTTTCTCATTTTCAAGATGTCTTAAAATCAAAAATTTTAAGTTTGGGTGTGGCTCCCATGTGAGAGTACTTGAAAAGAGTGTTGTTCACTGACTTTCCTTTCAAAGTATCCAAAGTGAGGGTTTTATTGCTCATCTTTTTGTTTCTCTTAAAAGGGAAGATGTAGAAGGGTCACAATGCATGTCAATGAATTTTGAGTCCTACATAGTATCTTGGTTTAGATCCCATTCCTTGCCACTTTGTGAGAAAAGCTTTTTTATTAATTTTCTTACAGGTCATGAGTATTCTTTTTATAATACTTGTTTCTGTAGTCAGGGTCAACTGGTTATTGAGTTGCTGTGAAGGGGGGTAGGGAGGATTAAAAAAAAGAGGAGGGGAATAAAGAGAGCTGATAGGTATGATTCTTCTGGAAACTCTGACAAGCACCAAGAGATGGGCATTTCAGTGGCTGCAAAACCTGGTATGATGTTCCCTTCTAGAGTCCTATGTGAGTGCCTGTTGATGGTTGAAGTCTTTTGTTCATTTTCTGGGATTAGTACTGATGGCCATAGTAATAAAGATCTGTGGCAGGAAAATGTTATGAAGGCATAAGCAGGTTTGGACTTTTTTGACTGATGGAAGGTAGTGCACAATTGTACAATTTATTAAAATACTCCACTGTGAACAGAAATCACATAATGACAAGTAGAATTCACCTAATAGTCCTCAGAATGGCTTTTTATTTTTGCTCTCAAAATTTCTTTGCCAGCTGATGCTGTTGAGTCAGAGTGGTGAGCCTGGTAGAAGAGGTGACAGCTCTGAAAGACTCCTGCAAAGCTGCAGTCACCATGCAGTGAGGTGTAAAGGTCTGAGGCTATTGAGGGATGAGGGAAGAAGGATTTCTCAGTAGATGTAAGAGATCTTGTAAATGATGCATAAAAGTCTGGCTGTCCCAAGCAGACGTAACAGCCTGGGAAATGGTGTTGACTAAAGACCCTCCTTCTCTATTAGGAGAAATCTGTTTCTAACCTCTTGGGCAAATAGATCTCTTCAGCACCTGAAAATGGATGCAAAGAAGGAAGTCTTCAAATCCCTGGAGGAATTTGCAAGCTGCAGAAACTCCCAGGGCCCTGCATAGAATTGAGAGTTTTTTGTGGTTTTTATTGATGTCTTGGTACTCCCATGCTGCAGCTCTGAAAACTGAATTCTGGATGCCGGGATCGATTTCTCTGCCATTCCCATGGATGCACTTTACACGGTGCTCAGTTCCCAGGGGCTGCTCTGTAGGTAGTGCTGTCTGGTCATGGTTCGTGTTCAGGTCCCTGCTTATGAGGCCCATGGAGAAACTGGACACTCAGTAGGTTGCCTTTGCAGTGTAAGTGATCCTCTTTGTCTTGGCCTGACTCCTCCAGCTTGTAACAGGCAACGGTGAAATCACATCCACAGCAAAAAACTTACAGTTTCTCTCCCCTAAGACTGTCCTCCCTCTCCTTCCCCTTTCTGTTGTGCCAGGGTTGTGCTGCTTTTCACTATTTCTGTTACTTTTTTTTTTCTTTTTCTATAAAGAGATTATTGAATGAGATGGAGCATTTTCCTTTTTCTTTCTTTCAAGCCAGCCTTTCCTCTGTCACACACCATCCACTCAGAAATCCCTGGTCCATGTCTTGTTGTGATTGGTAGCAGTTACCAGATGGCGCTTCTGGTTCAGTGTAATTTGTGTGCATCTTGGAGTAAAAACTGTGGTGAGCCTGGCTGGAGTTCTGCCCATTTGTACTGCTGACTAATAAATAGGCAAGGGTGAGCGCAGTTCCCTGGCTTCTATGTCAGTTCTTACACCTTCGTGGTTGTTCTGTAGCACTCTGCAGAATGGCTACATTGTCTTGCCTTGAACTTTCCCACAAGTCCTATATCCACTGTCATCTTAGTGCTTTTAAACTTTAGGAATTGCCTTTTGGGAAGGACCTTTGGAGAACTAGGTTGTTGCGAGAGTTTCTTGGATCTTAACAGGGCAAGAGGGTCAGAGCAGTATCGTGTGAAACAGTTCTCGCAAGCTGAGCTCAGCCTTGTAAAGCAAGGCTCTGAGAAAGCCCTGGATTTCATAAAACCACTTCCCAGAATCTGCACTACTTATATCCCAGGTTTTGCAGTGTATTTAGACTGTTTTGTGAGCAATCAAAAATTGTGTAAAAAAAAAAGGTTTACCTTTGTAAATTTGTAATTGGGGGAAGAAAAAAAAAGATGTTTCAATAAGTAAGGAAATGGATGTTACTGTAGTCTGATCCACAGTTAGTCTGCACTCAAATACTTCTCAAAGTGGCCAGCTGAGTGTTGGCTAGTTAATGTGAGATGTTAAAAAGAAGGTGAAGTACCTGTTTACATTAAAATAATCAGGTGGCTTTCTAAGGTTTTCAGCAGGCACAGCTTGAAACCTTTTAAGGTTCCAAGAGTTTGTAGTGTTTTTGGGCACATACTTTCTATAGACTTCAAGATTTGTTTCTCACAGAATATTCTGAGTTGGAAGGGACCCACAGTGATCATCAAGTCCAATTCTAAAGTGAATGGCCCTTCAGTCACAGTGATATGAGGGTTTTGCTTTCTACACATACAGATTTATACTCAAGGAAGAGAATTTCACTGTCTTCACCTCCAATTATCTTACCCCAATGGGCCAAAGAATGCATTTGAGTAGAAAACACCTTTTTTGCTGGTGCCATTTACAATCCCCATCAGCTCTTCAAGGTCACTGCTGATGAGTTGGGATAGGGCCTTTCTGCTTGCACTGTCAGCCAGTGGCAAGGTGCACTTCTCAGTCTGACATTTGGGGGAGTTCACTGCAAGCTGGTAAAGTTTGGGGTGGGGGGGGGGAATGCTTTGTTTAGTGTTCTGTGCTGTTATTTCCAAACAAGGGAATAAAAAGGAATACAGTGTGCCTGTAATGCTGAGGGCCAGTCCCATTACACTGCTCTTGCTGTTGAGGCAACTACAAGCATGGTTGTTGAATTGTGTGGCACTTCTCCAGCTGAAAGTTGATTCCAGCCCGTGGGGTTTGGTTTTTTGCCCTTGCCAGTAGTTGATGGGATTAGAATTGGAAAGGAAACCATTTTGTATGGACTTCTACTGGGGAAAAGCAGTAAGTAGATCTACATTTCTGTTTCTGGGTTTTTTTAGTGTTTTGGGTTGGGTTTTTTTTCTGTTCAGCATCTTTCCCATCTTTTGATGACGCACTCTGGTTTTATGGATCAGAGTGAAATATTTGATTGATCATATTATGAAAAATCAATGAAAAGGCTGTCAGTTTTGTGCTGCCTGCTATGTATGCAGTGATGGGTTTGAGTGCTCACCATTGTGAACAAGAAGAAGATACCTTGGGGTGCCCAATTATAGCAGCAGTGAGAGGAAATTCAGAAGAGTAATTTTGGCTTCCTTCATTGCCTTTATGTTGGCCTCTGAGAGAGTGGCCATTCCACTCCTTTCAGGTTTCACAGCAGCAAAAGCACTAATGGCAGCTCTGTGCCATCCTGACTTCTTGTGTCTGTGAGACTCAATCAATGCTTTTCCTTCCACATTTAGTAAAACAATTTTACATGCACACTGAGCAGCTATTCTTATCTATACGTGCTTTGAGGTGGACTAGATGAACTGGAAGGTTTTATAGAAAGCCATCTCTTTCATTTGTTCTCCCTCACCCACCCTTTTTCTGGTTTTTTGTTTTGTTGGTTTTTTTTTAATAAACTGCTTGACAATGGAACAGTTCTATAAAGGAGGTATTTTTAAAGCAAAGATGAGGAAAAGCCAAGTGTTTTAATAGGGTTAAAGAAAGTTAACATAAACAGAAAAAAAGCAGTTGAGCTCTCCCAGTTCAAGCAGGTGCTGTTACCACAGTAACAGGACCTGTAAGTATCTGAACACTTAAATTGATAATGTGTTTATTGCTATAACATTCCCATGTAGTTTGGAGCAGAACCTTTTGGAAGGGAGCTGTGAGCTAGAAACTGAGTTTAGGGGCTTGGATACCTAAAGTAGACTCTAAGCAGGGTTTAGATGCTGAAATCAATGACTACAGTCTGTCTGTTCCCTGTTCAGTCACTACTTAGCCTTGGAGGTGATGAACTTCCCTGACATCCAAGACCAGGTGGATTTTCCTTTCATACCCACCCAGGACTGCTCAGAATGGGAGTCCCACAGCACAGCTCATAGGGAAATGTGATCTGACCCCAAAATGAAGAGTTTCTTTGCCTAAGTTGTGATCAAATCAGACTCATTGCTCAGGGGAACCAAGTTCCTGACAAGCATCACACCTCTGTTTTGGCAGCTTTTAAATTGTAGCTGGGAAAGAAGAGAGCCTACAGGGGAAGGTTCTTGCCTGTGAACAGGAAAGCAGGGGTCAAGTGCTGTTTCTGAGCACTGTCTTTTAATGTGCTGTTTAATAATAACATCACATTCATAAGCAGAAATGAGAACAGGCAGCAAAGCTCTTCATTCCCACACTACAGAGTCATGCTTCCCCTTAGGCATAGTTCTCTCTCTGGCCCAGCACATGCATTATTATCATTTGGGTTGAGTGGCAGGAGGAATCCCCTTCCTCGAGGAGAGGCATGTCTTGGACTAAAGCTCTCTCCCCTACACTGCAGGTTTGAATCTCTTCTGGCAGTCATTTAAAAACACTGACCCTGCTTTGTAACAGAAACCCAGGTGCATTTTGGAAGATGTTTGTGTGTGTGGTAGGCAAGAGATCTCTTTCCAGCCTCTGTGGCAAGAGGTTGTGTAATGTATAATCTCTCTTCTTAACTGTAATTGATTGATCAGTATTAACTGAACAGGCAAGCACTTACTTTGCTCTTTTGAAGGAGTTGTTTGGGAATACTTGCTAGCAGCAGGGCCTTCCATGGGTCAAACAGTGTCTGCTCACTGCTTAGTCTGTGATTTAGAGGCAAGCAGGTGGGCATCACATATGCAGCAAACCTTTGGGTTGTTTATCAGCACAAGTATAACACATGACCCTCCTAAAAGAGGGTGCTGGCTTTCCTAGGGTGACAATCCATGGCTTTCTCTGTAGGTAGGTCTTCACAGTGTAACTTAACGGCCATGTGTAACTTGTGACTATCAACTGGCTGCAAAGTACTTTTTAGGAAGAGGGAGAAAGTAGCTGCTAATATTCCCAGCTAGTCAAATATCAGCTGCACCTGACCATATGCATAGGGAAGAATAACCCCAGGCACCAGCACAGGCTGGGGGGCTGAACTGCTGGAAGCAGCTCTGTGGAGAAGGACCTGGGGGTCTTGGTGGACAACAAGCTGTCCATGAGCCAGCAGTGCCCTTGTGGCCAAGAAGGCCAATGGTATCCTGAGGTGCAGTAGGAAGAGCATTGCCAGCAGGTTGAGGGAGGTGATCCTGCCCCTCTACTCAGCCCTGGTGGGGCACATCTGGAATGCTGTGTCCAGTTCTGGGTCCTCAGCGCAAGAGGGACATGGAGCTCCTGGGGCAGGTCCAGCAGAGGCCACAAGGGGCGATGAGGGGACTGGAGCATCTCTTACGAGGAAAGGCTGAGGGAGCTGGGCCTGTTCAGCCTCGAGAGGAGACAACAGAGCGGGGAACTCATCAATGTCTCTTAAGTGTCTGAAGAGAGGGTGTCAGGAGGACAGAACCACGCTCTGCTCAGTGGTTCCAGGCAATAGGACAAGAGGCAACAGGCAGAAACTGATGCACAGGAAGTTCCACCTAAACATGAGGAAGAACTTCTTTACTACTGGAACAGTAGTAGCAGCACTGGAACAGGTTGCCCAGAGAGGCTGTGGAGTCTCTCTCACTGGAGATACTAAAGAACTGTCTGGATACAATCCTGTACCATGTGCTTGAGGAGGGAGGTTGGACCAGATGAGCCACTGTGGTCCCTTCCAGCCTGACCCATCCTGTGGCTCTGTGCTATGTATACTTAGCTGTATATTTGGGTAGTTCCATAGTGCCTAACTGCAAATGCATGAAGAGAGCACATAAGAATACCTGCTGGATTCACAGAAACTTGTTCTCTTCAGACTTTATAAAGCTTTCTTCTTTCCCTCACACTTAAAATGTGTTTTTCTGGGGGGAGTCTGAGAATATGTAACTAAGCTGCTTGCCTGGCTTTCCCAAGGAAGCAGCTGCTGCTGTGCAGCAGCAGAGAATGTGGTGGAGGAGGAGGCAACACTGCTTTCTTCATGTAACAGCTGCAGGAGATCTGAAACCTTGTGGCTACACTTGACCTGGTTTTCTTGTCAAAAGCACATCTGGTTTTCAATTTGATTTAACTTGGAAACTCTCCTCTGCCTGTGCTGGGGCTAGGAGTCCTGAGATGCAAATCCTTCAGTTAAAATTCCAGTGTGTCGCTGCTGGGAAAACTACCAAGAGAGCAGATCTAAATGTCGTCTTGGTAGTCCTGTGAGAGAGGCTCACCTTTGTCTTGTCACCTTATGTGGCTGGGATTTGTGCCTGGCAATTTGAGTGCTCCAGGACCTGTCAGACCCCCTTCTCCTCCTTGTACTGTTTTGGTTTGGCTGGTATCATCTGGTATTCCCTCACAGTGGCGTTGTCTTAGTACAGGTGACTTTCCTCTGAGCTAGTATTTCTTACCTGGCATTGTGGACAAGAGGAGCCCAGAGTGTCCTCTGCAAGGCATGTTCACTGTGCCATGGACTTGATCCCTGTCTTCCCTGAAGCAGTTTGTCTGAGGAGTTTCTGCGGCTCGCTGAAGGCTCCTGCAGGAGCTGGGTTGAGGTGGAAACAGGCTACTCTTGGCTGCATACTGTGCCAGAGATCTAGGAATTCTTTGGTGCAAATGAGCAATCCTTTTCATCTTAAGAGCTGGGAGAAAAAATGCCTGCAAACTGCAGCCCTCTGACAAAATGCTTGCTTGCTTGTGGTATGGAGAGTGTTAATAGCAGAGACAAACAGAGGGGAGATTTGCCAGGGTTTCTGATTATAAGACTGTATAAATTCTTGAAGAGCAGGCAAGCCTGAGGTTTTAAAATTCTGCCTTATACAGTCCCTTCCAGAATCTTGTCTTAGGAAGGTTGCGTGGATGCTGCAAAGGTTCAAATACAGACCCAATATTTGGAGTCTGGATGTTTTAAACCAGGGCCTGAACTGAAGGGCTGTCGTGCAAAACAAATGTACTGGGGTGGCAGTGGAGGAGGGAACAGCTAATAGATGTTTTCCCTTTGCATGACATCTGTCACCTTCCCCCATGCCAACCCTTCCTCTGTTTATAGCAAACCATTTGCTCCCATTAATTAGAACTGGATTGCTGCCATCTGACCAGCTTTGTGCCTGTACAAATGTCAACAGAGCCAGGACTACACAGGTGGGCAGAAGGGCCAGTCAGAGGAGATCTGTTGCATCTGTTTAGGGAGGGATAGATGGGGGAAAATGCCCCCCCCCCCCCCCCCTTCCCAAATCAGGCACATTGGCCTACAACAATAATTGAAATGCAGACTGGGAGCCCCAGGATGCCACTTTACCCAGCCCTTTTCAGAGCAGACTGCACTTTAAGCCATCCCCTCCAGTTAAATCTCTTTACCAAAGTGGTCTGTATGAAGCCTTACATACAAGAACATAATGGTGCTGTCATTTTTACAAATAATCACAACGGGACAGAAAAATAAGAGGAAGATGATTACGCCTGAAAATCCAATGAAGTTCCAGTTGCTAATGCAGTGGAAACTTAAAAGAAGCTGAACACAATCCCAAGCTGTTCCTGCCAGGCTGGCTTTTCTGCTGTGATTTAGGAGTGTACAGCTGTGTTGCCATGACATTAGGAAGAAATGTACCTACCCTGGGATGGTTTTCTTCGTGTAAAATACTATGAAGACAAAGTATTTAATGTGGTAGTTGAAGCAAATCTTGAATGGGAGAAATGGGTTAACCTAGTTCGGCTTCGCTGGGTTGTAAAAGAAAAATCCCTGCAAATCCTCCCATGGCTGCCTCCAGCAGTGATGCTCTGCTTCTGCTGGGACCTTGAAACAAGAGGGTGGCACTGGTTTTAACACTGAGGATTAAACCCCATCTTAAAAGGCAGTAGAACAGAAAGGCTTCCCTCACTCCTTCATATAATGGTGGGAAGTGTTTCTTTGTGATGTGGGATGGAGGGGGTTGATGGGATGTGCCTGCGTGTACCCCAGAGTACCTCAAGCCTTTTATATCCTGGAAGATGATCTGAATCTGTTCAGACATGGAGGACCTGAATGCCAAGGTTGTGAGTACTCCAAACACCTGAACTAATGGCAAAATGGTCTGGGGGAGAAAGAAGGGTGCCTTGTTCTCACAAACTTGCAAGGAAGGAGACTTTTTGAAGTCAAGAGTAAAGAGATTTCTAAACAGAAAAGCTTTGGAGATGTTTTTACACCGTGTAGGAAGTATGTCATTCCCTTCTCCATGGCCTGGCATCTGGGGATTCATCCTTTGTGTTCCCCTGCATGAACAGGGGGCCCTAGCCCCTACTCTGCTGGAGTGGCAGTCGTGTTTGTCTGGGCCTTAAGTGCCTCTTGCTGCAACATCCAAGTCAAGTATGCAGCTTCCAGCTTCAGTGTTCTCTGATCAGAAAGGACAGCAGTAGATCTTTAACAGACCTCTTCTGTCTTTCTCATGTTCTCACCCTCAGTGCAAGATTTTTCTTCCCCCTAAAAATGAGCATTTTTTGTTTCTTTATATCACCAGCACTTTCTGTGCTAATGACAGATGCTCCATTTGCTGGTTAGAGGTGAGGCAAGTAAAACATAGAGCTGACTTATCTCCCAAGTTCTGCAAGAATCTCTCCTGGCACAATATTTTTGCTAATTTAACTTAGGGAATCGTTTCCAGGTCAAAGTAAATGGACTCACTTAGTGCATAAACATAGTTGGAAGGCAGAGTGTCTCACAGAGTGATGGACGGAGAGCTGTCATTGTGGCTCATGGGTTGGTGGGGGTGGAACTGTCAGTCCTCTGAGACAAAACATGTGATTTCTGAGTGCCTCAAAATTATTAGTTGTGTCTGCATTAGGTAAATAGAGTGTAACGGGAACTTGACAGATGCATCTTTTTCAGGAAAAATAAATGTTACTGTGTCAGTTAAATAGCAGAGTATTAATTTGCTGCTGAGATGATGATATGTGCCAGCTTTAGTAACGGTGCTGCTGGATTACCAGCAAGCTTTTGGAGGTCTGGGGTGATGCTCGTGGCACATGTAAAAGTAAGGGAGAACTCTGCCGGCAGGGCTATGCTCTTGGGAACAGCCTACAGGCAAGAGAATGTGCATTTTTGTATGTTTTCTATGTTTTGCAGACAGGGTAAACCACGGGGTTCATGTTTAAATACAAGGTCTTGTCCCCCTGCTTGGAGTTTTACTTGTGAAAAGATTTGAGCTTTTCTTAAATATTTCCTATTTGAAGTGTGTTGAAAATGTGCATATGGAGAAACCACCATTACCCACCACTTAATCTCTGCCTTCTGTAAGGTGCTTTGCCTCTTTAAGAGAAATCTGTTGTGTTTTTCCTTTCCTCCTTTTTGTGTTGGATACTTTTCCATATCTCTGAGCATCATCACCTGTTGCTCTTAATTTTTGCTTGCTTGGGGTTTGTTCACCCTAGTTTGGCTTGTCACCACAGGCTTTTCAGTCATTCCCATAAAAAAGCTGTATTGTTGTCTCTGAGACGTCAAAAGGGGGAAAATGACAGAATAGATAGGGAAGTGAAGAAGAAAGGTGAGGCAGATGGATGCTCAGCTGGGCATTCCCGGTTGTAACTACTGTATGGGGGCTACAGCCAGTGATTTGGGTAGTGATGGTGAGCGGTGCCTTGTCACGGCCCCCCCAGGGCACAGGAGCAAGGTCTCGGGAAGAGCCTGTGCTCCTAGGGGAAGCACTGTGGGCAGATCTGGTTTGACCTCTCTGTGGTCTTGGCTATGAGCGCATTATGCCCATGTTAGCAGCGCCTCTGGAATGAGATCTCTGGAAGTGCACTGAAGAAATTATGCTGAAAGGCAGCCGATGGGAAAGTTCATTAATGGCTTTTCTGAGGATTCTTTTCTGAGGAAGGCTAAAGGGGTGCGAGAGCTGTGTTTAAGCCTGTGCATCAGTCTGTTCAGCCATCTAATGCAGGAAAGTGCACCTGTGCACAGCAAAGAGCAACACTTGGCTGCTGCAGGGTGCTGCCCTGCCTCAAGACATTCCCATCTGGGAATACATGCAGAGCTGGGGGGAATGTTACGGATTGCTGAGCGTTAAATCACTGCATTCCCAAGACACTGAGTGATCTGAATGTGCATAGCAGGGGGCTTTCCAAGGTGTGTGGCGTTGATGGATGGGGTAACCAGCACTGACAACAAACTCGGGCTCTTTATAAAGGAAACTTGAGAATTCTTGTAATTGTCACAGAAACATTTTGTAACTGTGGAGAGAGCAATTTCTGTCTCTTCCCACAAATAGGCTATTTCAGAATTCAGTCCTGATTTCCCCTGAAATTAAACAAAGGGACCAGAACAAGCTTTTGTCTGATGCCGCCAAGACCATATGTCCTGGTATTGATTCAGACACTCTTTCTTATGGCTTCTGCTTTTCTCTAGCTTGTGAGCTTGTGATTTAGATTATACCTGAGGTTTTAAGCTTTTATAATTTTGGATTTTTTCTTGGTCACAGAATAGTTTAGGTTGGAAAAGACACTTAAGGTCATTAAGTCCAACTGTAAACCTACACTGCCAAGTCCACCACTAAACCATGTCCCCAGGTGCCCCATGTGCAGGTCTTTTGAGTACCTCTGGGGATGGTGGCTCAACCACTTCCCTGGAGAGCCTTTTCCAGTGCTTACAACCCTCTTGGTGATGAAATTTTTCCTGACATCCAGTCTAACCCTCCTGTGGCACAATACTATTTGTTGCAGCATTCCACCATTTGGGAGTGATTTGAAATCAGGTAGAAAAATGCTTACCCAGGTACAGGTAAATACCCTAAACAAACCAATGAATGCTTAGAGTCTCCCCCTTGTTCTGCCTCTGCCAGGTGTGCATTTGTGGCTGTTACTTGAGCAGTGAGGCCACTGGAACAGTGAATATGCCAGATTCATTTGTGTACACAAACACCAATGGAAAACCAGCAGTGAAGCTCTACTGTCTCTTCCTCCCGATAGAAATGCCTCCCTCCTTCCCTGTCAACACAGATTTTATGGAGCAGTAGCCTGAGCTCAGCAGCCTGTGTCCCAGCCTGTTAGAGGTAAGAGTCAAAGCAGAGCTAGGAGTAAATGTGATGCTTAGGCCTCCTGTTTTGAAGTCCCCAGTGATGCACTTTGTTTGAGCATGATGCCTGCTTTGTTGTCAGCTGACAAAAATGACAAGGAAAGACACGTTTCTGCAAGACAGACTTAGAGTGCATTAAATAAATATAAATTTTATTAAAAACACCCACATCTCAGCGTTATCAGGAATGATATAATAATAAACAGCTTTCAAATAACCTGCATTACATTACAATACTTACAGTATTTATAACCATCCTCAGATTCTTTTTATAGACATACCAAACATCTCATGAAAATGAATGAAACTAAAGTAAAAAAAAAGTAGAACATAAGCATAGAAAATGCACACAGAAGTTCATTACCTTAGTGTCAAACTGCTAAAGTTTCCTACACAAGTTAACCACTAGCTTTAGAAGTGAACTTTATACTGCTGTGCGTCAATCAAGATGAAAAATTCATTCAAGTAAAGTTGACAACTCTCAGAAGCATCTTCAAGTATGGCTATAGTCAACCTGATAATCCTATACAAGCAACTCTGTCTGTTTTGTCATTCATTCCAACTGAGGCAGGGTTCTGTACACCAAAAATTACAGCTCAGGTATTTACAATACAAAACTGATTTCACCAACTAAGCTTCCTGCTCCTGCTGCCAGCAGTTTGGCAAATGATGGTGCACGGCATAGTAACCAAAAATCTACTATGGATTACATGAATTATATAGGATTAAAAAAAAAATCACCAAAATATGAAGATATATAATGATTTACTTAATCTGACATATAACCATCTTTTTTTTTTTTTTTTTTTTAAAGATGAAACTTTTGTTTCAATGAGTGGGTAAAGTCACAGACTGAGAAAAAACATAATTGCCATAATAAATATTTGACCATTAAACCCAAAGGCCTCCTTTGATTTGAGTTAGGTTGTGATTCTGTTGGATAGAATTTTTTTCGACCAAACTTAATCTTACAGTATATTGCACAAAATATAGCTGGGACATGGAGGTTTGCATGTTTAGGGAAGCCCTTGTACAGACTGTACCTTTTTATATTTTATTTTATTCATTACAGTATCTAAGAAGCCTTATTTAGAGAGTGACTTGAACAACTCTAGCAAACAGTCACTTGCCAAACCCCTGCCTTACATTTTTCCCTTTAATCAGCTCAGTGCATTCTACTTTCTTTTTGTTTATTCATTTGAAACAGTCAAAACATTCTAAATCTCTTAAACACTTCTGTTACAATAAAAAGAGCTAACGAATTTACAAAATTAGTTTTAGTTACACAATACATGTACAAGAAAAGTAAGAGAAGGGATTCAAAAGAAAAACATTAAATCCCTGAAAAAAACAAAACAAAACAAAAAAACCCCAAGAATAATATATTTAACCTACAACAGCTTTACATACACACAGGTGACACGTTGGCATAGGAGAACATGAGCTGAAATATCCCTGAATTTTTAGAACCAAAAAAAAAAGAAGAAAAAAAACAAGTTGAAGTTCAAGTTATACTTGCTAAAATGTCAAGTATTGAGAGTTTTTTTGTTTAGGTTTTTTTTTGTTTGTTTTTTTTTTCAAAGGCTATTGGGGGAAAAAGATGGTATACAATATATAAACTTTCACACTCAGTTCAATATCCTATTGCCAAACTAGTGTTGAGGTATATGACAAGTAGGAACATCACTCAAACCTTTTAATGTATTTTAGCTCACATTATGATATATTTGTAGCAGGCTGAGTAGCACCATGATGTGAATTCAGCTCAAAACCCAAATATATATAGATTTAATATTTTTACAGTACTAAAATACTAAAGCATTGCGTTAAAAAAAGTTTTGTTTACAATTTAATTTACTATACAACTCTCCTGCTTTTTTTTTTTAATAGAAATTAATGATTTAAAACCACCACAGCAAGCCAGCTGCCTATTTTTTTTTTTTCTATTTAATCAACGGAATCGCACAGAACTAACCCTGTTTCATTCACCTTGTGTAGGCATCGGTCTGCTCAGTCTTCCTGGAAAAGAGGCCACTTGCACCGAGAAAGGACTTGCACCACAATGTACATAATTATCAACACTAAAGCAGTTCTGCCATTCCAGTGGGAGCGCACAGATCTCGAGAAACAGCAGAAGCCCAAGCTAACTAGGTGTAGTTTGCTGCATGCTGCTAATTATTACCTGTGGTTAATATAAAATTCTCTCCTTAAAACTGTACATATTTGAGCAATGAACTTGTCATAATAATTGTAGAAAACAGTTTACAGTATAGCTGTGTGAGATGAGCACCAGAAAAAATGTGTTTTGTGTACTAAAGTATTCCCTTATATCCAGTAAGCCCCATTTTTACCATAACTGACTGTATTAAAAATGGATATGTAGCCCACTAGCTAATGCATGGCTAAACCAAAAGTATTTAAAAGCTTTTTTAGTTTAAAAAAATTATCTTTGCATTTTAAAATCAAAGTAAACTCTTCTTTTTTTTTTTTTTTTTTTTTTTTAATGTCTTAGTACCTTAGCATTGTTCAAGTTGCCAAGCTTAGGTAGACAAAGTGCTTTTGAAACACTATTTAAAAAAAAATATCTTTCTCTCTATTTTATTGTCCTTTTCTAGGACTTGACTGGATGAGCAAAATCCAGAGGTCTTTGTACTTCCCATATGTTAAAAAGTAAGCTTATTTTAACACCAGGTAACTTCAATACATACATGAATGAAAACATCCTCCCCGTTGCTGAAGAACATTTGACTACATCATTGACGTTTTGTTATAAAGGCATTAACTGTTTAACTGATAAAATAAAGACACCATTCTCTTAGATAGCACCATGGTTTTAGGATATTCAAACAAATTCAGTGTTTTGCTGTCTATTTGTTTTATACTTATCTACTTCGTTAAATAAAATCAAAAGACTATTAAGATTACAGTAAAAACTGCATGTTAAAAAGCCATAATTCCAGTATTTCAGTACATCATAGATTCAGCACCAGATGTTATTTTAAGATTCCTGCAGTTGTAATACTACAGTATTATTTTTTAGGGTTTTCTTTTGCTCCTGTTCCATGACTATGCAAACTTGATGACGTTAAAAGTGGCCACAGATGTGCAAAACTGTAAGAAAAAAAAATCTGTTTGCAGATTATCTCTTTCAGTAATAGAGCCAGTGTTTTCCAATGTAAATTGTGAAACACTTTTTTGTTGTGTTCTCTCTTTTTTTTTCCCTTTCCTTTTCTTCTTTTTTTTTTTTTTTTTTTGCATAGGATGCTTTGGTCTTGTTTCCTACATGCTATCTGTGACCACTTCAAAATCCATGGAAAACAAGTGCTCTAGTGAGATTTACCTCTTTTTGCTGGTGTGCCGAGGCTTTTTCCACTGATGAGTTCCGTTTCCTTCTCCACCCTTGCCTTCCCCGAAATCTAAAGCACTACTACCCTAGTGACAAGGTGTTGTTTCAAATGAGGTAACCAACCAAGGTGTGAAGTCAGATATATCGGTTGTAAGGCCCTGTAACCCGTGTAAAGGCATATGGAGATGTGGTTACTGTGGAGTCCGTGGTGACCGACAGTGTCCTTTGTGCCAGGGACTTGATGAAGCGCACGTACGTTGGCTCAGAGGGCTCGTGGGGCTCCGCAGGCTCCCGCTTGGCTTTTTTGCCGTAGGATTTCTGAGGCACGTAGTCTGGGCCGTACTTCTCGCATTCCTCTTCTTTCTCTCTTGCCTTCTCAGCCATCTTTGCCTCCCACAGAGCCAGACCATGTTTTGGCTCATTCATGCTCTTGTGCTGGTAAAATACAAGGGATATTCTGGTGGGATGGTTCCTGTTGGGATTTTTTAAGGGAGTCGTTGCATGGAGCTCACGTTTTGCACACTCTATGAGAATTGACCCATGAGATGGAGCAACTGCCACTCCTCCAATTTCTGGATCCAGAAAGTTCTGCTCACTATCTGACCAGACTTCATCGGGATCCTCTGCTTTTTCTGGATTCAGCACATCAGTTTTATCTAAACCACCCTGGGGAGTAGTCCTGTCATGGTTTTGACCTGGAAGCATGTTAGACAAACCATTAACTGCATGTGAAATCATTTCGTTATCCTTATTCTGGAGATGCAGTGAATTAGGAAGACCACTAAACATATTTGGAGCAGAATGGTAGTCATGTGGTAAATGTGGAGGGGGTTGCATGTGATGATGTTCACTTGTTTTACTCATGGAGGCATAATCCATGCTTGGATTACTCAGATTAGATTTTAACCTTGAGGCAACCTCCATAAAATGGCCATTGGCATCATGGGTGGAGTAAGAGGAAAATGGCCCTAGGTGGTGTAAATTTGGTCTAATGGTGCAGTTACTGAAGGAGTCTACTGGCATATTTTGGTTTCCATAATTCAAGTACTTGGGACCAAAACTCTGATTATTCCCAAACCTATGCTGGTATAATGTTTGAATGGGTGGTAGACTGAGTTTAGACATATGGTCTTGGCTCTGGCAACTATACAAGTCCATGTGCTGATGCTGGGAAGGGTAGGAGCCCAAGTAAGAGGGGCAGTTGTCCATAGCTATGTTTCCATTGCATTGGTAGGGGGGATATTGGTTATTTTGACTTAAAGACCCTGAATAAGGGTTCATGGGACTGGAAGAATTCAAATAAGACCCCACAGACTGTGATGAGGTTGTATAGAGGTTCATGGGATTGGACCCTCCATATGGATCTGAAGTGTACGAAGAGTTTGGATAAGCATTGGCTGGATTAGGCAACCTTCCATAGAGATTTGCAGAACCTGAACCCGAGTAAGAGTTAATGGGATTTGACTGAGGGTTGTTAGGGAGAGTGCGCTGTGGATGTTGCTGCTGCTGCTGTTGTTGTGTGGCTGGTCCTGAAAGACGTAAAAGATCTGTAGATGTAAAAAGGAAAAAAACAAACAACCACACAACAAACAGGCTTTAAAAAAAAGGCCCCAAACCAAACAACCACCCAAGAAATTACATACTTTATATGAAATTTATAAGAAAAGTAGATTCATTAGCAGACACTCCCTTTCTCGTATCTCAAACACCATCCTTTAAGAAGCTGAATAAATACTAAGGCTACTCTTCCTTTTTGGCATGTATCCAACGAGATCAGATGCTAGTGGCAGTGAGGAAAAGAGGACAGTGCAGTCTGTTCAGAGTCACATGCACAAAATCCAAAGAGTTGAATCATCTTTTAAGTAGCCCATGAACTGGAGCATCAAAGTGCTCCCAAATAGCCGTGCACAAAGTGACTTTCTTTTCCCCAAGGATAAATAATTCTTTTCATCTACATGAACAGAACTGTCTTCAAGAAATGTATGTTAAAACCAACATTCACTGATAGACAGAACAGCGCAGTAATAAGTGAGATCAACTGACGACATAAGAGCAAAAATACCATTCATTAAAGTGCAATGGCATCATTTAATGGTCACAACCCTTGCCTGGGTTATGGGACAGCTGACTTCTATTCATAGGTATTTCAGTGACCTTCTGGGTGGCCCTGGAGGTATCCCTTTTTTCCTCTCTGAAAACTGCTGTAATAATAAAATAGTTCTGATTACTCCTTTGCTCAGGACTCTCAAATCTGCTGCTGAGAACTGCCATAAACTCTTACTCCACTATGGAAAACCTGCTTTGCTTTTGGTCTTGAGGCAGAGAGTATAAATAGTGGTAAAGAGGTTACACTTGTATCTCCTCAAATTAGGAGGTTCTCTTTAACAGATTGAGTGATGTGTAAGTCATTCTTTCTTTGGCAGCAGCACCACACACTTCTCTTCATGGCTTCTAGCACTACTAGTCTTTTAAAGATACTTTACGATACACTGAATGGCAAGCAGAGTTTGCTTCTAGATTTCTACAAGTGTTAACTATCCAACAGTAAAGGATTTCTCAGTGCAGCTTTTTTTTTCTTCTCAGGAGTTGTACCAAATTTGGCACTCTAGTATTTATATAATATTGATATTCACTTTCAAGAATTCTCTTGCCTTTTTACTTCAATACATTCTTGGGCTGAAAAAAATTGTTTTCTTGAGGCTGTTTATAACTGGCCCTGATTTGTAGGATGCTTACCACTGCTGACCCTGCTCAGATTCCTGTGTTTACCTGCCAGCTGCTTTGCATGACCTGCTGCTTCAGAGGTGCCTTGCTTGTTGCGTGCTGCAGCAGACTTCTCTCTCTCTTTGCTAGACCCATTCTCCAAGGAGGCAAGCTTTTCTGCAGCTGCTTTCTTTGCTTCTAGCTTCCTTTGCCGACAGGTCTTAACAGGCTCTGCTAACATCCTTACTTTTCGTCGAAAGGAGGTAAGGACCTGGATGCTGCCATTCCTCTTCTTCTCCTCCTGGCCCTCAGTGCTTCCGAACTCATCCACATCAGAGACTTTGTATAACGGGAGCACATGGAGCTGCTCATCTTCTGGTGTTTGGCCAATTTCACGATTGTCTTCTCTAGTCAGTGTGCAAACCTGTCAGAAAGGTGTATTAGAGATGTGAAACTCTACCTCTGCATTGTGCCTTGTCCTGCCACTGTCAGCACTGGCATCTGGCAAGCTCTTTGTAAGTGGTGAGTTTCTGTGCAATTTTTGCGTACCACAACAAGCCTGCAAATGTAATTTCTTCCATTACTTTGTTAAAAGAAACAGAAGGTGTATAGATACCTATTTCTTTTACCTGTGCTGAAATGAACAGTATAGTTAGGGATTACCCTCATGTGAAATAAACTCCAATCCACTGTATAGCGGCCAGAGAGATAAAGCAGTAAAATCTGGGGCTTTGTACTCACCTGAAAAGTCTTTCACTACAATACATGAGGTAACTACCTATTAGAGACAGTGTGCAATACAACACACTGGTGTTGTATTTCACACTCCCTTACGGTGTAATAACATTACAGTGTCACAGTAATGTTAATACCAAGATTTAGGGAAGTTACTGTTGTTATGCAGCAGGCTTGTGTTAGTTCCAGCTAGAACAGGTATTAGGAGGATCTTTGTGGAAAAAGATGCCGATAGAGATAAATTGTTGTCCCAACTTTGGGAAAAAAACCTCAGCTGGAAATATACTTTGTACTGGTGGTGATTAACTTGTGAATTAAGTCAGACCCTGGAAACATTTAGTTGGAATTAAAAGGGCAGATACTCTCTTTGGTTGTAATAAGAGCTGTGAATCTAGGGAGCTACTTCAAACTACAGCCACGATGATTTTTCATAACTGGAGAGTATTCTTTCTCATGTTTGCCCCAACTGTTTTGTCACGGAAATAATCCAATACACATTGAAAACCAGCTTCCTTTTCTAGTATCTTCTACCAAGCTTCTGCAGTACATGCCAGAAATCAGAACTGAGGAGAGTAAAGGGTGCATGTACTTGCAGACTTTCTGCTCATCCCAAGCAGGAACAAAATCCAAAATTTCCAAAACTCTCTCAGAAAGAAGTTATTTTATTAGAAGATAGTCTCCAAAGTTGTTAGGAAAAAAAAAAGTGTTTCAAGAGGATAAATATAAACTGGTTTGTGCCAGGAACACTGAAATAGGCATTTCAGCTCTGCTGGGACCTTCTTTCCATTGTCTCCACACTCCTTCTTTTACCAGTTCTGCATTAAAATGTTCTTTAATACACTGTAAGCTCATTCATTTGAAAGAAAAATGTGTAGGGGGTAATAAGTTAGCTCAGTTACTGCCTAATTTATTTTTTACTAATCTGCATTATGCAGTATAACTTTAAACAGAGAGGAGATAATGAATCAAAGCCACGAGCTGAGTGCTGGAGTGAGGAGGCTGTTACACATCCCAGACTTACCAGAGTACTCCCGTTCTGCATATTGTGCAAGTCTCTGTGAGCATGAGCACAGAAGTCAAGGCAGGCAGTGACCCCTGAGAATGGGCGACCTTCCTTCAACCCCAGGCGACACTCGGGGGCTCTGTGTTCGTACTCGATCTGGAGAGACAGGACAGGTTTCACTGGGTGCTCCAGGACACCGAGTGCACAAGGAATGCTCTGCTGTGACAACAGGCAGGTCTCCCTCACATCTTGGAGGTGACAACAAACACATCTTGAAGGCAAATAAAACTACAGCAGTTCAATGGCCATTTTGTATCCATGCTTCATTCCTCGCTTCTTTGTTCCCTGGTACCTTCTTTCTCTGGTGTGATTGTGAAATTAACCAATAATACTTTTCCTTGTGTATTACTCCTGATTTTCTGCCGGGGGTTTGTGTTTTTACATGACAAATGCGGTGCATGGTTTCCGTGACTGGCACTGTGAGAGTGATATGTTTGTGTAGACTGGAAGTATACCAAGCTATTAAGGGAAAATGGCTTTAGAAAACTGACTTCAGAATGACTTAATGAAAAATAATAATTTGCTTTTAGATTTGTAATATTTTGGCACCTTAAACATGTATTTCATTAGTTTAAGTCAAATCTAACCCCTGACTGAAAAGAGAGAGAATTCAGTCAAGACAGTGCTTTGTACCCATGCAGTCATTATTAAGGAGCTTTACAAAGAATTCATAATGCAACAATAGACCTTACACAAAAAGTAAGGATTTTGTAATGGAAGATAAATCCTTAGAAAAACGATGGTTTCATGTTACATTTAGAAAATTTAAAATGAAACCACATTTATAAAATGCTTTGCTGAAATTCCTGAACCTTTCAAATGAATGCACAGAACATCTACACTTAATGGAACTTAATGGATCCCTTTTTAAGTTAAGGTCAAATTAGAAGCTTTGCCAAGTCTTCATTCAAAACCACTAAAAATATGTCTAGTTTGCTCACAGATATTTATTTTTCAAATCTGGACTATTTATTTCCCTGGAATCTGAAAATAAAAGCAGAACAGAACTTGAAAACTGTCTAAACTTCATTGGAATTAAATGTGAGTGGTCTGAAATGTTAGCCAGACTATAATTATCTGATCAAACTATACTGGTGCAGCTGCTCTCTAAGATGTTCCGTTTGGTCCAGTTGGGAAAACAGATCCTTTCCAATTCTTGATTGTAATCCAGAAGTGGTCCAGATTTGGATTAGAATAAATCTGGGAATTTGAAATTTGGTTTTAGGGCTTTTTTGGTTTTAGAACCTTTTATAATATCATACAAATTAGGACTCAATCATCTCTCTTTAAAGCCACTGACAGTAGCTCGAGTACAGTTTCCCCACAAATATAAGGTCTACATGAACCTCCTGAAATAGGCCAAGCTGTACACATGCCTTATTCCATAAGGTAAAAATTGAAGCTTGTAAAAGCATGTATTTTCAACAAACGTTGGGTAGAAGAACCACACCTTACTTGGAGAAAAGTTCTTTAGTGAATTTTTGTGGGAAAAGAAAAGAAGCCCAAACAAAGAAACATTTTATTGTTCCCCACCTTATTTTTTTTTCTTCCTCTTCCTTTTTTCTCTTGCAGAATGTCTCTCAGATATTTGGACAGATAACCACAGCTAGTGGGCACACAGCCACAGTTTTCTCCATAATGAATCTCCAGACATTATCTGATCAGGTAAGTGAAACTGGGTACGTCTGCACTGAGTCTGCTTACCCTGTCTAGCTGCTACTAAAAATGCAGTAAAGGAGTAAATTTTACAGCAGATAATAATGGACAGTTTTGTGTTTGTTTACTGTTTCTGCTAAAGCTGAAAATCTGTCTTGTGCTGGTTGTACAAGGCTGTCAACAGGAAAGCAGGATGATGTCCCAGTTTGCAGTAGATGCTCAAAGTTTGGGGCCTGTAAATTCTGTGAACGTTCCTAACAGTAGTAAACCTGAGCAATGAGAATGAAGGCCAACAGTTACGTGTTTGCAGGTGGTGTGGTGTCAAATTTTGGTGTAACTGTCTGAAAGACATTTTGTAATGAAATGTCGATGAGCTGCAGTCACACTGGGAACCTCATCAGAGCTCTGAACGTGCTGGTGTCTGAGAACACCGATCCACAGAAAACAGGTGCACATGGTCCCCCTCATGCAAGAAGGCTGATGCAGGCACTTGTGTGCCTATGCAGGGATGAGTGTGTTCAAATATAAAACTTCGCTTTGAAAGCATGTTTATAAAGGCTATTTTGGTGAAAACTAAATTCATCTGCTGCTTGAGAGAGCAGAACTGAAACTGTGGCTTCAGGGCTTGAGTGCAAACTGTTGCCAATCTCACACCAGATTCATGGTAGCTTTGCTGGTTTGGCTGGTAAGTCAGGCTAAATCAAGAAATTTGTATTTTAGAGCTGAAGAGTGAAATAATTTCATTGTGTTGATGTAGGTGAAAAGATTAGTTCTATTTAGTGGACCAAATCCTGCTAGTTTTACTTGTGAGAGAATTTTAAGTGTAATCATTCATTTCTATTTATCTTCATGCTGATGTCCAAGAAATGTTGGCACAAAATGTATATAATGGTTTGGTGCAAGGCTGAAGCATTGGGAAGTGTGTTAAAAATCAGGTTATTTCCATGACTGCTCATGTTCCTTTTTTCCCCCATCATACCTGGTTGTTATATGCATCAGGTGCAAGCTTCTTGTAGGTAGGTGCCATCAGGGTTGACAGATTCTGCAGATTGGATTCTAGTTTTTCTTCCTGTTAGAAGATGAAACAGGGTTCAATGACATTTCCATACTGCACGTCTGGGATCCAACAAGTTAGGGTCTTTACACAATTATGTTTACACTGATAGTTGTGGAAAGGCATAAACCAGTATCATTGGTGTTTAGACAGTAACTGTTGTGAATCTCCTTTTAATTTTATTGTTCCAAGGCCTTTAAAGGAATGGAGCAGTTACAGCAGTGTAGTGGGATACCTTCAATAGGATGTCATGTATTATTCTTGTAATTTGTTTTATATTAAGATAAATCACATTCTTCAACATGGATATGTTTTAGATCTAAGTGTGATAATCCTCATTATTTTCCTTTTTGGAGTTTTGGGAAAATAATTATCTTCAGATAGCTTGAGAGAAATAACATCAGAATGGTCCATCAAGTAAATCTGGCTAATTTTAAGGGTTTTGCACATTGCAATGACAACACTTTGACATACTGAGACATTTTTACATGCAGCAATTTAAAAATATTTAAATACTGCAGCCTTCAGAAAGTTCCCAATCCTTAAGCAATGCAGAATAATCATGGATGTGTCTAGTAACTGGAGATATGGAGGTGGGAATTACCATAGCTCCTTTTTTCTTTGAATTGTATGCTCTCAAAATAAAGCACTCTTTAAAAATAATGCAATAACATACTCCAGAGTTGTTCCCCATCCTCTAAGGATGAGAATCCTGAATTCAAAACCTCGCTTATATAAGGCCCTTATCTTTAATTTTAAGTGCATAAAGGACAGTGGCATACTGGAGTGGTGTACTCATTTTTAGGAGTTTTTGTATTTTAGGAAGATGTGAAGAGCTGTGAAAAAACAGGTTTCAGAGAGGTATGTATTTGGTGTGTTTAAAGTTTGTATCCCATACTACAGGGCAATATCCTAGTTTGGTTTGACATGAAATTGTCAAAAATATCTTGCTGTGACCTTGTGGCTGCTGCCAGAATGTGGAGCTTTGGTATGGCCAGTATGTTAGCATTTGTTAGTGCAACTTCTAGTTCTTTCGGTGAGAATTCTGTTTGTGCAGTCTATAAACTGTATCTATGCTGTGGAACCCAGCCCCTGGTCTGGATGCATGCTTTGGCTCACCCCAACTTTGGGACCAAGACTGGAGGGTAAAACCCTCTTTCCTGCCCAAGTCTGGCCTCCATAGGAAGTAAATGCAAGAATGCAAGTTGGAAGAGTGCCCTGGTGTGCTCTGGCCAGGTATCCATCTTAGAAATGTAGGTAGTTTAGGATTGCAGGCTGTGATAAAGAAGGCATTGTGCCACAGCATGTTTGGAGGAGAGCTATTCTGCAGTTCTTGGTGCTGTAGAAGAGCAGTGGGCAGGAAAATCTGTATGTTAGTGATGATGCACTCTTTTCAGCACAGACTGCAGGATGGAGAAGTACTTGTCTCTCTGATCATGTGAGAGGAATGCTTGGATTTGAGTAAGACACCAGAATACAGTGAAACTGTGGTCGTACGTGCCAGTACACAAGCAAGGGACTAAATTTGCGTGTCCGTGCCAGAAAGCAGACTGGGCCACTGGAGCTTCACATGACTTGCTGGAGGTGTCCAGGAATCATTGCAGTCATAACTTCAGGCTATCTTGTGTCCAGGCTAAGGTCAATGTTTATTACTCTGGCTTATTTTAAACATTTGCCAGTTTGCTGTAACACAGAGCCCAGTCTGGAAACATTCAGTGGGGCAGGACGGTATGTAGAATGAGTCTTCCTAACCTCTTCTTCCTATTGTCATCTCAGAGTCTCATCATGTTTATCTCCATTGAACCAGTCTGCTCTGGTTCTCAGTTGCAGTGTTAGGTGCCATTAGCTGGTAAACCTTCCATTGTGCCACTGGGGAATGCTCAATTGCAGGCCTAATAACAGCCAGAATTATTCAGGCCGTGCCCTCTCCTCTAATTGTGAAAGCCTGCAAACATGGTTTCAAGTCTCAGGACTTTTACCAGCTGTCAGAATTTGGACAGTCGATTCAGCTGGCTCAGTGACTGGAATCAATCGGTTTTGACTGGCAGTTATTTAATTACCCTACATGTACAGCACTCAGGGAGGCCTCAGGCCCTGCTCTTTTGTACTGTATCTCTATTTACAGAGTGACAGAAAACACTTCTTTGGAAATGAAGCTCATTTTGGAAATGGACACCAACCTCTTTTGGGTCATCTCCCATCAGCTTAAACTTTCTTGGAATCTTGCTTCTGGCAAACTTACAACCATTGTAGTACATGCTCCAGGAGCAACCAAAGGAAAATGAAGCACCACAAGTTTCAGGGTCCAGCCCTTGGCATGCACAAGTCCGTCTAAAAGATAAGAGAACACAGCTGTTAGCAGCAGGCAGGTCTCCCTGTGGTGCTCTGGCAGTAGGCATCGGTGTTCTGCCAGTGCTCCAGAGAATCAGCGGTGTGGATCATCTTCCATCAGTAAATAATGAAGAAATGCTAGAGGGAGACATACACATCGTAACAGAAGAATTTATCAGAGTGAATAATTTCATGGTTACAAAGTAGGGTCTTTGGGGGTTCTACACTTGTGTGAGAAACACGGCTTTGCTCAGCTCAGAGCACATTGCGTGCTGCCTTGTTAGGTACTGATATTCATGGTGCCTCAGAGGCTTGTGCTGACAGTACTGCAAGAATGTGGGAGCCCTCTGACAGGGACTAAGCAATAATTCCTGAAATATGACTCTACCCATGAAGCCAAGTAACATACAGTGATAGCTGTGGTAATTTTGGTCTAAATGTTCTTTTCTCTCAGAAAGGCATGGGAAAAAGATATAGTGCAATTTCTTTAGATTGAGGCTAGTCAGTGTCAGCTTACACAAGTATGATTTAGTGCACCCAGCTTTTATTTCAAGGTTGAGGTATCAGCTATCCTGGCGCCTGCTGAGATCTCTTCTTTTAAATACATTGAGATGCTTCACAACTCTGAGAAAGTGTTTTTCCTTATTTGTAAGAGGGTTTACGTTGGGTTTCCTACAAGGTTTGTGGGTTTTCAAACCACCTGAAATAGCTGGGAAGGTTGTAGATGTTTCAGGATAACAGCATGAGCAGAGGTGCTGGGTCTAAGGCTGAAGACAGGGCTGCAGGTTTGGTGAGCACAGCCTTTGCTCCACTTACTCTTCGTTCAGGGCACAGCGCCGGTTCGTGAGCGTGCCATACTTCCTCAGGGTGTCGGTGAGTTCAGAGTAGAGCTTATCAGCCAGGCTGGTTGGGATTCCCTCCCAGACCAGGATGAGAATCACGATGACGGCCGTCTCACACGTGTGTCCCGCTCGTTCGCGCACCAAGCAGAGCAGCTTCTCCTCCTGACTGCTTCTGCGGACTACCTGCATGTACAGCAACACACACCCCAGAGCCCCAACACAAACAATGCATTTCTTAACGTGAAGAGCAAGAGAATAGGAAACCTCAGCATTACTGTGCGTGTGGGGAGGTTACTTCTACTTGTGTCCTCTTTGTTTCTGGCAATTCAGTCTGTTTTTCTCACTGTGATACGGCAGGGCTACCCTTTGTGTTTAATGAAGCTGACTCTAAGAGGTTGACTGATGGCGTGGACAGCTATGGTGGTGGAAACCAGCTTTGTAAAAGTATCCTCCATGCTCAGATTCAGCAGGGATCCTCTCCTGAATCTGTGTTACAGTTGTGGTCCAGATTGATTGGTGAGCAAGAGGAAGTGAGCAATGAGGTGTCTCCCTGCACAGAGTTGGGTAGTGGACACCTGTCTTAGAGCAGGAAGCATGCAGGGAAAGGCAGGTAGTAAGGAAGGGACTAAATAACTGGACATTGGGAGCTTTTTCCCCTTTCCTTCCAAACTTAAGCAGCTATACTCATAACCAGCTTCACAGTTTTGTGACCTGCTGTTATTACATACAAACATCTACAGCAGTAGATGTTTTTCAAATAAAAGTGTCCTTCCAGTAGCATAAGCTCTGCCAAGCATTTCTTTAAAAGGGTGCAGTCTGGCATGCATAAACACTGTAATAATGTATTAGTTTTTCCTCATCCTGTCTTCCCCCAGCAATCCAAACCACTCAGCAATTTGTTCCAAAGTGCGACAGTGTTTGCTAAGAGGGTATCCTAACACTTCTCTCAAACTGGGAGGGTATTTTAAAGATATCCCAGTGGTGCACTGGACTTATTTGTAGGCTGAAATTAAACAGCAACAAAAATGTCAGGTGGTGTGAAACATAAATCTAAGCAAACATGCCTTTCTTCTTAGGTTTTTGTACCTTTAAATCAAATTTTATTCTTGCTATTCTCTGTGCAACAAGTAAATGGAGTGAGAGATGGGTGGGAGCAGGCTACAGGCACCCCATATTACTGCTGCTGTTGAGCTGTTTTACGTTTCCTAGTGTCAGCTAACAGGACATGTCACTGCTGTCAGCTACATGAACCATCATACTGAACTAGGTTAATTTGTTTACATCACTTACCCATTTAGCAATTGGACATCCTTGAGAACTTTTGCCTTCTTTCCCAGTGTAGACAACCCTTTCAATCCTTATAGCTTTACCCTTCTGTCCAAATCTTAAACAAAACAAAAATAAACAAATAGCAGATTCATTTGGTTCTTTGTGAACACTGAAAAGATGGAGCACATTTGCCAGTCTTACCTTAGAAAAATAAACACTATGAATTACAGGGAAAGATGTGCAATGTGGTTTATCTTGATGATTTTATTACAGTGGTGGAATGATATATTAAGAGAGGCAAATGTCTTTAATACATCTCAGATGGATAAAAATTATCAATACCACATTAATATTACCAAACATTTTAACCATGTCTTTAGAGCATTTGTTACAGACGACATTTTGAAAAGCGGACTTTTCAAAAAAAAAGAAGTCTCTTTATTTTGTTGAAGAATTTTTTTTTTTTTAAATTTCTGGGTTGAAATTGTTTCTCTGAAATGTACATAATTAAGTTGTCATGGAACAACTGGCATGTAACAGTCACTCTATTAATTTTCTGTGCTTGTTTCTGGCTGAGGCAGTGTGAATCAGTTAAGTCAGGATTAATTTGCATCTTATCTTTTTTTTTTTCCTTTATCATCCACTCATAAATTGTTACTTATTTACTTCGACTTCAATACTCCAGTTAGGATCACAAGGTGCCCTCAAATAATGCCATTTGTGTGGCTTTTTGCAGCCAAGGTGGGCAAGCTCAGCTCGTGCTGAAGCATTTAATCAAGGGGATTACACTCTCAAGGCAGACTCTAGCCCATATGCAAGCAGTGCTGTTGCCAGAGCAAAGAGGATCCACTTTCCAGGTGGAAATATGTGGCAAATGCCATATGAAGCAAATCTTGAATCAGTAGAAAGTGCTGGATCTGTTGAGCCATTTCCAGGCATTTCTCTGGGATTGCCCACCTGCTGAGCCTGGGAGCACACCAGGGCTCAGGGAAGGACAGGGGCAGAAGCGACAGTGGCTGCAGTGTTACAGACTGAGCTGCCCTGGCTGCTCGCCTGCTCCTTGGGCACTGGGCAAACTGCACTTCCATCACCATTTCTGGAATTCTGCCACTCTCATTGGTGTTAACTTTTAATAGCCAAGTGTGGGGACTGACTAAATCATTCTCCTTGTTCTTTGCCTTTACCTACAGAGCAATCAAGGTATGTTCCTTTTATGCAGCCATTTAGTGATGCCTTAAGAACTTTTGACCTTTTTCCCTCTTGTTTTTGCACTAAAATTTTGGTGACATATTTTAGGGCTGGTATCTGTGTTTAAACTTTTGTCCTGTAAAGGAAGTGAAAAATGCTTATTTTTAGATGTGATCTCATTGTGAAGTTTCAGTGTTACAGGAAATTATACAAACAAAATCAAGTTGTACTACACATATTCTGCAGGCAACTGTTAGGTCACTTTTTCCTGCTTAGGCTTAGATGTTAGTATTTATTTGTTTCCTTAATTAACCACATTAAAAAACCCCATTTTTAAATCTTAACATTTTCTATCGGTTTTCTAATCTGGATTGCAGGACAACTGTGCGGATGCCTCTATAGAAATATGTTGTACATTACACACTGGAAATGAAATGGACTTTGTCTCAAATTTTTTCAACTGTCAGAAAGGAATTTGTGCCTGATGTTTGTCATGCTTGTTTTCAAGCCAAAGCTGATTGGCTTTAAAACTGGAGCAAAACTCACTGAACATGAAGTAGAAATTGGGAGAAGGAAGAGGGAAAATGTCAGTATCCGGTGTGGATTCTGCAAGAAATTAGTTCTGGTATAGCTAAAATATTAATTGTAAGTCTAAATCCAAATCCTGGCTTCTTTAGCAGTGCTGATACCTTAAAAGTCAATCCATATTCATGGAAAGCCAGGTTAAAAGCACTTCAGTTGTGATTAATGTCACCAGCTGCATATGTATGCTTGAGAGTATCTTTATAGTGAAGGGTTTGGGTTTCTTTTACTTAGGGATACAAAATTAGCTAATGAGTTCTGGAGTTCTTTGGTCAGAGAATTTCACAGTTCATACCATACAGTTTAACACTAGGTATTGTTCAAGTAGCTGCCCTATACTCTGCTGAACCTGGCTGAGTAGTTGCATGTTACCTATGATCTCTCATTATTTCCTTCTGCCAACATGAAATGAAATTAAATTAAAGAAAAAGAAAAGGTAAGGTCAATATTAAGAATGAAAAATTACATTCCAAAGTAAAAAAAAAAAGTCATCTCTATAACTGACATTACAACATGAATGACTGTCCTCTTTTATTTATTATTTGTAAATACTCAACAATTAACCAGTTGATGAGAGCTCTGGAGATAACAGATTGTAAAGAATTTCTTCAGAGAGTCAGCATTCACTTTCCCTTCCCAGAACGAAGCTGATTTATGTAGTTTACATGCACTCAAGCTGCTCTCAAAGCTGAAAATTATTGGGGCAAGAGTCACAGGGAAGGAGGTACTAAGAAAGAGAAAGGACCTCAGGACTTAGAGGTAATCTGAAGGGTTTAATAGGCTCTAAGTGCCCCATGGCTGTGCAGTGATGAGCACAAGCTAACAGTGCTAAGAAATGGTGTTCCTTAGCTCAGACTCAGCACTGCAACAATGCCCACTTGCTTTTGCTCCTGCAACTAGCTGGAGCTTCAGTGTTGTTCTGGAGTCGAGATTTTTAAGGTACTAACAAATCAAATTCCCATCTGTCTCTGACTTAACCGAGAGTTTTTTTGTTTGCTTCTTTGTTCAGAGGGGGAACTGAATTCCCAGATACCTCTAAAATCTGGTCATTATTGGCTACAAGTAATGCAGAATTCACAGTGCAGAAGTCACTTTTGTGACAGCTTTTAATTTATGTGTCTTAGGCTGGTGGGGTTTGTGCTAACACATATTTTAAAACAGCACATATCATATTGTGGTTCTGTTCCTTTAAAAATTCCTTGCTTTGGTTGGTGTTGATGTAATAATACGCCACAGGATGCAACATGATAACAGGGATTGTGCCACAATCAAGATAAGACTGGGCTTGTGCAGTACTGCCAAGGCAGGGGAATGTTTTTCTCACAACACTACTTATTGATTCTTGGGCTGAAATCCCATCCAACAATTTTGTGGCATTCCTCTGGACATGAATTAATTAGATTTAGATAGTTGGTAATTTGGCAAGAGGAAACTAATGTTGAAATTCAGTATTCTGCTCTTCATCCTCCTTCTCCACTGGCATTCTCCTAGCCAGAGGGAACACCAGCCCCATGCCTGCCTTTGCAGCCACTGCCAGACGCCTTGCTTGGCAGGCTGGTGAGAACTTGTTCCGGCTTGGGTTTGCTGGCATCTGTCTCCAAGGGCACAGCCCGTGCCAGCCAGCAGACTATTAGCCCTGTCAAATATTGTGACTCTCTGGTGAATAGCAGGGTGCGTACTGTTGGCAACACTGGAGTAGCTAAGCCTACAAGTAATTACTTGATTTGCAGTTGTTTATTTCTTTATGTGCAAAAGCTGGAAAAATTCTGACATCCACAAAAGGATAAATGTTAATCTGCTCTGTGCCTTTGGACTAATTACCTTTCTTCCATGATTTCTCTAATAGCTGCCACATTAGGACCGGCTCCTAGGTGGGTATAGAAAGGACCTTCATCTTTTTCAATAATTTGCTCTGTTTAAAACAAAATAAAGGTTATTACTTTGAAGCTTAATTCTTTCATGTAAAATGTCACATTGCAAAGCTTACATCTAGCTTGTTGGAACACTGCTGTATGGGCCTGGGGTCAGTTTTCAACACTTATGTCTAAGGTATTTGCCCACACAGTTTGTACGAAACATGCAAAGCAATGTTAATCCTGCAAACAGCCATGATAGGGACTGTGTGCCTTCCCTAACGCCAACACTTGTTCCACATCGCAGCTCTACACTGACTTCAAATTGGCGTTTTCCTGTTATCAGCAACAATTGTTTCTCCTTCTTCCACTTCCTCCTCTCCCAGTATATAGAAGGAGGATAAATGGGGATAACAGTGGTAAATATTGAGTGTTAGGGAGCTGTACTGTACTTGTTTTTCAGCAGACATGTTACAGTGCAGAACTTACAGCTTGAACAAACTGGCCAGTGAGGTTACACAGAGAATTCCTGCAACCCCAGAAAGACTGTGAAATGAAAAAACAAAAACCCAGTTTGCTGAAAGAAATCGTGCACAGGAGCTGGTCAAAAATGCTTGTATGCCAAGAATGTGCGCTCGGTTTTCTGTGTGTAGGTAGGACATATCAGCAGTCACAATACATGCTGTGTGTTTGCTTGGTTCCGGAGGCAGGCTCCAGCGGTGGTGAAAGAAACGGCCAGGCCCTGCTTGGGTTCAGGAGATGGTGGAGCTGTGCTGGATGCTTTCTGCCATGCTCACTCCAAGGGCTGGATGAGGTGGTGCTGCCCTTGACAGACAGCCTCTGGAAGCATGATGAAGGCATGGCATAAATCTGAACGTGTCAGTGGGGAATGGCTTAATTTAATCTTCTTAAGGACAATATTGATAAGAAAAAGCAATAAACCTGTAGATTATGCTGTGGCACTGGGTTCTTCAGAGAAAGTTTCATACTCCTGTATTTCCTAGTGTCTGCCAGGACTGAAGAATTAAAATGTAAATGGAGGATAAGTTCTTAACTTTGCTTAGTGGTTTCAGTACAAAAAAAAAAAAAAGAAGGTAAGGAAATGACTGCTAGAAAAACTTGTGCTAACTATATGGAAGAAACGATATAAAAAACCCCCAACAAATAACAACTGTGTTTTCAAAAAAACCTACATTTTGAAGGTTGTTTCTTATAAACCAAGGAATTGACTTCCAGTGTTCTTCCTGGGAGCTCCAGAAATACACTACTTCCTGGTTTCGTTCCCATAGATCATCTCTGAAGCATAGCCCCAACATTCAAAAAGGCAAAAAGGTCCATTTTGCATTTTGGAGGAGCATTGATTCAACTTTCCTCTTTTATAGTTGATACAAAATCCTAGTAACTGAAACTGTAACAAGGATTTTTATTTCCTTCCCCCCATTTTTGGTGCTGAACCTTTTGTCTCAGCCTGAATAGTTTATCAGCAGAGTCTGAAAGTGCCTGTTATACTTGGCTATGTGCAGTGTCAGTACTGTGTGGAAGCTTGGGCTAGGGGGCCATGCCTGTAATCCTACTTCCCTCTGCTCTATTTTTCCAGCTTTTGGAGACAGGGTATGCCATCAAGCAACAACAAGGGTCCCCCCCACTGCTTTTTTTGGTGCTGCTTGTGTAGCTATTCTATGAAACTGTGGATCTCTTTACCCTTACAGGAGACAAATGCCTGAAAGGGAGGATAAACTCTTGCAACAAGTGAGGAATAATCTGACATCTGTTTTTGCTTAGGCTTGACTAGGGGCAACTTCAGCAATTTCACTCTTAGAGCAAAAAATGGCCATAAGTTTTGGACTAGGACTGGGTTTTTAAAAGCTGTATCTGACCTTGACAAGTAAATTAGGTCATAAAGTTATGACCTACTTTTTATCAGGATGTTGTTGTTACGTCTGCTGCTCAAGGAGAATGGATGTGAGGCCATAAGCATTCTGACTGAAAAATCAAATAGGTAATTGCTTTATGAACTATTGAGGAAGGGCCCATGTGCAGGATTGGTAAGTGGAGTAGGCATAAGTGTTTAAAATTCCAGTTTTATCAGTCTTCACTAATTGTGTTTCTTAGAAAACCCCAAAAGATCTTCCAGCAAAAACATCCAACTAACCCTGTGATCCCAACTTGAAGGCTCATTTCCCTCCTGTGAACTATTATGTTTTTAGTACATCTCAGCACTTACCAACACAGCTGCAAGATGGGAAATCATACTGGGTTTTGGCAGGTGTGTCCAATAAATTTTTTACAGGAGTATCCCAATAAACTTGGAAGGTGAGTCTAAAAAATTTATTGAGAACAGTTTCCAGCTGTTCTTTTGGTCGGGGTTTTCTCAGCAGACAAGTTTTGCTTGCTGATCTAAGATTGGGTGTTTGAGTGTCAAAATCTGCAGCACTGGTATTTCGTGATAGGATGGTAATAGGGCCTGCTGTTTCAACCTTCACATGTTTGGGTGATTTGAGAGTAAAAGTCTTATGATCAAACAGTGATTTGACCTGTATCTGTTTTAGCTGCTGCTCCATTGTCTCAATGATGCTCTTTTGTTGTGTGTTCTCGCAGCCAAAGTGCTGATTCTCTTGTTTAATTGTTTTTTTCCACATTTTGTTTTCCAGCTGTCCAGCTGATGGGCTCATGCAGACATTAGACTTTGTGCCAGCCTCAATTTTTATAGGCTTGCGTGCTGCACTGGGACCAGTCTCAGTTTTGGGTTGCTGGTATGCTTGCTGCTCCTGTTTTTGCAAGAGATGCCACCGCAGAGCAGCGTGCTTTTGAAAATCCTTAGAGGTCTGGGACTGCAAATGACAGCCTCTCTGGTCTTGGGCGTGGGGGGCAGTTTGGCTGTGTGGTAAGTACTGCTGAGGGATCTGGGGAGCTTGTTTGCTCGGGAGGTCTTGGTTCAGACTAGCACCATAGCCCTGTGAGGGCTGGAGGGGTGGCAGCTGCAGAACTGAGGCTTGTTGCGTCTGTTGCTCTCGTTCTTGAAAACAATGATTCACATCTTGCTTTGCGGTCAAGTTATTTGAAAAATACTGCATGTGCTGCAAGTCCTGCATTTTGTGGCTCCAAAGCATTCCATATTTGCAGCGTTCCCTTTCTTCTTCTCGGAAATCACGTGCCTGTTGTTTGGGCAAGGGTGCTGGACACTGACGTTTGCCTGCTGAGTGTAAAGGGGAGCTTGTGTTCACGGTCTGTACCCTGCTCTAGGCCTAGCTGATGGTTAGGCAGTGGGAATGCAGCTGATTTACCATACTTACTCCCAGTCTGGAAACATTCATCTGCTTTAAGTTGATTGAAGGACTTCCTGTCTAGAGACTGCTCAGCATTGCTTTGGGGCTGGGATATGGCTTGGGGCAGGTCTTTAGTTCTCATTTGTGGAGCCTGCTGCTGGTTTGGGGTTAGCTGTGGACTGCGTGGCAGTTGCACTGGATGTGCCTGTTTTTGCAGCATCTGTTGCAAAATATGTGAATGCAAGAATTGCCCCTTTCTCCCCTGGCTGGAGGATTCAAGTGCTGCTGTTTCAAGGGGGCCCCTAAATGCTGTTCAGCTTGTTGTTCTGATCTTGGCTGGAAATGGAGCTGCTGTGGTGGCTGTTGCTGCACTTGCGACTTGAGAAGGGAATCCACCTTTGTGAGCTGTGGCTGCGGTGAGTGTTTGTGGAATGGCAGCTGCTGGTCAGCTGGGGGATGCGGCTGCAGCTGGGAGCTCTCACTTTTGTACAGTGGAGGAAGTTGTTCCTTTTGCATTATCTTCTGGCTCTGGGCCTGTCCTGAAGGCCCCTTTAATGAATCAGGACTTCCGCATACTGTTTTGTATAGACCTGTTTTGGGCTGTGCTTGCCTGGTACTGAAGAATTGACCGCAATCATGCTTCACTGGCTTTTGGGGAGGCTCTCCCTGGCGGAAGTGGGTGGAAACCAGTTCTATCCAGCTGGTTTTGAATATTGTTGAGCCTGTTGTACAGGCTCTGTCACTTGGTCCTTTTCTTGTCAGGAGGAGTCTCAGGTTCTCTCTGTCCTGGGAAATGCTGATAGTGTTGTTGCAACTCACCCTCGCTTCTGTGTGCTGTGTAGGTTTTGGAGGGGAGGTTCTGATGCCAGTGTCACTTCTTCGGGGCGCTGCAGAATTGAGGCGGCCACAGCAGCTTGCGGTTGCATTTCACTGACATCTTGTTTGTGATGTTTGTGCCCTGTCGCAGAAGGCTCTGCTGAGGTGAAGTTGTTGTTGGCTGAGGCTGGGACTTTCTGACATTGGTCCCTCCTGTTGCCCTTCATTTTTTATCTCCCCAGGAAGAGTTTCATCACATCTGTTGTCATAGGAATGGTGTCCTTCTTGCACCACGGCAGACAGTGCACTGTTCATTTCTGGAGCAGGAGGGGTGGAGGAATCTTTGTGAAACGTTGAGTTCTGTGTAAAGAAAGCACCATTATTTTCTGCTTGCTCAGAGTACCTTTCCAGAGCAGTGCTCTGAGCTTGCAGGTTACTGCTGGAACTTAGAGAGAGGTCTTGGTTGGGAACCTGCCCTATGCTTCCATGAATTTTACTGTTTCCTACAGGTAACCGGTGAGGATCATAGCCTGCAATCTGTTGCTGTAGCTGTAGTTCTGGTTTCTGAAGTGAACAGCTACCTGGCAATACAGGTGGTTTACTGGAGTCTTCTGTGTTGTAGACCTCAGTAACCACTACAGCTGGCACTTGAGGCAGCTCAGAGTTTGAGGTCTGTGAGGAAGTGATCTGCCCTGAGGTATGGGATGAATGTGTTGTCTCATAGGACAACTCATTAGTAGCCTGACTGGTAATGGCATTGATATGAGATGTGTTCTTCTGCATTGCTATGGAAACATGTTCTGGATAATATTGAGACAGTGTTTTCTCCAGGAGTTCACCATGCATGCTTTCCATGGAAGAGGCAGAAACTGTAGCACCATTAGGCATTGGCACTGCCTTGTTCTTAAGTAGTAAGACAATGTCCCTGTTATGGCAATGAATATTTTCCCGCTCCTGCTCATCCTGAATCAGAAGGTCATGAGGGTTTTCTGAACCAACACTGTTGTATCTTGTAGATGGAATCAAATCTGAAGCATCCTTTTCTTGTCTTGTAAAATTCTCAGGTTTCTTCTCACTATAACAATTGGAGACACTTGGTTTTTCACTGTTGTCCTCTGGCTCAGCTTTTTCTCCATTTACCTCTTTGTCTTGTTTCACTTTCTTGCTGTCATGAAGTCCATACAGAGCGGGCTCGCTATAGGTGCGCTTGATCCCACCATTTTCGCATATATTTCGAATAGACTTTCTTTTCTTGTAAAAGGTCGGGGCTAACGCCAATTTGTTGGGCACTTTCCCTTCGGCGTGGGGCACTCCAAAGTTGCTTTTATTGAATAGCGGCTTGCGGTCTCCATTTACTTCCACGTCAGGCCTCTCTGTTGCTGGACTCCCATTCTGTAGCTTCACTGCAGAAGGCTCTGCCTGGCAAACGTGAGAAGACTGTGGTATTAGAAATGGACTCAATCTATTGCCGTCAACATGGTTGGTTCTGTCCTGTTCCATCTGGCCTGCTCCGGGGCCATCCACAAGGCTACCCTCTGAACGTATCTGAAAGAGAAAAGAAACAGGAGAGAATCTAAGTCAGCTTTAGTTTCCATTGAAGGACAGCCAGTTACTGACAATGCCTGCAGCACTCAAGCACCCATTGCCCTGACCAGCTCCCACACAGAGTGAGCCTGCAGGCACACCTGAGGGGCGTTTCACTATCCTAGCACATCTTGCAGCCCCAGGTCTCCCTTTTTCTTGAAGGTTTGTTCTTCAAGATGAGGAGAGTGAAAATGCAGAGTGGCTTCCTTACACCATTTAACATACAAGATATTTTGCCAGAAGAAATTGCTCGTAGTGGTGCAAAAAATATTCTCTGCTTTTGAATGATTTATATAGACTCCTCTGTCATCACATTTTGCCCTTGGTAAGGCAGAAAGTCATGTTGAAACCATGGTTCCCAGACTTGGTGCTAATCCTGTAATTTGATTAAGTGTGCCAAACCTCTTTTGTCTGACTTGAATGAGTATGGTCACCAAGTTTCCACTTAAAGGGGAAAACATTTTTGTCTGTCCTCAGCTGGTCTGACAGGGTCTTTTAAAACTGGCATTCCTAAAGACCATGCAAGTGGCACTGCACAAGACAAAGCCATGCTTGCCTGCTGTTCACAGGAACTCTTACAGTTCATCAACAGATCAGTAATGTTGATAGAAAAAGAGTGATTTTTGAAAGGTTTGATGGAATTTTTTTTTCTGGTATTAATATCCTTTCGAATTTACATCTAGACATCAAGCATGGCTTAAACTATGCATTTGGGTTTTGAATTGAGCTCTGCAGCTGTGGAGCTAGGATTTTTTTCTTCTTTGTTTGGATGGGAAATCCCATTTTCTCATATACTCTTTATATTTTATTTACAAAGTGAAGTTTTTAGCTGGATAATAGTACTGACAATGTGCAGTGAGCAAATTCCATACAGTGACAAGCTAATCCTCTTCACATGCATCTTCCTAGAATTCACAGACCCAGTTAACATAGATAAAGCCCTTGTTTGACTCTGCTTGTAATTTATTCTTTGTTGGTTTATGGTTCTCAACCAGTCACAAATGACAGAAGGCAGACTGACAGTGAGTCTTACAGACATGAAGTTGCACAGAGAAAATTTGGACATATGCATGTCTGTCTGCAACTTTTATTTCTGGTTTGCATAAAGGAGAATCTGAAGGATTCTCCATTACCAGGTCAGCTCTGCTTGGACTGCAAAGTCAAGAGAAGCACTACGTGTGGCTCTATACATGGTATTGCCACTACATAGGAAGAACTATGATACGGAAAACATTCTCCCATCATGGTTGCTCTGCTTTTGTATTTATCCTACATTAATATTTTTATGTTAATAAAATGTAATTTTAAATGTTATTTAAATGTATTTTTTACAGTTTTCAATGCAGTATTGCCTTATTCAGTTTAGTAATGTGATTCTAAAATGCTTTTAAAAGTAATATTAATTCATTAAATACATTGCATCCAGCAGAATTCTCTCTGCTTGCAGCTCTAATTTCAGTACCAGGACAATTCAAATGCACATTTTGACTGGCAAGCACCTATATGATAACTTGGATTCATTTCCTCCGAATCCCAAACTTGTTTTTAGATTTACTTTTGACCTCCTGAAGTTTGTTTTTTTAATTCCTTTACTCAATTTATGTTTTTTATGACAGAAGTAGAGAAGTTCTCTCTGCAAGTAACAGTAGTTTAAAAAAGTATTTTTGGCGGGAAAGCTACGAACAGGGGGATGAAAAAAATGTTTGTCAATCTTGCCTGGGTTTTTTTGACACGGTAGTGCAGGCTTATTCCCTTCTAGAAGTATTATCCACCCTAGCTTTAGAGTACCACAACACATGAGCATTTGCAGCTTTCCCAGGGAGATGATGTTCCGTGCTTAGCAGAAAGCTGTATGGAAAGGATTCCTCTGATGTGTCATTCTAGGCCAGGCAGCAGAACGATGCTCCTAGAGTGTTTCAAAAGTAAAATGCCAGCCTAATTTGGAAGCCATTCTTTCCCTTCACACCTTTCATTCCTAAAAACTGCAGGTGAACCACAACTCAGACACAAGTGTGTAGGCTGCTGCATTTCACAAGTATGAAATTAAATAAAGGGTACCATAGTAATTAACACCATGCTGTCAAGCTGCTTCTAAAAGATTTATTTCTTTAAAAAAAGTTTTAGTCTGTGCAACTAAGCTGTGAGAAACTTTGTCTGGCTCTCAAAGCCTACCTTGCTGCTTTTTTTCTAGTGTACCCTGTGGGTTGCAACTAAATTCCTTCTGAGAATTCCCCGGCAATCTTTCTTCTCAACTCCTTACTATCTAGCAGATAAACCCACCATTTCCTTTAGAAGTGGGGTCTCCCTGACTTCTCTAAACTTAGCTTGCAAACTCCTTAAAGGAGTACATGTGTGGTCAGAAAAGAGTCTTAGGTTCATGCCGTCCTCAAAATCCACAAGGTTATCTTGTGACATGAATTATTGTTCATGTCATTCCAAAAGACCTCATGGTATGTTCCCCCAAATTCTGACAACCTTCAGTGTAAAAGGCACTGGTGTTATACATTGCAAAGAACATGGGAATCATTTGGTTCTTTAAAATACAAAGTTAATTCATGCATTGAAAGTGCCAGATTTGCATTCTTTGAAATGCATCTGTGACTTTGCATTATACTTCTTTCTCTGTCTACACTCAAGTTATTCGCTATCCTCAAGTCAGACCTGAGTAAAAATCTTCCTCAAGCACCTACAAGTCACAGCAAATGTAAAGTAATGTAATTTGTAATGTAGAACTGGCAAAAATAAATGGCCACGATATCCCTATTACTGGTTTAACTGGGACACACCATGAAGTAGTACTCCTACCTGCTCGCACCTTAAAAAGGCTCTGTGGTTGTCCTTACAATCATTGTCGGGTGAACTGTTTGCCTCTCAAAGTAAATCTACCTTTCCCCAAGTGCAGCAGTTAGTCTTTTTGGTCTTTCCCATAGCTGTATTTTATCCAGACCATTTAGAAGCTCCACATATTTCTCTTCAGCTGTAATCCATTAGAAATTCAAGTCACATCATCAGCATCTGTGAAACAATTACTGCAATCTAGGACTGACTCTGCAGTCTAATCCATCATAATTATGACTGGCCTCTTTGAAGATGCCACGATGCGTGACTTTAATATAGTACATTACTGTGCAAATGGATCAGCATCTCATCCCACCAATATGCATTCAAGTTAGAATTCAGACTACCACTGTTTGACTTTTTCAGATGCAATTGATGTATGTACATTTATTTCTTGACACACGTAGGGCACAAACTGGAAACTAGGCACTGAATGAGAGCCTGAGATTTTTGTGTTGTTTGTTTTATGGACAAGTTCAGCATGTTTCTGCCACCTCTTATCACTTATACTATGGAAGGTGTTGTTTGCAAGCACAACACACATTTCTGCAGCAACAGAAGTTGTGTTATTTTCTTTCACAGAAAACTTTTCTTTAGTTTTAGCCAGTTCTAGGGGTTCATAGCTTATTTCCTATAGCAGCTGTATCTGAGCAGTTTGTGAGTGCAAAGCAGCTCAGATGAATGAATGGATAAATACACCTGCTGCAGGGGAGTACAATCTTCTGCAAAACTGGGTGAGATTCCCAGGAGAAAAAGTAGGTGGGGGAATAGCTGTGGTAGAGGACTTGTGGATCTAAAAGGACCAAAAGGTGGAGTGTCAGATGGGTTGTTTGAGACAGACATTTATGTCCTCAGAGGTTTTTCTCCCCAGCAGAAATACACATCCTCAGATCACAGCCTGACTTGTGCTCAACTGATTATCAGGATGAGACTCAGGAAAGCAGAAGTCAGATACCCAGAAGCTTGTTGATGGCTCACTGGGTTGTTCCTGGAGTGTTGCCACAGTCTCCATCCTGCTGGCACCCTTCTGCCACTGCCAGATGACACAGAGGTCTAAATTGCTCCTAGACAAGAAACCCCTCTGGCCCTTTCTCGACAGGAGGTGAATTTACCCATATGTTTTGTCAAACTCCCATTTGGTAACTGTACTTTGTGCTTACACTCTCCTGCTCCTGTTGTGTGTGTAGAGGAGCTGGCTTCACTTGTGGCTGTGTATCCTTATGTGCTGTGGTGCATTTGCATCTCTCCACTGAAGCTCATGCATCTGGTAAAGAGTTCTAAATACTCCTGAAGTGAAAAAGCTCCTGAAGTTAAAGGTTTGGTTTTTTTCCTATTTCACTGCTGAATGAAAACTTGAGAAGAGGCACAAGTGGTTATTACTTAGGTAAGGGCACTCATTGCATGGCTTGTCAGAAAGCTCAATTTCTGCTCTAAAACCTTAAATGTTCTGGACTTGCATACTTGCACAATTGTTTCTGAGTTAGCCTGTGACAAAGTTTCCTCTTCTTTAATATTGGAACAAGACGTGTAAGCAGTTACAATGACGCTTAGTACCAGGATTTGTTATTATGAGATGTGGTTCTCTGGCCTAGCTAAAGACCGGTTGCTGCAGCTGTGCCCTGGGTTAACACCTGTAAGCAACTGCCAGTGTCCCTAGAGGAGAAAAGACGTGCAGTTAACTCAGATGGCTAAGGGGTGGCGTAACACATCAAAGCTCCTTATTAGTGAGACATTTCCATTATTGCTGGGATGAAAAGTTGAACACGTGTGGTATAGTTTAAGGATTTCCTATATGTTTAGCACCTAAGGTACTGTAGTTTGTACACAGAGAAACAACATGAGCTTCCACATGGAAACTTAGAGGAGAGGCAAGACCAGGAGAGATTCGAGAAAGATTGCATTCGTACCCAAGGTGAATTGAGGCTCGAAACCCCACAACATCCCCTAAGGATTTGCTCTGCTCCTTAGCAGCATCACTGCTGCCCCACTCTGCATATGTGGTGGCTGAGGAAAACACAGTGAAACTTCAGGGCAGATGTAAAGGAGGCCCCAGAAGGACAAGGACACACTGTTGTTAGCTGGGCTCTATGGCTTACAGTAGGGTCCTTTTGTACTTCATTCAGCTGTCTCTTCATTTGGATAGTTTATTTATTTAGGGCATTAGCAATGCTTTGGAAAAAACTTGAGTAAGGATGCCATGCCTTGCCTGTCCCTTGAAGTTTTTTAGTTAAAGGTATATTTCTTCCTAAAATATACATACTGCTTTCTTATTGTAGCTTTAAAGAGCAGTTAAGGGGTTAATCTAGAAACTCCTCAATGACTCTGTGACTGTATTCTGCAGAAGGTCATATTACATGAATATAATTGTCTTCTCTGGCATTTAGATCTTCAATACTTTGTGTCAAACAAAAGAAAATGTGGGATGGATAAAATTCGTTACCTAATTTATAGCTAATTTATCCTTCATTTACAGGGAAAATGGTGACTAGCGAATATAGATATAAGCAGACGTAAGGGAATGAAGAGCATGGGATTTGTGACATATGAGGATTAATAATTCATTAAATCTTATCCAAGCCAGAAGCTTCAAATTCATGCATTTTAAAATCAACTAGTACTAACCCCCCCTCAATTTACTGACATCAGTTCCTGCTTTTCAGTGATACAATGGTCTAATTGCAAAGGCACTTGAATCAGGTTTTTTCTTGACCTTAATAGAGAGGGCATGATAGTAAAGCTAAACAGTCATTTCTCCTTGCTACATTACATAACTATCAACAAGACTGAATACTGTGTAATTTCTACCAGATGTGAAAAAATTGTACTCTTTTAAACAATTACAAAAAATCAAGGGAAGTAAAAATTAAATACTTCTACAATATGGGTGGAAAAAAAAGCAATTATGCAAAGGAAATGAATTCAGGATTATAAATGGAAGTAAACAGAAATTATAATGTCGCATCATACAGCTCTCCAGTTCCCATTTTTTTGTGATTTATCTTCCATACAAACTTTGTATCTAATTGTACTATGTAGCATTTCTAGCAAAACACCACAGCTCCTCAAGTAGTTGCTTTTAATGCCAACATGGTATGACCAGATTAGAAATGTTTCCCGAAAGGTCAAACTTCAGAACCAGGTTGAATTTAAGAAACAAAAGGACCCTGCCATTGCAATAACCAGATCATTCAAGATGAGGTTGGCATCTACGTCTGTTCTTGCTGGTTGTAAGCTCTTTTCTGTAGTTTAGGTTTGGAGTATGGTGGATCCAGGTAGTTTGTACTGACAGACCATTCCACAAGCTCCCCAGCTTGTTTGGTGCTACCTTGGCTGCTGGGATGCCAACATACTCTAAGTCCAGTATTACTCAATTTCTTGAGCACCACCTTGACTAGCAGATGTCTTTAACAAATACAGGGAAGCTGAACTAAAGCACCCTTTCATCTTTGCTGTTTTTTTGAGAATCTTTGTATCTAATAATTATAATAGGAAGGCTGAGGGAGTGGGAGTTAAAGCCTTAAATCTCAGGGGTGCTCAAGTAAGTGTGTGTTGAGTGAGATGCTTTTGCATAATGAGAAGCTTCTCTGTGAAGTCTGGACCAGCAAAATTCTTTCAAATTGTGACCCACACAGGACATCATTTGGTAATTCCCCAGCACCTGTGAATTCAACACTGGCAAAGATGTTGGTGTTGGAAAACAGAACAAAGTCTCTTTTTCTTTGTCTTAATCCATTATGCTAGGCTAGGTGTGTTGAGCAGTGTTAATCAGGTGCACAACTAGTGCTTTGACCTGTTTCTGATTTCTGAGAAAGGATGTTATTTGAGGGGTGATTTTCCTCTCAGTACTTCAGCTGGTGATGATGATACGGGCTGCTGATTAAAATCAGCTCCCTGAGAGCAACAGCTGACTGCTCTTGCTGCTCTGGCCAAGCTCTGCAGTGCAGCCTCTTATGAGAACACCAGGATAAACAAACGTTGGTGGCTGAACCATTCCTCAAGACACACTTGATGTTATCAACCTGCTTTTTAGGGACGGTTACCAAGAGGTCATTGTCATCCTTATCTTCCAGTTTCTGTGATCTTTGTCCATTTGGCTTCAGACCTGGATATAGCATGGATTTCTTGGGTTGATGACTTCCTAGCACCAGTGAAAGGTCAGTTATCCGTGATGATTTCATCACAGCTTCTAGCAGAGTGAAAAATCCCTGGATGGAAAAGAAAAACCACTTGCAAGCTAAAAATTTCAAGATTTCATCGTGTTGGGACAGTAACATTAGAAAATAGGCATATGAGTGGAAGAACTGATAGAAGAGAATAAAACACTCTGGGCTGCACCATCCTCAGAAAACCTATTTACACAGCCCTGGTTTCCATTATCCTTTGAACTTCAAATAGGAAATCCTGTTGGTCTCACAGTTCTGTTGAAAACAGAATTTTTTACAAAATGCAGTTTTCTTAAATTTTTTTTTAAAAGTCGAAGATCATACTGAGAGGAGAGTGGGGAGAATGCAAAGAGAAGGTTGATGGCTCCAAGGTGTACTCTGACTGGTGCTCCTACATGTCCAGGTGGTAAAGCAGAGCTTTCAGCCCTTTCACTGGTGTCACTATGGTAGCCTTTACACCTCTCTACATATTCCTCCTCTGTTTTTCTCATGGTTCTGCCACACCTAGTCTGGGATGTTGTGGTGAACTTAACTTTTGGCTGCTATGTTTTGAGAAATGAGAGGCAGCCAGAGAGGCAGCTCCCACACTACACAGTGTATGCTGCATGTGCCAATATAGCTGAGGGGCAGGTTCTAGGGATCCCTGGCAGGGGCAGTGAGCCACGAGATGCCCTGTGTCCCTGTGAGAGATGCTGCCTGCCGCTGCATGTCCTGCTGGGGGTCCACTTCCACACAGTGGAGCTGGAGGAGTTGAGCCAAAACAAGGGTACTCGCTTTGGAAATATCTTACAGTTTTAATTGTTGCATGATTTAATTTAAAAATGTGTTTTCATTCCCACTTGTGATTTCGTTTTATTCCTCCCAATTTGTGCCTTTCGCGACTTACAAACCAGACCAATTGCTCATAAACACATGGGAAAAATAGGTTTGTTGGTGCCCTGTTCCTTGGCTTCAGGGCAACACTAGCCAGACCTGGACCAGTCCACTCCAACCTGCTTTCAAGAGTCTCTGATGATGAGGGTTGCATAATAACACAGTTACATGCAGTAATTAATCTTACTTATTAGAAAGCTTCTACCATTTAAAACATAACCTTAGATCAGCTCATCCCATCTGCCACAGACATGTGGAGCAGGTTTTTTTTCCCTTCTGTGCTATGGCTTCTTTCTCCCCATGTAACTGAAGACTGTCATTAATGCTCCCCCCTTAGACAGAAAAAACAAACCAGTTCATGACATCTGATCTCCTCCCTGGGTGGATCTGTATCCTTACCATTTGTTCCCTGACCAAATGCATGGAGGTCACAAAGCAAATCCACAGTCTGTTCTCTGGAGACATTATGCACATCCTGCACTCCGCTAAATTTTCTCTCAAATTCAGCTGTAACATGTATCTGTATAATCTTCGAAAAACCTGTATGAATTACCTTGACTTTCCCCTCAGTAACTAAGCAGTTTTATTCCCTCACTGTATAAATCAAACTGAAATCAACAGAACAGGCTTGTTACTTCTAGCAGAGCTTTATAGAACAGGTTGTTTCCTTAAAATCTTTCTGTGTGCTTAAGTCTTCGAGCTACTCACACAAACATCTCTTCTGACTCCCACTGTTGCTGAGGCACCACAGAAGATAAGGATCTAATGCATTTTTAGATGTCTATGAGAAGATGCTCCCTGGAGCTGTGGTTGCCATTCAGCTTTTCTGCATTCGTGTGTGGTCTTCAGGAGCAGTTTTCATGTGGGTTATTGCAATCTACACACAACAATGGCACGGATTATTGTGCTGAAATCCAGATCTGAGAAAACAGTTACAGTTACCTCTCCAGATGCACCAGAGATGAAAGACAAGGTGGTTTTGATGACCAGAGCCAGCTGACGACCTAAGAGTAGTTGAGATCTAATCCTGATAAAAGCGAAACTGGGAGAGAAACAACACATGGGAGCTGGTGCTGCCTTACCACAGTTCCGAGCACACAAGGGAGCTTGGCATGGGTACTGTTGCCATCCCCTTCAGCTTTAGGCTGGAGATGAAGATGTGGGACTGCGTTTTCATTTTGAATACTCAACATACAAGCTTGGGAAGAACTTGGTCATTGATCTTCTTAGATAAAAGGGCTCAGGACCCAAACAAATTGTCAGTCAAGAGACACCAGCTTCACATCATGGCAGCATTTACTGAGAAATCACAGCCTAGCTTCTTAAGCCTGGCTTGAAAAACACATTTTCTGTAGTTACCATCTTGGCTACAGTAATTTTCTTCCCTTTCTAATTTTAGCTTTATATCGCTTGCTGATAGAGGTTTTAGGTTTTTCTTTAGAAGGCCACTGTTAATCTTGTTCTGAGGATAAAGTGATAGGCTCCAGTTCATGCTTCCACACAACTGAGGCCATTTCTCAGTTCCTTCTTACCTTGTTCTATCCCCACTTACAAAGGATGTGGGGTTTATGTATAGCCATTTAAAACATCTTAGTATTTAAGCATAAATGGGCAGTATATGGGGAGTTCTATGTATTTTGTGACAAGAAACATGTAAGAAAACTACTAGAGAAAAACATTATTACAAGGATACAGGCTTTTTCCTTTCTGTGGATTATCCCTTCAGTATTCCAGGGAAACTGGAAACCAGTAACAAGTCTGGATTTTGTGAATGGGATGTTTGCTTCAAAACACAGCTCTAGCATGAAAGTTTCTCCCTTTAACCAGATTAAAAGACTGGATAAAAGCTTGGAATTGCTGTGCTGAGAAACAGTTGGGACCCCAGAACGAGCTGGCATTCCTGCTTTCCTTTAATTTCCAGTAATTCAAAGGAACATTGTTTCTCCTGTTTAAATTTTTCCCTTTGTGGCGGGATGCAACATGAAGAGGCAGAAAGTTCACTGCTGCCAAGCTAAAAGGAGCCAGGGGAACTGGCAGATTGTGATTTAACTCTCACTAAGACTTTTAGACTCCCACAGCTGACACTTGGAAGAGCAGCATTTGAGCAGTCCTGAAGGGAACTGTAACACTTCTCTCTCTGTCCTTCCTTTTCAAATATTTTCAAAGCTTTGAAAACAGTCGGTTGTTCTTCATTCTGGCAACTCGCCACTTGCTGCCGGCTCACATCAGTTCATAGTCTTCTGAGGTATCTAGTGGCCTGCATGGATTTGAGAGAGTTTGAAGCTCTAATGAAAGACCTTTGATATTTCGGGATATTTAAGAGACATACAGAAACGGGTGAGTTAAAAGAGCTGTTGTCAGCTTCTGCAAAGCCCACTTCATATTCTGAGTCATGAGATACCGTTTCACTAATTGATTATTGTCTGTCCACAACACAGTCATGCTCTTAGTGCACAAAACAGCAGTGTGGATGAAAAGCTCACCATTGTAAAGTACACACTCAACTGGATTTAGAAAGCTGGGAACAACAAACGAATCTAAGATATGAGACTACTTTGAATGAAACTCATAAATCATAGCTGAGACATTTTTCAGCTTAAGTCAACATCTTTCCTACAGACGAAAGTTAATGGAAGCTTTAAATGCCTCTCTTTAGTCTTCCTGAGGACCTAAGCAGGGGAGCTCTCCTCTAAAGGGTCAGGTGACTTTTCATTCTTTAAATCCACACCTCCAGCAATGAGGACTTGATCCCACAAGCCCTGCAGAACTGCTTCTACCTGGCAAGGTTGTGCTGAGTGTTTGCCAGGCTAGTCCTTCAGCCAGCAGCCTCATAGCTGCGGTGGTCTTGAGCTCAGGAATGCAGGTGTAGGAAAGAATGCCCTGTGTTGTGTGCTTGAGTTCCTGTCAGTGTGTGTGTGTCCTCAAACACCAAGTGAATTGCACAGCACAGTTCCTGCTTTTCTTGCCAACACAAACCTACACTCCCTCTGTGACCCTTGCTGCCCCAAAACACATCAGGGAGAGAACAGGTTTGGGGGCAAAGCAAGGATGATAGGCATTAAGCTCTGATATATGCAACTGGTTTTGCTCAGAAGAAATACAGCGCAGTCTGTGATTGGTAGTGTTACTTCTATACAGCCTCTGGGGGCAATGAACAGCTGCTTTTTCTTATAAAAAAACAAACCAGGGGGAGTTGGGAGAAGAGAGGAGACATCTATCAGGATACTTAATGTCTAATGCAGTCAGTTAAGCTAACATGCATACCACTGTCAAATGCATGCATATAAGGGCACTTTATCTTTGGTTTGTTAACCTTTGAGGGTCAGCCAGGTCGATTATGAGAAAATGAGGTAATTTTATTGTGGGAAGGGTGGGGGACAAGGATGAATGGCAAAGTTCATCTGCTTATTTTACTCCCCAGTAAACAAACCTTCCTAACAGCCTCATCTAGCTCACAAAAGTTGTCTGTGGAAATGGTGTTTAATAAATCAGATGTGTGCCTCAGCTTCCCAACCAAAATTGTCTTAAGAGTCTATGATAGGTATTGGTGATTAAGCAAATGTTCTGAAAAGTTAGTTGCACCTAAAATTAGAACTGAGAACAAGATGGGCAAAAAAATATTCTGGCGTACCTGCAGTTAACCTTTAAAAAAACATGTGGAAGACTAAAGCAAACCAGGTGAGTGCTAGAGACAGAGTATGTCCTCATACTGCTGTGCATCAACTGTGCAGCATGACAGAGAGAAATTATGTCATGAAGCTTTTGGACTCTATGATTCAGGGTGCTGATGGCTCCAAGCCCATCCTATTTCCTACCGTTTCCCTCTGGTACTTTTAAAGTCCTTTCACTGAGAGGTCCCAACAAAACTGTGCTCCTCTCTTCAAGCAGAGAGGCCAGCCGAACATGCAGTGGATATAGGGCATGTGTCAGCACTGTGCAGCAGGCCACCAGTCCCATCCTGGAAACTGATGGGGATCCCAGTGGCTCCCAACCTTCCCCTGCCTGTGCTCCCTGCCCCAGCCCTTGTTCCTGGAGCTGTGGAGGTAGAGATGTCTTCAGAGTTGTTAGTTGTTTTCTCATACACTGCAATATAACCAGGCAGCACAAAAGTCTCAGTCTGTGCTTCAGTTTTTCTGTCTTCATTGAAAAAATTCAATGTCTTGAAAACAGCTGGTACTACTTAATGATCTTTTGGTAACGAAGGCTGATTCCTTTTGTTATGCTCTCTGAAGATTAAATTTTGCTCTGGACTCTATTGCCTGAAGGAGGCTATTGTAAAACAAGATACTCAGAAATCAGCAAAAAGATGTTCGAGCTAAAACAGGACACCAAAACATTTTAACTCTAGTGCTGCTGCTGCCAATGAGTTAGAGAAAAGATCCTAAGATTATGCTAAAACCAGTCTGGTATTGTGGGCTAATGACTGAGGAACTGCTTTCTAAAAGTGTGCACAGCCTTGTAAATGAATCAAACCTCCATGATATAGAAGATGCTTCTTTGATGTTCAGTTTTAAATCCTGACTTGGTCAAACAGGCTATCATGGAAATAACTAGATGCTGGTAAGCACTGCTATTGCTTTAAATTAAAGGAGGGAAATACAAAGCTCAAGGATTTGCAGTCCCTTTTACAAGAGACACATTGGGAACAGCCTGTGTCTACCAAATACTGAAAAGCTCAATCAGGATTCCAAAGGAAATTGCTATAAAAGATTAAATATGTGGTCAGCAGTAATAACTCTCCCTCTGTTTGTTGTGTCAGATTGTATTTGTGTTGGAGGAAAGATTGGTGTAGTTCAGATAGCAACAAGGAAAAGAGAGAGAGAGATTTTGAGAGAGATTTTCCATTACAAGGTTAACAAGAGGAAGTGGATGGGGATGAGGGAATGTGCTCCACAGAACTGCAGGAAGCTGAAGTTGGAGGAAGGCAGTGCAGCATCTAGAGACTGTGGCTGAAAGTTTTGATGGCTACAAACACTGACAGTAGTTTTTAGAGATGAAGTTACCAAGGACTAACAACCAACAGAGTCTTCAAGTCTCTGTTGTTGGGATGCTCCTGCAGCACCTGTGGGGATTGGCCTCTGAACCCTGGAATTGACAGGCAGTGACCTTTTGTCGGGTGTTAATTACAGAGGCTTCCCCTGGGACCTAGCCCACTAGGAACCTACTGCAGAGTTTGCACTGACTTATTTGAAAGTTTAAGCTCATGCTTTGCAGCTATGGCACTCATCTCCAAGTAACTGCAATAACTTTGATTCAAATCAGTCTTTATAGAAACTGGCCCATACGACCCTTTGACCCCTCCCAGTCCAGAGCAGCTCCGCATGCCTTCCCAGTTCTGCTTACTTGCACTGGAGTACTCTCCTCCCATCTAGCCTGGCACCAGCACACACTCATTTGACCTGAGATCCCACCTGTGGGGTTTGTGAAGCCACTGCTTTGAGGCTGTCTCTGCCCTCCGGCTCCCCACAGCGAGTTACTGAATGATACTGGGGTTGCCTGTGACACCGCTTAGCCTTCCTTCATGCTCCAGTGCAACAGGGCGGCAGCCTTTGCCAGTTATTTTGTTCATATAGGTCACAAGCACAGATAGAGATTCGCGGGGAACTGCAGTAACCAATACATAACAATGCACAAAATGCAGGAAACGCTTTTTGTACGCACTTTGAGTGTCATTGTTGCCTCTTTCTGTTAAAGCTATAGATATGCATTTATAATACACAGAACCAGGTTAATTAAGGCAAGAACTGCCGACATGATCTTTTAGGAGTAGCTTTGCAATTCACACATGAAGACATGAACAGTGACTAGTGCATGTAATGCTAAGCATAACTGAGTAACTCTTCCTGAGGGATTCAGGGTGGCCAGACACTGTAAAACAGTGGCCACAGGCATGAGCTGCGTACAGCGTGGCATGGCAAAATGTTGAGCACATAGGACAGGATATAGGGTGTTTTTTTCCAACCGGAAGCTCAGGGATGAACTATTCATAGGCATTGTAAAACAAACAGCTAAGCTTTTAAGTTTTAAATGAACTTACTTGACTTGAGACTTAGTGGGTTTTCAATAAGCTGACTGAAAAGAGGAGCAGCTGTAACATCTGTTATTAACTTGTTCTCATTTGTGGCCTTATCATAATTTAGATTTAGTTTTAGGTACAACAATTTACCTAAGTGCAAAATTATTTGTTACTTTATTAATACTTTCATTTCCATGGACTGTACATGGAAAAGAGGACCATAAACTTTTGCATCCAGTGCAATGGATGGAAAAACTGACGTTGACTAGGCCAGAAATCAGATTTTTACACAGAAACATTACAGATTCTAGTAACTTACAGGTGTTACCATTGGCTACAGGAAAAGTAGTGGTGGTGGTATTTTGTATATTGGTCATGCCCCAGTAACTCCACAGTGCTCTTCTGTTGTAATACTGAGTCTTTCATGGCTTGACAATGTTTTTTTGCATTCTTTGTATTTTTTGCTTGAAGGGAAGTTCTTCTGTAAGCCTTTTTAAAAAATAACAGAAAAAATCCCTTTATTTTTTAAGTCTAGTTTCTGTATTTCTCATCTTCTCATCTCATTCTAATCTTCTCTTTTCTCAAAGGGAAAAAAATAGATTTATAGTATCTGAATGAAGAAGACAGATAATATTAAGTACCTGACACCTCAAAAGAGCAAAGATCATCAGCTTTCTCTTTCAATGTTATAGTTAGACAGTGCATTTGACAAAGTTAGGCTGTCAAATAGATCATCTACTGGGAAGATTTACACAATTCTCTCACTTGTTATCTCTACTCATGACACAAAGCTTAGCTAAAGTCAAGTCACCCCAGATGAAAAATGAGAAACTGTGCTTCTTCACTTAAAATCTTTGGTGATTTTAAAATGCACAAGGTAGATCTGTTAGTTTCCTGCCCTGTACGATGGTGATCCTGAATGCGTATTTAGCATCTGAGCTTTTGAGGCAGAGCTCAGGAAAGTCCAAATGACAGCACAAGGTCTTAGATAAGAGGGATATTCCTGAAAGGTTCCCCATACCCAGAAAGGTGTGTAAATTCATACCCCATCTGACTTTGCTCCATGTTCAGCGTCTGTCTCACAAGCCTAATTGGAAAATGCTTTACAGCGGAAAACGGAATCACTGTCGGATGGGCAGAAATCTTTCTTTCTTCAGTTCTACAGTCCTCACAGCTGGTTGCTTTTATTGTTTTCATTTCAACTTTAGTTGTGTTTGAGAGCTGGTGAGGAAGAAAGAAAATCGAGGCCAATCTCATGCTTACACTTGTGTCTCACAGAAAGTGTTCTGTATCCCTTTTTCTTTTTTCCTCCCAATTTTAAAACAGAGCTAAGAATTTTCTTGGCTATCTTTAGGGGTGAAGGAAAGGGATTATTTCCTAGCTTTAAATAGAATTTTAGCTATTCAGAAAAACAAGCCTTTGTCATAATGAAGAACAGTATCATCGCCTTGTAGCAGGTGATACAAGTGGTATAGCAAGATTTTTGGTTTTGTAAGGGTAAACACTAGTTCTGTAGTTCAGACATAAAATAGGAATCTTTCTAGATAGGAGTTGACCTTTTCTCTCCTGGAGCTTATGGGTGTTTTCTCAAGAAGTAGAAATTCTTGTTCTTGCTGTGCATGGAGAAGATAAGGACAGTATCACAGAGGGAGGCAGTTGTGTTTTCTCAAAAGGTAAATTACTGTTTAAAGAGGGAGAGAAAGAACAGACAGAAACTGTCTGGGGGGGATTTTTGCCCAGGGGAAGAAGGAAATATGTAGTATTACAGCTGAGACTAATTACACTGAAAGGACTAAGAAAAAGAAAGAACAACAGTGAAGACAGGAATCCAAAACCTGTAGAAGTAAAATGCACCCACCAAGGGTACAACGGCAGAGATTAGCATTCTGATTTGAAACTGAATTGATCTGCTGGCTTTCTACAGAAAGAAAGGGGGGGATGAGGTTTTTGGGTTTGTTTTTTGTTTGGGCTTTTTAAGTCATCATCTGATAAAATGCTTAGTTAATAGTCAAGAAAAGAAAAATCCAAATACAAGAAATCTTCCTGTGTCTCGGTAAAGAAAACTCTCGGAGTCACTAAAACATTGATTGAACCCTGTTTTAAGCAGGTAATGACTTGAAACTCCCTGCTGAAAAGGTGGTTCACAATGATACATGACAGATGCAGAAGCAATGTGAGTGTGAGATGGCACGGTTATTTCAGTTTCAGGGATGATGGGAGTTTATCTAAGGATAAAGGAGGGAGGGATTCCCTGTGCAAGGTCAGTGTAGGGGAGAGATCCAGGGGGAGACCAGCTGTCTGTACTTACTAACCTCTAATCCAGGAGGATGGCTTTGTTGTGCTGCTCCAATACAGAACAGGTTAGACTGAATGCAGATGAGGTACCAGCCATCTAGGAAATCATTTTCTGTTTCACTGATTTTGGTTCTCGTTGTTTTGTTTTCCCTTCCCTTTGTATGTAAAACAAGTGTTGAAGGAGTTCCTGAATAGAGGTTGATCTGCTCCTCTCGAGGAGCGGCCTTGTGAGCAATGTGGCTCTGCTGGCCCAAGGGCTTGCCAGCACTTCACAAAGGGCCCCGATAGTACATAAATTCAGATCTTCACCAGATAGATAATTTTATGTGGTATGCAGAAGAATAGGCCTTTGTCAGAAGGAGATGATAGCTGACTTTGTTTGGGAGGGGGAGGGGAGGGACGAGTTTTCTCCTTTTCTGTGTACTTCTATTCAGCTGCTGCAGAAACATCCCCATCTGCTTTGAATCTACATTTTAATTCCAAACCCTTGCAAGAAATACAGCAAGCTGGCTTGTTCCGTCTGGCAAAGTACACACATAGCAAGTTGCTGAGCTGAAAGCTGTTCCAAAATCTAGGAATGTAACAACCTTAAAAGCCAAGTTACCTGGCCTCATGCTCTGTCTAACCATATGATGATGGTAATCAAAAAATAGATTTCATTTGTCTGTCCTTTAAATGTTGTCACTTACTCAAGAGTATGTGCTTTCTTTGCTATCTGCTCTGTCAGGAAAATGTGGTTTAAGGATATGAAATGGGTTTGGGTTTTCATTTCTCTGGTGAAAGCAGGCAATGGAACTTTTCCTGCTTTTCCTGCATGATGAAAAGGTAGTGAAACAGGAGGTGCAAATTAAATTGTTGATTACCGTAATTTATAACACCTATATCTGAATTCACGTAGTATGACATGACTTTTGCTAGTAGCAGTGAAATCTTGCATGGTTTATATATGTGTGTGTGTGTGTGTGTGTGTGCATGAAAGCTGAAGCGCTTATTTTAGCTTTAGGATCTTCACAATTTGTGTTTCTGCTTGTCTGTCCTAGTGCATAAAATTTTATCCCTAACTGTCAACAGGTGTTAGAAACAGAAGCAGCTGGAGCCAGAGTTGAGCACCATTTCTGTTCTGATCTGATAAACTTGCAAATAAACCATGTATAACTTCTGTTAGGGACACCCAGCAAGAGCTAATCGTGATGCAGACCTTAAGTTAATTTCTGTGCCTGTTTCACAAACTGTAAACAGGATAGTGAGTGATACACAGACTAACTCACAGGCTGATAAGCAGAACTGCCGCTAAATTGTTCCTGGTTGAAAGGAATCATAGAAATGCAAGTTATTTGCATGGCATTCTAGAGAGAGTACAATTTAAAGGGGTTTTTTTTGTGATGGAAAGAAAATGGACAAGCAAAACTGTTCAAGCAAACTTAAGCTGTTGTGAGAAAAGACAGAAAAGGAGAAGAGCGTTTACTGTGAGCTGAAAGGGAAAAAGAATTGAAAGATGCCCATTCAAATGCTTCGTCTGCCTGCTAATTTTAATTAAGACTCCTCCTTTGTAACTATGCCACAGAGCCTGAGTCTTTAAAAAAAAAATTGTCACTAGGCAGATTTCTGAGAGTCTCCTGATTGAATCATCATTTTAATCTCTTCACTGCTATTCCCCTCTCCTGAGCAGAAGCTACCCGCTGCACTATGTGACAATTAACATGCTGAGAAATGCTACTGCACTCCTCAGGGAGTTTCAGTGATGCAAAACACTGTTCTGCTGTGTGACAAAAACACCAAAACATTTAAAATATCTCTCTGGTAAAATACCATGGGTTTCTAAAGCCTGGATGCACACCTTATTTTCACTAGGAAAAAATACTCTTCATTAACTTTTTCTGAAGAAAAAAGTATTCCTTTCCTTCAACTCTCCCGCAGCCCTCCCTAAAATCCTCTCCATGTTTGGAGAACTTGATAAATACTTTGCAAATAATTAGCAACCAGTGACAAAACCTGCTCTTTCTGGGTTTGCGCGTCTTTGCTCAGTGTACTTTTACTTTCTCAAATCCTTCATCATCCTTGCCTTAGTGCTTCATGTTTCACCTCTCTTCCCAAACAAAGCACTAGAAACAGCTTCTTGCTCTGTGCCTGATGTGGTCCCAGCCTGCTCTTCTGCACTGTCTCACTCCAGTCCCACGGGAGCCAAGCCAGGTTTATTGAACTGGGTCACTGCCCCCAGTTAGACACCACCCACTGTACCAGTCTCCTCTCCTAGCAACACAAAAAAGAGGGGGGTAACAAAAAAGCAAATGAATCCTTTCTGCGTCTTTTCTCTGTCACCTTTGTAAGCCACAGATCAATCCAAGCAAGGTCTGCCCACAGGGACATGCTAATTGAGATGCTGTTTGGCAGCAGACTCTGTCCTTGCACAAATGTTCACAAAATTACTAATTAAAAACAGGCCTCTTGCCCTGCTTCCTTCCCTTGACAGGCTAACATAGGCACGTTTTTCCTTTCATTATTTTATGGACAACAATAATGAACACACCAAAGAAAGAACACTTCAGGAACAGTTTTGTCTGAAGAAAATACCAAGAGTGGTTGTCCCTTTCTTCTTCCACGCCCTGATGGCTGCCAGCATTGCTGGGTGGGTACAGTCCAGGAGGAAGTCATCAAGAGGGGGGTGTAGGGGAAAGGTGAGTCACTCCAGGCAATTCTTAATTATAGTGAAAAAGGAGGAAATATGCCTTAAGCAGAAGAATTCTGTTTCTGTTGTTCCAAAAGTATTTTGGGTATTTGCAAGGAGAATAAACAGATTTTCCATGAAGCCTGGAAGGTTAGCTCTCAGTGAGAAAACCCTTTGCGTTCTGCTGCTCAGCTGAATGTCTGTCCTCCCATGGCCTTGCTTGGAAGCCAGAAGGCACCAAGTAGGAGTGCAGAGTACTGCGTTACTCCAGAAAGTATACACCATGCCAGATGGGCAGAGCTCTTAATTACATCATAGATAATCATAGTGTAATCATGGAAACATGCAAGGAATGGGAGTAACTTTAATTCAGGAAAAATGGCTAAGTGGGTTGTGTAATGGGGAAAACCAGCAAATGCAGAAGAAGAGCCACAGTGGTGAGGTGACTGCTGCAAAGCAGGCAACAGAATGATTTCCACAGTGATCAGAGATTGTGAAGCAACAGGCTGGATTTTTATCTGGCTGCTGTGCGTGACTAACATCAGCTCTGTGTGTACATGAAATGCTGAGGAACTGATTTCACTGCTACTCCACTGCATGTGTGTTCATTGTTGTCTAAACTTGAGAATAATTGCTGTGAAACTTTCAAGCGCATAAGAGTTTTCCTGTAGGCAGAATGGACAAACTCCGAAGGGAGAAACAAGTTGGCTCCTTCTGAGGACCTTGATCTCTAGACTTGGAGAGGAACAGCTTTGCTGTGCTGGAAAAAGCTGCATGCGCATCCACGTGCTTTGGAGGCAGCCTCCTCGCTGGGTGTGAGCCAGCTGCTGAGGAAGCAGCTCTCCACGCACGGCCAGACTGCTGGGTGAGTGCCCGCAGTGCACAGGGACACGGAGGGGAAGCCGTGGTTATTCCTGCTGAGGCTATCAAGGGACAGCAGTGTGGCACTCAGCAAAACTTCAGTGTGAGACGGAAGAAATGAGCGAAAGATGGGCCAAAATGTGCAGTGGTGTTTAAGCACATAGACGTGCAGATGGACACATCATGGGGATTTACAAACATAAATAGAAACTCTGTGGAATTACAGAAGTACTAGTCTGACTCTCTAAACATCTGAATGCCTCTGGAGAGATGGTCCTTAGGGCCTGTTTGACCAGAAGTCAGGTACGCAGGTTTGGTGACCATAAAATGCACAGCTCAGATGCTTGTGAAAGCAACTGTCCTGCAGGATACCTGAGCTCTGCTGTGGACTGCTGGTGTTTTGGTAGCCCATTCTCCATAACACCAGCCTGTGCCATTCAGTTAGCAGTCCCATATGTAGTTTGTGGGACTGCTGGTGACCTCCACAAGATCCTGCCAATATGTGGACAGTTGCCAGAATCAGCCTTATGAAGCTGAGGTCAAAGCGTTATGCAAAAAAAAAAAGAAAAAGTGCAGTAGCAATTTCATCTTGATACTGGACCTCCCTTGCTAAGCAAGTAAATAAACTTAGTCATAAGGAAAAGCCAAATGCTACAGGAAGTAAGATTCATATTTCCACACGTAAATCCACCTTCCCTTTATGTTAGCTCCAAACCCTCAACACAGAAAGATTAAGTCGCCTGGTTTACAGGCACAAAAATCTGTCTTCTTCTGAAATAGTTAACTACATTTTTGTTCAGAGTAAGGAAAGGGCAGGAACTGAAAAGAGTGATCTCTATATGTTGGGTTTTTATTTATGTAAACTATCCAGAACACCTCGACAATCTTGGGGATACACAGAGCTATATATAGAAATGTGAATTAATCTATTAGTGAGCATGACACGGTGTGCAAGCCAGAATACTCCTGAGTGTTTTAAGCCATATGCTTTCCTTCTTCCGTATAGCCTTGAGTAGATTATTCTAAATCACTTTCGCACTATGTAAAAGATTTTTTTCTTGCCTTTTATAGTCATTATTTCAGTATGAATACTATGTAGTCTGAGACTTCCTCAAAACCTCCCAGTTTGTCTTGAAGTTTCCCCATAATAAACTTCTTTAGGGTCCTGTAAAGCTGTATCTCTATCCCATTGAAGTAGATTATTCTGCAGTGAGCAGGTTATACAGAAACCTCATTGCTGAAGAAGTAGGTGTGCTCTGACATGGGGATCAGTACATCAATAACCCCAACAGGCTGATGATTCCTCCAGAGTCAGTACATACCTATCATTATCCTGAGTTACTTACAGAGCTTTTTAGAGCCGAATGTGAACCTGAGAGGTAAGGTCTTTTCCAGGGCATTCGGTACTGTTCCTGTTACTTGTATTCTGAGCATGAAGAACACATGCTGTGAACTAGTATTTGGTACTCCTGAGCTGAAATGCAAATGCTAAATGATTCTGACTGGACTGGGAACTATTCCTGATTTGGGACCCATGGCATGCTTTCCAAGCAGGTAGTTTCAGGAGCACCAAGCCTCAGGAAGACTAAGATTACCCTGGGTTTGCTTTTCTTGGGTGACTGAGAGTTTCAGCAGTGAAACTCTCCTGCTTCACAGGAAGCTTTTCCTGTGGCTGGAACATGTTTAAGGGCTCTCTCCCATGGCTGTTCTTTGGTGTTTAATAACACGTGAAGTTATGCATTTGTTGCTCCCTCACTGGGATGTTTACAGGGTCTTTTTCCTTTTCTCAGCTTCTGATCTTCACAACAGTTGAAGCACTAAATCTGTCATCTATGGCTGAAAGCAGACAGTTGAATCAGACTTCCTTTGTGGGGGATGGACATGTGCATATGCACAGTATCATCCCATATTATTCCCTGTGCTGGGGAACTAGCTTAATATATATTTTTCTAGTCACAAGAGGGATGTATGACTGCAATAGCTTGTGGTAGTGAGAAGAACAGTCGCTGGTATTCATGGATAAGGGAAATATGTTCAAACCAAACAGCACAAAGCTGTCAGACACAGCACCTTAACCACAAGTCAGAGGACACTAGGCAACACTATCTGTAAGAACTGAAAGTAGAGAGGAGACAACAGAGACTGGTAATTTTAAACAAGTCCTGAACCTCGCAATCCTCAGCGGGGATTATGCGAGGAGCTCCTCTGGAGGCAAGTGGAACAGGTTCATGGAAGACACACCCTGTTTGGGTTCACAGAGAGAGGTGAGAAGGTAAGAAGTGAAACTGAGCAAGCCTTTTTGAAGCAACAGACTTACTGTAATTTGACCGGCTAGAGGACAGGACTTTGGATTGACAGCTTTCTTGACTTCTATGGAGAGAAGCTTGATAAGTAATGTTTTGGGGAAAGTAAATCAGAAGTAAAGCCCAGAGCAATGCTTCAGAAGGAGGAAGGGCAGACAGGTGGTGCAGTGTAGAAAAATTCTGTGTTGTCTTAATGCATGCTAAGTCATGCAGCTGCAGGGTAGGAATTTTGTGCCAGTCAACAAGTTTTCCAAGAGAACACTTCACACACACTAAAGTGACACATACGTGAAAGGCTGGAGAGCCTCAGAACTAAAAGGGACAGAAAGCTGGGAATTTGCTAGAAGAAGTCCCTTCCTAATTTTTAATTTGGGAAGGGAGCTGTTTTGGAAACAGTTAAAGATAGTTGCAAGGTTTGGTCGCAGGAACTGAAGAGAGAAGTTTGAAGGATGTGAAAGGAAGCAGGGTAGTCACACAGGCAGAAAATGTGTAGGTGCTTTGGGAGCAAGCAGCTGCCAAGAATTGAGTAAGGAGAGCGCTGTATATATCCAGATACAGATGCAGACCTTGGTTAGCTTATTCAGCTGTCTGGCCTTCTTTGGGAAAAAAAGCAGTGAGATCAAAGGAAGGATTCTAAAGGAGGGCAAGAAGCAATGAGTGAGAATGTGAAATGGAGAAGGCTAGATATGGAAAAAGAGGTTCTGGATAGTGGAACAAAAAGCTTACAAAAGCATGTTTTGAAAAAAAGCAGTGATATTTTTCAAGTTGCAGAAAGTGAACAGAGCAAGTGAGAGGTGAAGAGTTTATAGAGGCAAGAAATGAGATAATAAATAAGATTTTCTATTTTCTTTTAAAACTAATCTAACAAAATTGTGAAGTTCAGCTTTCTGTAAATGACAGTCATTGTTCTTCCTTCCTTCTAAGAGCTAGGGGGGTTGCGACCAAATGGTAACAGTTATGAGCACACGAAAAAGGTCTCTGGTGAGGCAAAAATACAGGAGGATGAATTTACCCATCTAGTTAGTTCATAATGTGTGCTGTGAACGCCCCATTCAAAATGATCAAATGGTTTATACGATATCTTTTCTGTGGCACGTGGAACCAAATCTGTGTGCTGGAGTAAGGTCACTACACTGTTAGCTGGGTGACAAACCTAGTTTGAGCATTGACTCAGGATTGCAGGCCATGGGCCTCAGGCCAAGGGATGTCAAGCGTGTCACAGAGGTGAGGCGCGTACTCCCGGCGGAAGGCTTCCAGTCCATCGGCACGCCGCCATGCCTTCCCCGTGCCAGTTTGTGGAAAGGCAGCTGGGCTGCCTCCAAAAGGAGTGACTTGTCTGCCTGTCCAGATGGATGTGGCACTGTGCTGGCAGCAGTGAAACCTGGCAGAGAGGAGGAGGGGAGTCTGTTGGGGAGCCACTGGCTGTTTGTGACAAGCTTTATAAACGAGACTGAACACTTGCCGAGGATGCCCTGTTAGCTTTGGCCAAAAATATCTGGGAATTTTGCAAGAAATAGGGGAGACAAGGGCAAGTGTTGCACTGCTGTGGATCAGGGTAGCTCCCCTGATTTCAGCAGAGTCATACTGGTTGAGTTTTGGCTCAAGGTCTGAGCAATAGCATTAGCACAGTGAGGCTGTTCTGCACTCCTGTAAAATGGTACCGTTCCAGATATTCCTGGTATAACACAGATGTCAGCCTGTGCCTTGAGCGTTCCTGTTAAGATATGTTGCTACTGAGACTTTATTTGGGGTTTCTGCATCGGTTTGAAAGGTAGCAACCTCGTTGCTGCAGTTTAATCCTTCAGACAATGCTGTGACAACTGTACCACACGGTGCCTGCCAGGTTCAAGCAAGGACATGGTGGAGCATACGTCAACAGTGGAGCTGCAAATGAGGTAATGTGTTATCAGCAGACAGGTCACGGCTCTATGTATCAACTCCTGGAGCACAGAGTGACTAAAAATAACTTTCTATTGCAAGTACCCATTTCCCAAAGAAGGAAATGCCCTTGTTTAACACCTTCCACCCCAAAGAAACCAGGAATGACTTAATGTAGTTCCCATACCCCTTGACATCCCAGTGTTGGATCTAGTTGGATGCCTGGCTCAAGTGCTCTGCTTTCACCTCCAGAAGGTGACCATAAGTCAAGAGTAATATAAAGACCTGAGCAATCCCAGCCACAACCCCATCACCTGACTGTCACCATGGATAGTATTACAGTTAAGCACCAGCCTGTCTCTGTCAGGAATGTGAGTGTCTGGAGCAAGTGTGGAGAGGAACTATTCCTCGTGGCTTTTGAGGTACACATCATCAGGTCAGGATCTAGACTACTAAAGTGCCTCACATGTCAACTTCCCACTTGGGTCTGAACTGTGAACAGAGAAGCCTTTGGCTTCTGTTATTAGACTGGACTTTATACCCATACACAGACACCAGAGAGATCCCAAGGAAATACTTCTAGCAAGGGTAGAAGTGAGTGAGGTCCAGTTTATTATTAATATTGGAGGACAAAAAAAGAGTCAAGCTTAGGTACTCTAACGGTATTTTTGCATCTTCTTAAAAAATGTTTATCTGATTTCTGCAGCTTGTTTCACTACCTTGTCCATCAGCTCTGATGTTTTCACTCTGGCCAAGCAATTTCTATTCCTCATGCCCTCCTAATTATACTTTTCCATATATTTACATTAGTAAGTCATGGAATATGCTGATCCTGTCAAATGAGAGTGACAGGCTTACAGCTGTGCCACTACAGGCCAATGCAGTCTTCTCCTGAAGACACTACTGCTTTGAGAACATGCAGTTGAGGGCAAAAATGAAAAAGCAAAAGCATTTTGAAAAGGCACCCACTAATAGATATACCAGAAACAAGCATGGTAAATAACTCATGGCACATCTCCTAGTGACCAAAACCACAGGTGTTTTAGTAACACACATAAGAAATGAGCTTAAGCAGGGCCATTGGATCAGGCAGGCCAAACTCCTCTGTGTTTGCGTTATTTGACTCAGGATTGGGCTTTTTTTTTTTTTTCCCCGACTACAGACAGTGCAGCGAGTATAAAAAGGACAATTAAGCACCACTGCTGAGCAGTCTCTTCTTCCCATGTTGCACACCCTGGCAACAAATCAATTTTGTCTTTTGCTGCAAGACTCTGCTGGCTCAAAATTACTCTCCCAGAATCCTCTAGAGCAACTATTTTTTCCCCTTCACAGTTCATCCTGCCAGTTGCCACTTCAGTAAAAAGCATATAGCAAGCAATAGCTTTATGTTTTCCATTCCCTCTAAAGGTTAACTATAGGTGAATGTTTTATTCTTTATAACAAGTAATTGACATGCATGAGCCAACTTTCTGTTCAGAACATAATTTGTATTCTTGAGAGATCTGTGCGTGTTCTTGTTCATATTGCTTCTTCCCTGAAGGGATCAGGGAGGGGGAAGAGAAGGAGAAGCTTTTAAAGTTTGGCTCACAAAAGTTACAGAGAAAGATCTAGGCTTTCAGCTCCATCAGATAAATGCTAATGTAACTGCACCGTGTACAGTACAGTGGCACGTACTGATAGGAAAAGAACAGAGTAAATAAAGGGGAGGGAGAAGGGGAGAAGAGAAGTCGGCAGGCAAAAACCCCAGAATACTCAAGTGTTCAGGCAAGCTGGCTGCTAAAATATAAATCATCAAACTTTGATACCGAAGGTTGGTGGGCTTATTAGAAATACAATTCAGGTGGGAATTTAATGAGAGCTTTCTAATAAAAAGTCAATGTAGTTCTTCATATCCTTACACCTGGGCACTTTGTCAGCATTTGCTTAATCAGACTTAAAGATATGATCCCACGATCACTGAAATCAGATTTGTTTCACTCACTTCAGTGAGTTTAGAATGAAGTTCAAAAAAGCACCGTTTTAATGGGGGTGTGGCAGGGACGTTCACAGAGCATACTTCTTTCTTTTTTTTTATAAATCAAGAGTCTTCTCATGTGGTTACATCTTCTTGTGAGAAGATCTTTTTAGGATTTGGGTATAAAAAGAGTGTCAGCACATATGCAACCCCTGTAATTTAGAACATAGCTTGCGGGTTGTGGTCTCAGTCAGCCTGATAGGTGTGGTGGGTACAGCTGTGTAATCCTTGTGATGCTGGAATCTGGCAGCTGCCATATTAATGTTACCACACAATAGTGATTTCTTATTTTGTAGTAAGGATCTTCAGCCCCCTTGCATATAGTTTTTTCAAAATTAAACAGACTTAAGACTCCCTTTAGCAAACACAGACTATTTTGAAAAGCTAATGTAAAATCACAGATAGAGACTTGATATTCACACTTTCACCTATGAGGGTAGGTCCTGCTGACCAGCAGTAACTCTCTCCCTTAGCCTGTAACATTCAAATTTGTGGTTTTGAAAGAGTGAACAGTATGGTTTTACTGAAGAAAATACAATTTGCAGACAGAACTGGGACAGGATTATGTATTAGTTGCACATGATCATGACCATTTATGAGATTTAGGTAGTAGAGTCTTTATGCTACTTAGGTTACAGTATCCTCTTGTAGCCTGCTCCTTGCAGTTTTCTGCTGCACCCACTAACAAGCATTCTCCACACACAGATCCCAGTTGTCTACTAAAAAATACTTTAAATGCTAAGGAACTAGGCAACTCAGTTGTCTACTAAAAAATACTTTAAATGCTAAGCAACTAGGCAACTCAGGCAGACAAAGCCACCTATCTTGTACAATAAATAAAAGATGGAAAGAGCACCATGAGGTTATTCTTTCCACTCACACTTTATTTCAAACAGGTGTGCAAAGGGGACATATCAGAGAGATTTAAATAGGTTAAGCAGACTGTGAATTTCCATCTACGCTTGGTCTAATTAAAGCTATAAACATACGTGAGACTGAGAATTTTGTTTAGAGTAATCCCCTTATCAAAACTGTCATATGCCAGGAAATGTTAGAAGCAGAGTTGCTTATTCCCCGTGTTCTTGAGCTACTGTGTGTGCCATTTAAATATCAACATTTCTCAACAGCTTTCAGTTTAACCCACAGAGGTTTTCCCACAGTAACTTCTGGCTGACTTGTGAGCCCCTTACTCATACCGGTGATTAGTTAATTCCACAAATGCAATGGGATCACATTTAATTATGACTGCATCAATGTAAAAGGTTTCCAGTCCTTTAGGACTAACTCAGATAGTGCTATGAGATAATCTCCCAGAGGCTGTGAATCACCAGACTTTTTTTCTACTTCTGCTTGTGTGAAGGATAAGCCACTGCCACCACAGACAAGTGACAAAATGTTCCTATTGCAAGCTATGCTAAGCATGGTTTGTTTTTTTTTTTTTTCTATTGTTATCTTCCTAAAAAGAGCTTTCTGCCTCTTCTGACTCTTACATTCTACCATAAAAGCAATAATTTTAAGGTCTAGGATGCAAGGATTTTCCCAACTTTACACCGTATCACTTGATCCACTTCCAAGCTTTGCACTTCTACCCAGTATTTGCACTTCTACCCAGTATTTGCACTTCTACCCAGTATTTGCACTTAAAAATAATTAACAGATTATACAGAAAAAATATTTATGTGCTATTTATGTACCACAGGAATGTCTTCAGGCATCTGCTGAACTAGGGGGCCTCCTGTTAGACACTGGAAAGATATATAATGTCCTTTTGATTCCCCTCACCGTTACCTGTTTCTTCCCAAAGGGCTATAGAGTGAGTTCTTCCATGGATGCATGTACGTTCTCACATGTGATCTCTCTGCAGTCAGTGACATTATTTGTGAGATTAATTAATCACCACTGTGGAAAGGCACTCATGTTCATGTTATTTTTCATGAAAGGAAAAGGGGGGAAAAAAGCTTTTCAGTACAGGGACTACAGTCCTACATGGAGCAGCAGTCAAAGGCCAGGACTGGAAACAGGTGCTCATGGATCACGCAAGCCCTCCTGAGGCCACCAGAAGAGTCCGGGGCTAAATCTACATACAGACCACAGGGCTACCCATTCCCCTAGGGCTCCTTTTGTTGGTGTCTGTGGGACAGATTACCCTCAGCTTTTGCCTGCAAGTCACAAAGCTTTCTTTTTTTAAGAACCGCTATGTAATAACCTAAAATAGCCTGCCTCATCTATCCTGAGTGCAGCCAGGCAGAGTTCCTTCATAGTATCCGTCATAACTAAAAATATTCCTGTTATGAAAATAGAGACAGAGATGTCTGTTTTTGTGTGCTGTGCCTGTGTTTAATGTACATGTAAGTGCATGTGGAGATAGTCTGGGGGTAAGCTTCCTCATCCTCAGAGAGTGAATGCTGTACTGAAGAATTATTTAAAACAGTAAACATCATGAATAAGGGCTTGATACCTGTTTCTGAGTATCTGTCTATAGATCTATTGCTGCACTGTGAATATATCTAAACCAAAGCAGACAGTATGTGAAACAGAGCAGGGAATACCACTGACTTCTAGACTTGCTAAACTTGCAAAGCTGTGGGCAGTGCTGCTCACACTAATAGTTCACAGGCATGAGAGAAATACAATGAGCAATGAGGCAGGGTAAGCTTACTAAGTAAGTGAGATGGGGTATAAAATGGGAATGTTTGGAAGGAAAGAAACTAAAAGACAGAGCAAAGTAGGTAAGATGTACCTTGACTGGTGTATAGAGGGTGACAGTGGTGAGGGTCACAGTGAGAAGGCAGAAAAGTGGGAGGCATTTTAGATCACATGTGGTTTTATTTCTCTGAAAGTTTTAAGTCATGGAAAAAGCCCATAATGGAGTCAGACATGACCATGAAGAAAAAGGAACTGAGGAAAAAATTTAAATCTCAGGGTAGAGGAAAACCCTATTTGCTGAGTGTTTCTCACAGGTTTTTTTTTTTCCCTTCTTGCTTTTGAAATGATGATGTGTTCAGCTTCCTGACAGAGGCAAACCCTGCAACTGAACCTGCCCAGTTTAGGTGTTCTAAAGTGCAAAGGGAAGCAAAAACATGCAAGGACAAACACCTGCTGAGTTTAGGAGAACAGAAAGAAACAAAAGAAAGGATAAAACAAAGAAAAGGCCCAGGTTGTTTCCAGTTCCCTCTGAACCTAGTCCAGGTCAGCACTGTTGCTGACTATAGTGCAAGACAGGAGTTTCTGCGGGATGCCCAGATAACCTTCTTTGATTCATAGTTTCTACAGTCCTACAACCAATATCTCCATGTATTCACCCTTTGCGACTGCTGAAAACTACTTCTAAATTCTCTGGAGGGAAAGACACTATCAGATGAGGTAGCACTTTCACTCCCAGTTCTGCATACAGAACCCATAACCTGTCCAAAAAGACTGCCATTTACCCCCCTGAATGTCCCAATTTAGTTCAAATCATATTCATAAATATAATTAACATTTAAAAAGGATTTCTAAAGTCTGTGTCATAGCCTATAAAATGCTTTGGCACATGCAGAGGAATTTAGGTACTTTCAGGTTAAAACAGTTTTGGTGAAATAAAGAAAACCAGAAGCAGTAATAAAAAGCCCAAATCCTTAAAAGTACATGATGTGTCCTTCCCCATGCATTAGGCTGCAACAAGTGTGTTGATAGGCAACAGTAGATATGCAAGGATGAAGTAACCAAAAAGCCCAAGGATTATAAAGTAAATATTTGGGTGTATTAGCTAACTGTTTGGGGGTGTTTTGTGTTTTTAAATTGGTTTGTGTTAATGTTTGAGTCCAACTCACCTTCCAAAAAAAAGATAACTGAAATGATCTGTCTTCTGCCCGCAGTCATCTCCTCCATCAATATTTTTTCTTATCTCTCTTCTCATGTTTCATGTTGTTTCAAGCAGCTTTTTAGCAAGCCACAAAAATGCTAGCTATCCAGCTAGGTTTAAGTGGACCCCAGTTGAAGTAAATACTCCAAGCATATTATTTTTCTTTTCCATTTCTTGGTTAGTCCTCTTTGGGCCTGCTACATGTAGAACAGGAGTCTTTAAAGTGTTTAGTGAGGGAACCATGCATTACAGAAACTCTTGCTTTCACAGTACTGTGTTTCTATAGTAACCATCTTATTAAAGCACTGCAGCCATCTGCTTTAAATACTAACTTCACAAGACCATCAGGACTAACTTAAAACAATATCACATGTTCATTAAATATTAAAACTAGAAACAAAAGGAGAGAACTACAGGAGAGAGCTTTTTCCTTCAATCTAATCTTTGAAAAAAATGCAACACTTGTTTGCTCTTTTTAGATAATTTAACCATTTGTGCCACTGCTTTACAAAGAACTGTGGAAGTGGCCACACTTGCTGCTGGTGGCATAAACTACAACTTTCTGGGACGTTGCAAAAACAAACAAATGAAGGAAATAGCTGCTTGGGTAGGTGGTCAGTCAGTATATGTTCCTGATAAGAGATTTTCTGAACCCTGTTTTTGCAGCAGTACTCTCAGGCATACTGTGATGAAGTCTTCAGAGGAAGGAGCACACAGAGAAACAGCCAGCAGCAGCTGAGAAGTGCCACACTGAAGCAAACAACTGTCTGTTGTTACCATAGTCTGCTAAAGGGCAAATGCCTCAGAGAAATGTATAATCACTCAGTAATACATTCAGCCAACCTACAGCTTATAGCCAAAACCATGAGCCTTAAACTCCCTATAGATCGTATCCTTAAGGAGCAGGAGCCTAGACGTGGTCCTAATTCACAAAAATGTCTGGTACTTACAAAGGAACCTGCTTAAGCGACAGGCTGGGACGGCAGGGTCTTTAGATTAAGCACACCTGCTGTCTTTGTTTCCTTTCAGCAATTTGAAATATGTTGGCTGCTGCCTTCTTCAAATACTAGCTTTCTTCAAATTGTGCTAGAGAGCCAAAGGTAGCTCCTGAGAGCCCTTCTGTGCCTTTAGTGTATGTTAGCTAGCTCACACTCGGGAGTTATTTTCACTGTGCTTTACTTCCTGCTCCCTCACTCTGTGCTGCCCGTTTTGAGGCGCCGATCCAGCACAAGCTATTGTATTTGGAGTCAGAATACATGGGAACATTCATAATTTGCAAGTTTCATCTGAAAATGCCACAGAAACAACAAAGAGGAGGAGAATTCAGATCTTCCCATGGACAAACCATACACCTCTGTCACTACAGATCAGGAGAAATATTTTCTAGTGTTTTGCATTCTCTGAAACATGTTTCTGTCTTCATTCACTACAGCTTAACAAAGCCATACATACTATTAAGATTAAGTACTGTGTTGCGTCTGTTTTTCCCACTTCTCTTTACTGCCACATTTAGCAAGTGCCTACACTTCAGCTGTTCATTGTATTGTCCAGATCATCTTCCCTGGCAGAGAACTCTTTGCATTATGCACAGAATAGCAGCAGTGTGTGCCCAGGTAACACGGGCATGGTCCTTTGGCCAAGAAATTCACATTCTAATGGATCACCAGACCCTCACAAAAATGTGTAATTACTTAATTAGTAACTCACTATGCAGTTCCTCCTCCTTGATGACACCAACTTCTTTGTTTCACACACTAGCTTTTTTTCTGAAGTTCTTCTGGGGTTTCTTGCCTTGGTAACCTGAGGGCCATGTCTCAAGGCAGGAACAATCATGAGCAAAAACACTGAATGAGGAACAGGAGTTCCTGGAGTTAGAGTGAACATCAAGCTGAGAAGTTATGTCAACCTTTTTAAGAAAAAAAGGCAATTTTTGCACAGGCTCTTTTGTGTGACTTTGTCAGATATTAAGTTACTTTTCTTCTTAAGCCTTGGCAGGGCTTCAACTGGAATACTTTATCTGTCCAAAAGGAAAAAATGTTCATCAAAATGAGAAGACTTGGAAGAGTATAAAATCTCTACTAGCAGAGGTCTTCTAAAGCAGATTATCCACCTATTTATCAAAAGTGCCAGTTATGATTTGGCTGATTTGGGAGAAGAAGATGGAATAAATGGTCTCTTCCATGGCTATTTCATACAACTTTTAGGAATAGCTTGTGCATCTTTCTCACTGCTGTGCACTGGTACAGGGGAAGGCTGTTTAGTATATCCTGCAGAGATTTTTCCTGGATAAGGGTGCAAGCAAGTTTGAACAGGCCAAAAAGGGGCTCACAAAGGAAAGATACTCTTCCCCTTAAAATTAAACTAACCGAATTTCTCCACATCAAAACTTTACACTGAAGCATGACATTGTTTGTATGGAGTTTCATGAAAATTGTCTTTCTTGAGACAACCATACTCCACATTTGTGGACCTACAGCAAGGATAAAAAATTAGGAAAAAGAAAAAAAAGGCTGCTGGGATAGTGAAACATGAGTAGAAGAGAAGGTCTGATTTTGCTGCTTCTGGTGTATCTCTGTTGAATTCATACATCAGGGTTTCTGCAGCTTGGCTGTTAAATATATGCAGCTGCTTACTTTCGTTGATACATAACTTGACTACTAGAAATAGGGCTTTCATCATATTTTGAAGCTTTGGAGGTTGGCCATGGCCAAAGTCAGGCTGGAGGGCAAAGCACAGTAGTTTCTTGTAGGACTGAGAGATACGGGAAGAAACCTCAGCACCTCACTGGTTTAATCCTGTGAATATGAAGGAGAGCCATTGCTGGTATGGCTCAGCCATCTTTTGTTTTTTTAAACTCACTCTTTTAGGTGGGATTTTCCTGCTTTCCTAAGTACATCTCCAGGCATTTTACCCCACACATTCCCAAGTGCTGTAAAAAATCTGAAATGCTCCTTGTTCCTTTCATTGCTTTTGTTCTCTTTTTCACATATTATAGTTCTTGTGACTCTTGAATTTTAAGGAATTGTTATGTTTTTAATTACGGTGATGGGAAACATTTTCTGCCAGTAGTTTATACTGAACATATATTTTGGAGGCCTGTTGCATGTTCCCACCTTGCCTTTGAGTGCTGTGGGCAGTTGTTAGTGTAACTCAATGTATTTTCTAGCAGGTGTTCTGTACATTTTATTCTCATAAAAACAATAAGCAGTTGGTCTGTTAAGGAACCCTCTTCTGCTGAGACAACAATGAGTAAGAGAGACAGAAGAACAATTTGACCCCTGTCTGTCTACCTTCTAGGTCAGGAAGTCCTCTCACTGCCTCATTCAGTGCTGCAACTTTTGGAGCAGAATTGATGTGCAGTTCAGATAGTATCCAAGATTCCCGGGTCCAAGAGACATTAATGCAAAACCCTCAGGTAAATACCAGAAGTGCTGTTTCACCTCTTTTCCATCTTCCCCTGCTTTTTTGGTAGATAGGTTTTTCAGAGGGGTGAGGGAAGAGGAGTATTGACTGAAAAATATAAACTGGTGAATAATCTCTTGCTCTCTCCCACACATCTAGGTGGCAGAGAGACTATGGCTGAGAATAGTTGTTTATTATGCCAAGGGATTTTCTTCCCCAAACTGTGCACTGTCATGACTGTAGATCAATCCATCTAAGAAAAATAAAAACTCCTAAGTCTGTTCTCTAGGAGTTGAATAAAACTCTTTAGTAAGACTTGCACCCATGCATCTGAAGACATAATTAAACTTTAGGTGTGCCTTTTGCTGAACTTGTTAAACAAGATTTCCACTGCTTTTTTTATGTAGAGGACAAACCCATGACAGAGTCTGTATTTATTTTCAGATACTCATCTAAACTGACACAATGGCAGTATTCACTCTGTAGCATACAATGGTAATATTACACTGTTCCCTTCCCTCCTGCCCCAACTAAAAGCATTGAATAAAATAATCTTCATCATAAGCAGCACTTCTTTGCTTATATTCCTTCACTGGGTGACTAAAAGAAGCTCTTCATAGAAAGTAAGAAAATACTATAAATGCTAATAATAGGAAGATTCTCTGAGTCAAAGACGGACCAAACAGAATTTGTGTATCTGTATAGACCTTACACTGGTTAAGTTAAATGTACTGGTAAAGCCCCCAGACACTATAAATACTAATAATCCAGTCCTTGTAAACCTCAGTACTTTCTGGTTCAGAACAATTTAAAGAGTGCTTCCGGGTTTCTGAAGAAAGACTCCAGAGGATGTATGGTGATGTACCCAAGAGGAAAGCTATATACATTAAGGGATGATTTTATACTAAGGCTCTAATTCTCCTTTCTCTCATTCTGCCCATACTTGTACAGTTTCACAGTAAGGTGGATTTGCTTTCCTCAGGCAGGAGAAATGCTACAAAGAGCTCTTAAAACACAGCAGTGACCTATTTTAAGTACTTCCATTCTTATTTCTAGGTCTTTTATACACAGTGTAATGAACACTGAGCAGTGAAAAGACATCAATAACTGACCAAGTACATTTGCTCACATTCTAAATACAAGATTAAAAGTAGTTAGGAGACTGAACAAAACTGGCAACGGGTCAGGAGCTGACCTCCAGAGCACTTCCCCAGCTCAGGTCAGAGCTACCTGAGACCACATGAAATTAGTCAGTAACCAAGCCAGAGTGAACACGTGTCAGCCTCTCTTGTTTTATTTCGTTTACATAGTGAAAAACCTTTGCAGGAATTTTGACAACTCTAATGCAGAGCTGCCATGGCTATGGTTGGAAAAGACGATGACTCACAAAAATTTTATTCAGTAGAGGGATTGAACTGTATTGCAGAAGAGGTGTAGAGAGGCCCATAGTGTGTCTTTCCTACAGGCTTTATCATTATGATATTTACAAACACTGAAATGTATTACAATAACTAATACAAAATGGAACTAACATCTTTCTACCATCTCATCTACTTCTGAACAGTCAAACTTTCTATTTGGGAGGGGAAAAAGAATTTTTCATCATTTAGGAGGCTTTTGCAAAGCTGAGATTAAATTCTTCAATTCCAAAAGTGAAAACTGGAAGTAATTTTTAAGTATGGGTTATTTTTGCTCATTTAGCAGCTTTTTCAAGAAAACTTTAATTATCTTAAGCAATCACTCACAGTTATAGTACCTGTCTTCCTCCACACACTTGTATTTCTGAGACAACTTCAAGAATGCTAGAATATGTCCAAAACTAATTCTTGGACTGCGTACTCCACTTTACTATAAACTGCTAACTTCTAGAAAGCAAACTGCTTTGGAGTACTTTGGCATACAATACAAACTTCTTTGAAAAGCTTCAAGGGTGAGGAAGGGATGCTTTCTTTTTTTCAGTAGACCCATACTGTAAAAAATATACGTGTGAAGATAGAACATGGACATTTGACAGTTGAGCATTCAGTGCTTGGTTTGCTGAAACAAGAGTTTCTTTCGGCTGTGCTTTTTTTTCTTAAGGCCCATGTCAAAAAAACCAAATCAGTCATACAGCGATACTCATATTTTGTAGATGGAGGTGTTTCATTTGAAACTACTAAGGTATTTTTTTCCTAAATGGATGGTCACAGCCTGACTACAAAGCACTCATTAGTGCCTGAGTGCAAGTGTTAATAAAGGAATAAAAAAGGAACTGTCAATCAGGAACTACACGATCATGCAGTGTTCTTTTCTTTTAGCCGAAGTAAGCCAGCTTTGCATTTCCTTCCCGTTGTGAAAATTTTATGTGCTGAGTTAGTTCAACGCAGAAACAGACTTATAGTGCTGAAGAATACAGTCACTTCTATCCCTGAGTTGCTGAATCACTTACCCGCTGCTCCTGCTAGTTAATAGTAGCTATTTTTAGTTTATGGTGGAAAACACTCTCATGGTGGCAATGATACTTCAAAACAGTTTGGGAGCAAAATCATCAGCTTTGAACGTCTCTCAGAGCCTGTATTGGTACGAATGCCTCGCTATTCATTCCCAGTGCTGGCGATCTAGGTCAGTCTGGTGCGCGAGATGTGGCACTCGCTGCCTCTTTCATAACTGCCCGTAAGAGTTCTGGGGTCATGTTTGTAAACACTGCTGCCATGTGCGCGTGAGCACGTGGCGAGACACCAGCATGACCTGGAGTGCCAAAGCCGAGAGGTAAAGCTTGGCGCCAGCGTGATGTCGCTGAGCCAACCAGCGCCAGCACCCCGGCTGGCGCACACCCCTTGCAGCCCTGTGAGACACCGCGGCGGGGTGTTTGAAGGGCAAGTGGGAACCTTTTTCCTGTACATGGCACACGTGGACGTGTGCTAATGTTGATGGTGGCCCCACAGGTTCGTCTATCAGTGTAAGCAAATGGCAGTGCTGAATTGTTCTTAAGAAAAGTGGAACTCCTTTCTGCCCTAAGTCACTAAAATTGGAGCCCATATGGTCCCAGAACACAATGCAAAACTGTGGCTCTTAGGGAAAAAAACTGTATAAGGGCACATTGCCAAAGTTTCCAAAATTACTTCAAAGACACATAACAGAGACTTCGTGTCTGTAATAGCTTTTTGCTGGCTTTGCACTGATGAAATTAAGACCACGTTTCAGGCATTTGAGGAAGTAGTTCCTAAATTATTTCTGTTTATCAGTAGAAATTGCACGATATGGCCAGTACAAACAAAAGTCACGAGTCTTTCATTTCCTCTTGATGAGAAATAAGCAGATCCAACCACCCAAACCTATGCAAAGTTTCATCTCACCCTTGCCACACACCCTATATGCTTCAAGAAAAAAGAAAAAACATGCGAGAGGGGGAACAGTCTGTGGTCAATATCCCTCTCCTCCGTTTCAAGTGCAGCTGTAAGTCTCATTTGCTTTGACCTTTCCTGGGAGAGCTGAGAATAGGACAAAGAGTTAAAGTGTTACCAGTCCCTGCTGAGTCTGCACTTCTCGGCCAGGCAAGCCAGAGAGGCGGCTGGAAGAGGGTGTGCACACAGCAGAGGGTGAGCGGGAGGGGGTGCAGGGAGGGAGAGTAAAACAAAAGGAGAAAAATAAACTGTGCACACCCCGAAACAAAACAGGGGAACGAACAAGTACAGAAAAAGAGTTCGTCTTTGAAGAACAGGAACTTTTCTGTTTGTTTCCCTCCATGCAGTTATATCTTGTTATCTGAACTCAAGGTACGGTAGATATATGAGTCCTTGAACTCTGAACTGGTGAGGACAATAGCAAAAGCAAGTCAATACAATTTTAGCTGAGCAGCTGGAAAGGAACAGGCTTTGTCTTTTTGTGCCTTAGCTATGGGAGGCCATTTAATGCTGCAACACACAGCTGTTCAAACCTCTTTCTTACTGTACACCAATGGCTTGCTAAAACAAAGCAGAACTAAGGCAGTCTTCTCTGAGTGATAATGCAACTCTGATTTTACAGAGTAGCTGCTCCGAACTACTTGTGTTTTGTTGAGCCCCATCTCTTAAACCTGGAGAAGAAATGGTCCCTGGTTTGTTAGTGGGAAATGAAAAAAAAAAAGCGTCCATTCATTTCCACAGGCTTTTTGAAATCCTGCCCTACTGTAAACGTTACCCAATTCCCTAGTAGTGTTTCTGGAAAGCAGAAAAGGACCTTCCTCACTGTTGTGTGTATATCTAGCTAGCACTCTCCAGTGCTACTATGCTATCGAGCAATGAAGTTTCTATTTTTGACTCACTGTGGACGACCTTGCTCTAAACCCCTGGCCTGAATATTGCTTAAATGTTAAAATGAGCAAACCTGAACAATCTAGCAGGCTCCACAGGCCATCACAGACCTGCCTTTAGCTACAACTGCTACAAGCAGCCAAGAACGTAGGTGAAAAACAGGAGCTCTCACAAGCTGCAGTGTGGCACCCAGTGGTGCCTGGGGACACCTGGGAGGGTGTTTGTAAACAGCAAGACCACGTGCATGTGAGCCACGTGGGGCTTGGCTGGCTGAACCTCCAAACTGCTGTGGGGAGAGGAGCAACTGCGGGAGGCAAGTCCAAATGCTCTGCTCCATCTTTTTCCAAAGTAGTTTGCAGTGCTATTGTATCTCTAAACATGGCAGAGAAAAATCCATCTGTTCTTCAAAGTCAACTGCGTCTGCCAGCATCCAGAGATGCTGCACAAGCTAAATTACCTATTGGATTTTATTACCAAATGCATTTCATCATGGATTGTATCACAAGTCCATGAATGTTCTGAAGTTAAATAGGGTAGGCTCTTGGTTAAATGCGCTATGTAACCAGGCAGGCTGAGCTGTGACTATGACCCACAGCAAAGGAATTCATAAAGGCCAGAGACATTAAAGCTTACCCTCTCCAATCCCTGTGATGAGATAAAGGGGGACTCTTGAACAGAAAGCTTTGAATGCTGCTATAGTTAATGTTACCTGCAGGTTTGTGCATCCCATCTCCAGTAGAGATTTCTTACAACAAATTAAAATTGGTTTTGTTTTGGTATTTTTCCCTCCGTTGAGCTCTGCTACCAAGTATGATGTCAACATGAGGGTTCATGGACCCTGACAAACCTTTAATTGATAAAACAGATCAAATGGGAGTTGTGTGGTAGGTTGGAGCTGATGTACATGAACAGTTTGCAGACTGTGGGAAATCTTGCCTGAATGAATAGGAGGATTGAGAGTATTAAAGGGAGTTAACTAGAGTACCTACTTATAGAAGTGTCATAACTGTTTCACACACAGTGATTAACTGACAAAACATACTACTTTTAACTATTGTTATTTTAATTATTTGTTTGGAGGTACATGTAGACACCTACAGTGCCAGTAAAACCGAGATAACATTCTTCCCTGCATCCTTTCTCACTTGGAGTGGAGGGTTTAAACAGTGCTGCAAAGCAGTGAACAAAAAGCCATCCTTTTCCCTGAGATTTGTTTAATTTTCATTTGCTGAGTTGTTTTGGTAAGCACTGCTGATTTAGAGGTCCGTAAGTTTGTGCAGCAAAACCAGAACAGGTTGTCAGTCAACAGAAAATGCTACTGAAAACCAAATTCTGAAAAAAAGTGAAAAGCATCTAGTTTCTGTTTCTTAAAATTGATACTTCTGTTATCTTAGTAAGCAGAGAAAACGATCAGTAAACTTCTGAATGAGCAGGAAGGAGGGTATCATGGGTAAAGCACTGGGGTTTAGGAGATATGGGTTCAGTTCCCAGCTATACCACAGCTTTCCTGTAGGTCTTCTAGGGTTAAGAAAAAAAAGGCACAGAAATGAATGATTCCAGCAGGGTTTGTACCACATTGCATGATCTCTGTGTGCTTTGGTTCTCAGTTGTTGCTTATTAATTTTATACCCTTTCTCTCCTTCTTTGCGTGTTTTGCCTGCTCATTAACATTAGCACCCTGGGGAAAAGGCTGCAGCAGTGCTGCTTAGGAACTCCTCTGACACACACACACACATGCACAGAGCGGGCACTAATAGCAGCTTTGCTTTATTTACTGCAAATATTTAGTTTTTTGAAAGGGAGCTGCCTGCCTCTGCTATAAACAAGAGTTACTAACACTCCGGCCCCTTGTGTGCTGCCAGACCTCTTTTCTCTGCCTCTTTTACTGAATTAAATGGTAAGACAGAACAAAAATGGCTTATGTTTGTATAGCCCAAAGCACAGTGGGATTCTGTTTCATGGCTGGGATATGAGGTGCCTCCTAATGTGCAATAATTAATTTCACTCTATCCACTCTCCTTATATTTAGAAGCATCAGAGTTGCCATCCTGAATTAGACTCATGCTCCAACTTGTCCAACGAAGTATCTCCAACCAGCTTGTTGTTTCAAGAAAAAGCAGCTATTCTGAGTAGTTAGACTCACTCTTCCAGAAGCATAACTTTTAATTCATCTGCTAGAGTTTATGTTTTATAGCAAAATACATGTTAACTTGCAACTGCTTTGAAAAGTTGGAGGTTTTTAAGTAAAAATTAGATTTTAGCTTCTATACCTGTAGTCTTTCCATCCATTTCTTCTTCCTGTCCCCTCAAAAAAGAAAAAAATAGCCCCAAAACAACTTTTTCTTTTTTCCAGTACTACAAAGTATATGACTGACTAGGTGCCTCACTGCTCCAAGTGTCTCTGGTATAGCTTCCTGAGCCCAAGGAAAATGAATAGGGCTTTGTGAAAATGGCAGTTTGCAGGATCACAAGTCAGCTGACATGGGGGAAAAAAAAAGCCACCTATACTTAATGTATTGTCAATTTCACAACAAAGACACAGTGGAAAAATAGATAGAAATCTGTATTTTCCTGTCTGGTTTCTCACTTGTCAGGCACTACACACAATAATAGAAAGAAAGAAAACAGATCAGCACAATTCTTGGTTTTCTTACTGCTTTCTCACACCTACAGAAGCTGTTCTGCATTAAGGATTACAGGGAAGCAGAAAAGTACAATTCTAAACTTACTTAAGAAAAATAAATGTTCCATGTAGAGTATGGAAAGCACCATAAAAACAACAGAGGAGTGAAAGGCTGTATTTTTTTGGTTTGTGTGCTTTTCATCTTTATAAATGTGTTTTTCCCTATTTGGTCTGTATTTTCACTTGCTCCTAGGTATGTGACGTGTACATTTGCAACTACCTGTGCATGGAATGGGAAACACACTAGCATACATTTTCCTTCCCCCAAAATGTCTACTAGATATACAAAATTAAGTAAGTGCTAAATCTGACCCTTGCCAGTTGTTCAGCTTTCATGTTTTTGATTTTTAGTGTTGCCATTTAAGTAATACTTCAGAGCTTTTTGGGCAGACAAACTTGAAATGAAATATAAAAGCATGCAAAGGAGTGCAGAGGGAACAAAAATTTGGTAACCTGAAAAGAAAGTATGTTAAAATCTGTAATATGTACACACACATACCACCACTGCTCCATATCCCAGGAAGAGATGAGTCCCATGTATTTCCCAGCTTTCATATGTTCTCTTTAAGGGATAAATGGCATTCCTTTTATTAAGCTGTACATGCACGTGAAGCTTCATGGAAATGCCTTACTTCTGTGGTCTTTAACTTTGGGAAAATGGTAGAAACTCCTTCCTGTTTGACTGCAGCAATTCCTTTTCCTCATTTTACCGTGAGGAGAGTAATGCTACTTGCACACAAGAGAAAATACGCAATCATTCTTTTCTCCTTTTTGCTTACATAAGAGCTGAAAGAGTTTTGTGTCCTTTGGCAAGTATAAAAATTTTATAACTTCAAAGAATGTGACTTCAAACACAAGTGAAGTAGCACTGAAAGAACAAACAGATTAAACAAAGATGAAAAAAAGCATCAGGGGCATGAAATGGGGGTGAGTGTTGCATGAACAGTTGTTGTCTTTTATTCCAAGGGACAAATCTGGAAAGATACTAAAGGACACTGAAGTTGAGGGCAAGACTCTCCCACCAGAATCAGGCCCAGGGTTAATGTTTACCCTTTGATCTCTCTAACAACCGTAGAAGTGGCAAGAGAAGGAACAAATAGTCAGGGCAAACTCAGGAATGCCTTTGTCACATATTCTCTCACATGCCTTACTCTTGCTTGCTACCTTCTGCTACCCAGCTGGTGCAAGAGTAATGGGAACTGTAGGTCAAAAAGAAGCCAGAAAAGAAAATGAAAGGTGGTAAAGAGCTTACTGAAACAGGAGCAGATTCTGGATATGACACAAATCATTTTGTCCTGAAAATGACAGGACAGGTGAGCAAGAAACCACTCCAGTGTAATTACAAAATTACAGTGTTGTAATAGACATCAAGATAAAATGGGAGCAACCAATGTGAACGTACAACTGCTAGCAGCAGCCATGTGTATAACAAGATCTGGGATCAGCCTTCCTACTCTGTTGCATGACAGTGAATACCATGACTCATCCAGACAAATTCAGAATATGGAAGAGGCATTTGTACCAATTGCTTCCTCCCTATGAGGAGAAAACAGATTTTAGGATTCATTTTGTAAAGCAAGTGATGTGCTTTGCACAATGTTCTGAGTGCTTCCTACAAAACTGCTAAGAAAGTCTGAAAAAATGTGCATGGGACTGGATAAGGAGTATTAGAACCCCTGATAATAAGGTCCTACAGCACATGCAGGGCATAGGCTTCAAATGTTTCTGAAGACCAGAACTGGCCTGACAGGTTTGGTTTAGGTCCAGAGGGTAGAGCATGAAACATGTTGTCAGTTGGGTGCTTCTGACCAGCTACAGTGCATTTTCACAGAATCACAAAATTTTCATCTCTGCAAGGCATCCCCAATGATTACCACCACTTCTCCCCACACTTTTTTTTTTTTTTTTGAGCAACAGATTGGTGCCATTATTCACTTGGTTGGGTAAATGCAGAAATTTCCACCAAGCTTCTTACATTTAATGCAGGTCTAAAACTTGCCTTGCAGTGGTATTAGCTTTCGTAACAGCAACGCCTCTTTGTGTCAACATGTCTCATTAAGTAATAAAGACTTTCAGCTATTTGATTTTACTCATAAAGTTAGTAGGATTCATGATTTCTTTCTTGTTCTTTAAAAAGGGAATTGTTCTAGTATCCTAACAGGCAGTGAATCATGCTTAATTAAGGAAAAAATATATAACCATTTACAGTAGGATTCTTGTATTGTAAAGAGCTGAGCTGTTTTGTCACAAAAGCTTTTGGGACTTGAATTAATTATACATTTTTAAAAGGGGAGGAGGGGCACAAAAATAACTTGAAACCTTTGTGACAATTCCCTTAGCCCCCATCTCATACTTTGGGTCAGTCTGTTCCAGACAAACCCGTCAACACAGCCCAGACTGCGCTGAAGCGCAGAGGATAAAAACAACGGCATTTGACAAAGGACACAGTGGTCTAGAATGCAACGCAGATGCAGAAAGCTCAGCCAAAACCCAAACTATGATATGTGTTCTTAAAACTGTGCAGTTTTTTATTCCTTTCCCCCTCCTCCGCTGTCCATGAGGACCAGGGACATTCCTAGAACTCTGTCCTCACTGGCTACGTCAAGGCAGCTGCCGAGGATGCTGGGACACTGTTTGTAAACACTCAAACCACGTGAACGCAACCACATGGAGAGTCATCCTCCTGACCTAAACCTACCCACTTGGTAAGCTGGGGTTTCACTGCAATGGAGCCAAATCCTTTCCCAACACAGCGTGACTTAGGGTAGCTCACGCCAGGACACTGGAACACAAACTTGGACTGCTTATGCATTATTGGAAAGGAGATTAGGCAGAAGAGTTGTTTAAACTTTAGTCATTGAAATGTACATTTAGGGACAGAGTAGCTCATGTAGAGTAAAGAATGCAGAAGATGTTCTTTTATACAGCTGCAAAAATTCAACTTAAACCTGGAAACTTCTCCTCTGCCATGCATACACCTGGTAAAACCAATATTCGTATGCTGGGAAAACGCGTGGAATATATTTGAGGTTAGAGGTAATGCTGTAGAACATGTGAAGATTATTTCATTGTCTAAATTGCATCATAGTATTTAATCAGAGTGCCGATGGTACTGCCCTGTACCTGGGGAAGACACTTCCAAGGGGTATTTGGTTATTGAGCTATTCCTGGTTATCTTAGCTATCTAAACACTCACTCGCTCACTCTGTCTGTTGTGGTTTAACAAAACTTGTACTTGATTAGGCTTAAAATGCTGCATTATCCTTTCTTGCTGAACTTGAGCATAGAACAAGCCTATTCCTTTCCACACTGCAACAGAAATGCCTCCTGTATTTCATTTATTATTTTTGTTTTGGTAAGAGGAAAAACACACACACAAGAAATTAGGTCAGATACTGCAAGCCTTTATTTATCTGAAAGAATAATCCTTCTGGGATTTCTTGCCATATGTATACTACAAGGCAATAATACTCCAACTTGGAATCCCCACCTCCACAGAAAACTTTGCTTTTTAAAGACAGCCTGAATTTTGTTCAGGTTACTAAGATGATTCAGAGTTCTGGGAGGTGTTTGACACAGATGAGCAAGCCTGCTTGAAAAGATAGACACGAATCTAAATCTTTATGATTTTATTTGTTAAAGTGTTTTTCAAAGCATGGCAATTGTCTTTAAAGTGACCCCAGATTTAAAATCCTTTACTATGAAAACCTAGTAGATCCACCTATAAGTTAGGACTTTTTTTTTTCTTCATTTCAAGAACAGTGTGAGATATGTGGGTGAAATTAGTTAGCTGTTCTTTCTATTTCTCAAACCTTGTTTTTCTCTACCTTCCTCCTGTTACTCCCTGCTATGTAATGCAGGGCACATTCCCAGTATTTTAATCCAAACAACCTTTTTGGGTCAGTCATCAGCTGTCCTTGGGATTAGTCCAGCTGATGCTGGAGGTTCAGAATTTTATTCCTTAACCCCACCATCTCTGCATCCACCCACTGAGCAATTCCTTGGCAAAATTGGTGATTTTCCATATACATATATATACACACACTCACATATAGATAATTCTTTAAAGCAGACTTATCTACCCTAAGGTAAGGCAGAAGTGATTTCTTTTCAATAGGTGACTGAGAGGATGATTACTCACGGTACTTTCCATTTGTAAGGTTTTATTATCTAGGATTATTGGGACGAGGTATACAAATTGAACATGTAAGCAAGCAGTGATGATAAAGTAACAACCGGAACTATGGCAACTTGTTAGTAGTTATTTGTTCAGTGTTCAAAAGCGTATTTCTGCTGCAGAATATCACTAAATGAGTAAGATGGTATTCACTGCCTTATGAAGTAAGAGATGGGAATAATGCTGCAAGTGTGATTGATTCATACAATTCTCTTTTTGGCTTTCAGCCATGATGCAGTCATATGCTTTATAACTGTTCAGACTACAGCTTTTTTTTTAAATAATGAATCATAGTACATCCCACTCCATTTCAGAACCAGCACATTGCCTTTCAAAATGATGTCACAACACTTAGTGCTGCTGGCTGACTGCCTTAACAGCAATCAGAGAGCTGGACTAAATAAATACTGTATATTATTTGCCAAAATAATTTGTGGTTGTGTTCTCCAGTGCAGTTTCCAAGATAACCACTGACTCTACTTGAAACTTGGCAACTTTGTTCTACCACTTTCAAGCTCCAGTTGTGAAGCTGGCTTACAGATGCTGCTACCATGCCTAGAGCTACTGTGCGGCAGCCCAGGGAGAGAGGCAGAGGGGTCACTCGCTGTGACAAGCCAAATTTGACAGCTCTTCAGGAATTCCACCTTGACAAATTGTCAGCTTTTTAAAAAGGACCTTACTTGGCTCCTGTAGAAACACAAAATACATCTTCCACTTGGAACAAAATGGAACAAGGGATTTAAAGTCACTGCTTAGGCACACTCTGATAAAAACACTACTATCCATGCAAGTAACTTAGGCGTGAGGCACTCCCTGTAACCCTGACCAGGGTCAGTAACATTAATGCAACCTGACCTTCATGTTTTTTAACATCCAAGCAGCAGGTTTGTTCCAAAATATGGTGAGGGGTTTTTTTTTCCCTTTTCTTTTGGGCTGTCTAACTGTTGCTAATATTTAACGGAATCATGTGGAAGACACAGGCCCAGCATCTGAAGTGCTTGGGGCAAGAAGGAACAGTCCCATCCAACTTTGGCAGCTGAAACGTCCATTCCAGCAGCAACTACAGGTTCTCCCAATTCTGCATGCAGAAGTCAAAACATTTACAACCTCCTATTTCTGCTACCCAGTGCAGCACTGGTACCAACAAGAGACCTTGGAAATCTGTCCATCGTAAGAACTCCTCAATAACTCTGCAACAAGCACACGTTTCTTGTTCTTTAAACAATGCTGACATGCCAAAGTCTAGGACCATGTGCAATGTATCAAAACAATACCAGTTTTCCTGGCTAAAAGCCACCACAATGAATCACCACAATGCCAAAGTTCTCGTTAAAAACCTTACTACCAACAGTGATAATTCGGTAGATTCAGGTGCCTCAGTGTCTCCCATTCAACCTTGTCTTCTTTTGAAGATTTGTTGGGAATGGGCAACACAAAACAACTTTCTGAGGTTCCCTGGATGCATTCACAAAGGTCTTGTTTCAATGTCACTTCCCAAAGTGAAACAACTATTTCCACTGATAGATGACTTTTGAGTTCTTCATCTCACATAAACAGCACTTTAGTCCCACGACCAAAACAATGTTATTTTCCACATATTTGCCTTCCTTTTTTTCCCTCCTCCCTACACCCTGGCTTCTAGATTTAAATGTTTTCTGACTTCACTGGCAGGGTTCATACTACACTTTCCATGAGAGAGGCAAAATACTGCTCAATAGTGATTTATTTTCATTGGTTCCAAATGGTCATTTTCTGCGGGGTGGAATCCAAGATGGGTATGTTTTTTCAGAGAGTTTACAGCAGCAGTCAGATCCCCTTGCAACTCTACCTTATACATGACTACTGACCACTGACATCTTCCTGTTGAGTATCTTCGGCAACCACGTCCTGTTTTGCACTTTACAGCCTCCAGAGAAAGTGCCATAGTGGAATACACATGCGGATACACAAGGGAATGTGTGACTGCACTCACCCCCTGCTGCAGTAAGTCAACCTGCCATTAACACGCCAATAGAACGGCCTCATTAGCCGACAAACAACACCCACTGACCTGCTTTCACTAGGGACAGTATATCGCATCATCTCTGAAACTCTTAAACTTCACATTGAAAAGGAGAAGAAAATAAAATGATGCTGAACATATATTCAGAGCTGCCGATCACTGCTCAAAGCCTGCACGTTCGCATGCCGCTCATCATGGAAAACAAATCTTGTGATGAGATCTTTGGTTGCAGCGTTTCGATGAAAGCACGCTAGACCACATCACTTTTCCCTTCACCTCACTCCGAAAAGGAAAATTACTTAGCAGAAAAGAGTCTGCTGAATTTCCAACACTCAGACCGCGAGCCGAAAAGCCTCCTTTTAACTCTGGGCACGAGAATGAGTGCTGGTGTCTAAGGGGGTGATTTAACGCCGATACACGCCGCGATGCGAGCGAGCGAGCGAGCGCACACTGCCGCGCGTCCGACTCAGGCGTGGTGAGGTTGTTGCTCTTGCCTGTCATCTGGCGGGGAACGAGCCTGACCTCGCCGAAAGCGTTATTTTAGGGGAACACGCTCGGGAAAGTGATTCTCCTTTTCATCCCGTGGCCACATTGTGCCCCGACGGCAAGGTTTAGCAACGCGGGCAAAACACGCATGTGGCTCATTGCACAGAAAAAGGGAGGCCTCGCTCCGAGCCCCCGCCTCGCCCGCACACACTTCTCCCTCCCGAGCCCCCCGGCACCGCGGTCCGCTCGCCACCCCCTCGCCCTCCCCAAGCCCCGCAAGCCCCCCGCCTCTCTGCCCTCTCCCCGGGCTGCGCCCGCCTTTGTGTCCGCCCGGGGCCGGGGAGCGGCACAAAGCCGGGGCGCCTCCGGCCGCCGTCCCCCGTCCGCAGACAAAGGCGCGGGGAGGGGCGGCGAGGCGAAGCCCGGGTCCGGCCCCGCGGGGAGGGGGCGGCGGCGCCCCCGCCGGCCCTGTCAGTCAGCCATGTTGGGGTACCCACGGCGGCGCCCCCTCCTCGCCGACCCCCGGCGGCGCGGCGCTGCGCTGCGCTGCCCCGCGACACCTCCCGGTGGTGCCGGGCGGAGAAGGCGGCCGGCGCGGGAATCCCGCTCTGACCTCTGCCGTGTCCCTCAGCCTCGCCGACATCCAGCACGCACAGCCCGGGCGCCGCGCTCCCCGCTCCTACAGCGCCGCCATCTTGCTTCCTTCTGCTCCTTGGCGAGCGCGGCCGGGCCCCCGCATCAATATGCGCGCGGCGCCCTGACGTCGGCGCCCGCCCCGCGCACCGCCCCGCGCGCGCGGCACGGCTCCCCCCGGCCCCCCCCAGCGCGCGGCGCGGGGGCGCCCCCAGCACCGTCACCGGCGCCGTCCCTGTTCCCGACCGCGCGGGGCTTTTTTCCCGGCTGCTGACGCTCTTTCGGCCTTTTGGGGATTCCCCCCCGCCCTCTTGTCCCCCCACCCGCCTCTTCTGCTTTCGCCGGGGGGTTCGCGGGACACGGCGGGGCGCAGGGTACCGCCCTCCAGCGCCAGCCCCCGCCACCCCCCGTGGGACGCCCCCCGTCCCGCATCCCTCCCGTCCGCGGGGGCCGGCGGCGCTTTCCCACGGCCCCGAGAGCCCGTCTGCTATCCCCGGGCTGTTCTCTCCCGGGGGTGCAGCTTGGTAGTGCTCGGTAGCCGGCTGACAGCGTAAAAGAAAAGCCAAGAAAGAAAAGGGGGGGGGGGGGGAATCGACAAAATCTCCTCAGGCTTCCAGGCTTCCCCAAAATGAAGCCCTGTCCCCGCAGACACTGGGCTGCCAGGGAGGGATTGCTCAGCACGGGATGAGCTGGACACCCAGCTCGGGAGCGCCTGCAGCCCCGCGGCTCGGTGCGTGACGAGAGGGACTAGCGGCACCATTCCCAAACTATGGGCTCGTGGCTTGCCCCAGGAGAAACCGTGTTGTGCCCGCGACAGCTGGAGCCGCAGAAGGAGGTCCGGCTGCCGTTCCCAGCCCCGCAGCCCCGAGAGCGGAGGTTGGTGCCCCCCGAGCCTGCCAGCCCCCGCCGGCGGCGGACAGGTTCCCGCTGCCATCCCCTCCGTGCGCCGCTCACCACCTTTCACCGGGGGAGCTGGAGCTCTTCCAGCTGGGCAGCTGCGGGGAGCAGAAGTAAAAGTATGCAAAATCGCCTCTCTGGGAACCGGCGGTGGGCTTTCACACCGCCGAAACACCGCGCGGAGTCCCGAGCGCCGGATGAAGCCGAGGGCCTCCCCTCCAGCGGGTCCCTCTACTTCCCGCTGCGCCAAATAGAGCAGCCTTCAGGCTGCTTTCCTCCGGCCTGCCCGGGACGCGTGCGGGGCCAGGGAGGATTTTAGGAGAGCATTAGTTTCACGGCCAGACCCTCTCCCCCTCTCCGGTGTGTCCTTCACCCCGGGGGGTGTCAGGAGAAGGTCTACAAGCGCTGCGTTCATCAGTGGTGCCCAAGAGATGCTGAATCCCCATCTGTCCCCTGCCTGGCAAAGGCAAGCTGGTGAAAACGGGCTTCAGCAAGATGACAAATCCGGTGCATTTGATGCAGATCAGAGTGATTTCTAGGAAGTTCAGGTCATCACTGAATAATTTGTTTTTCATATTATAGTTTGTTCTCTGAGTTTTGGTTTTACTTTAATTTCTGTGAAACATTTCAGAAGCACACTAGAGATAAAAGTTTGCCCTTACAACTTGTTAAAACAGCTCTGTGATGGTGGCAGAGTGTCAGATCTGTACCTTTGCAAGGCAGCTCGTTCTCCCCAGCCCTTGGAAAGGTGCTGGGCTGGCTAGCCCTATTCTGTAGGAAAATGCATGGCGTTTCTGACAAAGATGTTTGTGTTTACTTCTGCAGAGCCGATTTCTGCAGCATTTCGTGCAGCCTAAAGCTATGCAAATAGACTTAGATCTCTCTCTTTTTGGAAAAGTAAATGAAGCAAAAAATGGTCAAGGCCTGCCTCAATTTTGCCTTTTTAATTTTTTTTTTGTGTGTGTGCTTTCACAACACTTGCTTGATTTCCAGCAGCCTTTAATCAGTGTTTAAAACTCTTTGAAGTTTGCCTGTTTTATTAAAGCCTGGGACTGCCTTTTCCCCTGGTGTGGCACATCCAGCTGACATTACAAGGAACGAACATGCTCAGCCTCTCAGTGGGTTCAAAGTGCTGTCTGGTCCCTGAGCTGCTCTTACGGCACTGTAGACACCTCCATCCTCTGCACCGTCTTGTTCTGCCTAACCAGGACTCGGCGTTGACAGGGTTTGGCAGGGCCTCTCTCTCTGTGCTTTTCTCCAGCAATTTGCATTGCGCTGGGAGAGATGACCGTCCTTTGCATGGCTCAGATCCTTCCCGTGCCCGTGAGCCCTCTGTGGCTGCAAAAGGCAGGTGGCTGGTTTTGGCAGGAGACTGTTGCATCGGAGCAAAGACCTATCTTCCCTTTGCATGAGCAAGCAGCTGCAAACGTGGGTAACTGATGGGGTGGGTAAAATAGAAAAAAAAAAAAAGAAAGAAAAAAATTCAACAAGCACCAACCCAAAAACCACAAGCAGGAGTTTGAAACTGAGCTGGGATTCTTTTTGTTTTCTGACTGTATTCCTGTGCTGAAGATAAGGGACCACTCATGCATGTGTTACCTGCACGTATGAATGTGAGAAACGTGTGCATTTTTTAAATGCTTCTTGACAAAGGTGTGGTTCCATTCCCTATTCTTTTCTCTCTCTCACTCTCTCCCTCTTTAAACTTTACTGCCCTAATGACAGGCTGTTGTAATCACCAGGCTCAATAAACCCAGGAGCAGTCCTGCTGAACCAGCAGTACTGTCTTGCCTCCCGGAGCACAGGGCACATTTACCGGAGCCTCCCCTGCCCTGCCAGCTTGTGCTCAGCTATCTTGACCTACAAACCTCCTAAGTGACCCAGTGCCATCCCGTAGTCCTGCTACATTTTGACAAACTGCAGGATATTTTGGCTTCCAAAGCAATGTCTTTCTGTTGTGCATGCCTCTGTCAAATGTAGCGTGCTCTGCAATCATGTTACTTGGTATCTGTTAGCAGCCTGATGGGAGGGGCATGAACCTAAATTCTCCCTTGGAGTAGTTCTGTTTGCTTCAATGTATTTATTGGATGAGAAATTTTGACCCATTTTGCTTTGCTGTATCTATCAAACGGGGAGAAAAGTGACCGAACATGACCACGGTGAGAAGGGACATAAAAACCCCCACACCTTTTCACCCTTAAAGAGTTGGGGGCAGAAAGCTTTTTAGCTCTCAAACATCCTGTTCCCTGACTTAAGTTGTATGCATTTCTCAAAGCAAGTATCTGCTGTAGAAAGCAGATATGCAGCTTCCTTGGAAATGTGCTGAAATGCACTTAGCTCAAACAGTGTTCTGGAGCTGATTCTAGAGCTATCCCAGCCACACCATTTTTCATGGGCAAAACATCAGGTAAAAAGCATCCTGCAGTTAGAGCATTTGTGTGTACAGTGTGTAATTGTGCACAATTAATCCAGCGGTTTCAAAGAGCATGGGCCTTGCCCTTTGCTAGAGAAAAAGCTCACCATGAAGGATGTCGGGGTGGCCAGGACGAGAGTTGCAGCCAGTTTCCTCCTAAAGCTGCAGTGAGCAAACCTGACTGACTTACTGAAGGAATGTAACATAGTTGGCCTCCTCAAAGCCCCAAACAAAACATCCAGAGAGACATACAGTGCAGATAATATTTCATCCTGTATCCCACATTGCAGAATTTGTATTAACTACCCCCTTTGCATAGCTTGCAGGGACAAATTGAACTCTGACTTAGAAATTCTGTGCAAAAACCAGTTCAGAGCCATAATTTAATTGTTTCTACTGAGACTTCAGCTTTTCATATTGTTTTTATCCATGTTGTCTTGCCCCCATAATAAAGTGTGAACAGCTATTGAGGTGAAAGGAAAGAAATTTTCTAGATAGCCCATTTCACCTCCTTGAGCAAACCTCTGGAGCCCAGAGGACTGTCTGCTGTGACATGATAGGCCTGCAGAAAATCTCTCATGTCCTTTCTCCACACAGATAGTTGTCTCTGTCATGAGGGACACTGATATCTCATGGACCCATGTCCAGATCACAGCAGCATCCACCAGAAGCCCTAGAGGGACACAGTGAGGGAAAGGCAACAAGTCCAGTTCAGTGAGCTATTGTTTTGTTTTGGTTAATACTTTCAGAAGGGCTCTTTCAGGTCCTGAGAAATCTGCTCATTCACGAGCTTGAGAGTCCAGCCTAGAACTGAGGGATCACACTGATGCTGGGGCTGCAGCCATGCCAACAGGCAGTGGGAGGTGGCCCTGCCAGACTCACATTAATGACAGGATCCCACCTCACTTTTTTGCCCTGAATTTATCAAAGACCACTATTTGTCATTTCTTTGCGTTCCTAGCCTGGTCAGAAAGGGGCTTTTCCAGGACTGCACAGATGAGTTGTTGCAGAGGAAATGTGTGGGAAGCCCAGTTTTGTTTGTTTGTTTGGGAGTGAGGTGCCCAGTGGCTGACATGCCTGCAGGGGTGATATCAATGCTGTGATGTGTTGTCTGCCCAGTGCTGTCATTCTGTGGGTGGGAGATGTGTGTTTCCTAAGAGATATAAATGGCTCAGTTTTTAAACCCTTGGCTTTTGCCAGTGGGTGTAGGTGTCTTTGTGCTGCTCTTCAGTGTTTATGGCTCTAAGGTGACTGTAGCCATGTGATTGCTTAGGCATTTTTGGCTGGAAAGCCTGAATTTTGGCACCCTAGATATTTGCTAGGCAATTCCTGCCCCCAGGATCATGGCTGGGATGAATGCCCTGGGGCAGTGGAGGAGAGGTAAGGGAGGCTTAAACATAGGTGAAGCAGGAGGATGCTTTCTGAAGGTACAACTTGTCCTTTTGGGGTCCCAGGCTTGCTTTTTCATGGTTGTAGGAGTAAAATCTCGAATCCTCCATGCAAGAGAAGCAGAAACTCTACTCAAGGGATGTAGGGAAAGGTCTGGGCTGAGAAATGGACACTGGGTCTGTGGTTACTCCTGATGAGTGGTGTTTCACTTACTGACTTCTGGTAATAACCTTCCAAGAAAGGGCCAGAAGCTGACCTGCAAAGGAAGAGCACTCAGCAGTGTGTATAGATCCTGGATGCAACTGAGTTGGTGACATTCAGGATCAAAGTCAATTCTTCCTGCTCTGCTCATCCCACTCCCCAGCCTGCCAGCATTTCTCATGTATGTCCACTCCTGGACTGCAGCACCTTTGGGAAGGCAGCAAAGCTGGGAAAATAAGTGCATCAACCCAGTACCACAGACCAACATAAGCAGAGGGGCAGGAGCAGAACAGATGGTTGCCCTTCCTCAAAACACCTCCCTGTGAGCAGAGGGCAACCAGTCTCACTCCATCAGTCAGGCTTGCTGTGGCTGAATGTTCTCCCACAGGCAAATCCCTGTCACAGCAAAGTGTGGTGAGCTGTGCTGTGTTTCTGTCAAGTGCATTACGCAGCCATCAGGTGGTTCAAAGCCATGCCATCAGTCAATCCAGCTCTGGGGAGGAAAGCTGTGCTTTTAGCCCTCTGAAGAATCATTGGGCAATGATGTGCGACCAGGACTGCTCCACCAGTGTCAGGCTCTGTATGTGACAATGTGCATCTCTCACTGACTTTCTGGGCTAGAGCAACATTTGGTAGCTGTATCTATCCATTCTCTGATTGTTGGAGGAATTAAAATCCTTTGATAACCCCTGAACTGTGAGCATTTTGCTGCTGCATGAATAGTTGAGGGCTCAGGTGGACTGAGCAGGTAGGGCAGCATACAGCTGCCAAATCCTTTACTGATGTTTTTCCCCTGCCTTCTCTACTGATGTTTGGTTTTCTCCTTATCTTCAAGGCCTTCCACAGCATTGTGGGTGTCATCCTGGCATGGATCCTTATGTGCTGCCCATGGGGTCTGCTGCACTGCTCGGTATCACCTCTCTTGTTGGCAGCTCTTGCCCTGTGGCTCCGCAGCAGCATTAAGGGAGCAGGCAGGTGGATGAGGCCATGGAGTCTCCTGTGTGCTCTTCCTAGTCTCTGCTGGTGGCAGTGATGGAGGGGGATCCCTTGCATATGATGAGTCCTCAGTAGCAGTGTGAGCAGAGCCTGTGTGAAGTGGGGCTGGAGAGGCTTTTGTGGGAGTTTGGTGCTTCTGTTGCTGGATATCAAGTAGTGCTCACTCTGCCTTCTCAGCTTTACCAAAAAGTGTCCCAGTTTGAACGGTGGCTTGTTTTCAAGGGCCTCTCTCTCCTCTGTCCCTGAACGTGACTTTTGCTTGACTACAAATTGAACAGGATGGATGGAGGGCTAAATTCCTACAGCTGCTGGGCCCTGAGAGGGGCTCAGTGTCTTTTCTCCTTGGAAACTGATTCCACATTCCTCAGAAAATCATGGTAGAAGATGAAGAAGTGACTGAGCACTGATCTCCTGAAACCACATTTTCAAATTAGGTGCCTGAAAACGGGCTCCCCATGTCTGTACCCCTGAGGAAGGGTGGCTGTGTTCCGGGTGAGCTTGATGTCTGCTGGTGACACTAGTGACAGTCTCAGTTATCAGTACTGGTCCCTTTCAGTTACATATTTTCCAATGTATGTATTCAAACATACAGCTTTAGGTATCAGGAATTTGGTCATTTTCTACAGTTCATCTCTCAATTAGGAAGGAAGAGGTCTTGCTGTTAACTGAGAGAAGTCGGGGATATATGCCACTTTCTGCAGTGCAGCCTGTGATTTCCTGGCATATAATGAAAGGTGGCTCCTAAGAAAGTCTTGCAAAGGGAAAGGTGCCAAGGGAAAACTAGAAAGGACTGATGAAACAGTTAAACAGGCTGATACACAGACACCTGGGATGTGATACGGCAAATGCCAGTCTTTGGAAGGAGCCTTAGCTGTGTGCCTGGGCAGGAGCTGGGAAAGGCAGGGGCTGCAAGGTTGTGTGACTCAAAGAGCTTTACCTTTTCATTTTTAATCATTTGCCTTTTTAACAAGCTCAGTAGGACTTTACTGGTTGGTTTCCATTCTCCCAGTGCATCCAGATGAGAAGCCCAAACCTAATCATGGGGTTGCCATTGCCCTGAGACTCAGAAATTCTCAGCCCTTGAGCAGAAGTGTCATGTTTGTTCATACTCTCAGTGCAGGCACAATTATATTGAGTTAAATTCTGCTTAAATCAATTTTACCCTGTAAATGAAAGCTATATGCAAAGCTAACTGCTTTGCAGCATGCATTTAAGCAGCTAAACAGTATTCAAAAGCAATGTAAATGCGTGCGTGCCCGTGATCTCTTTAGTGTGGATTTTCTAATCTAGAGGTGATGTATAAAGAAGATAAATGTTGTAGCTGTCTTTGTCTCTTTTGATTTCCTTCTACTGGCAGAGCAGTTTGTCTGTGGTCCTAGCTGAGCTGTCAGCTTGCTTTGATTTTTTCTTATATGCCTGCTACTGGTTTGGGCAGTGAGTCAGCACCATAGCTCCTTGGGGGCAAGACACCTGGGGGCAAGACACCTGAGGAATCTCCCGTTTGGACACAAACTGGCAGTAGCCTGGGGTTTTGCAGCTCAAGGAAGGATCTGTGCATCCAGTCCTTTTTCTGTGGGTAAATGTGGGGATGTTGCATACAGTTGCCCTTCTCCCCTTCTTCAAAAAGCTGTTGAGAAGCTCTGCTGAAAGATGCAAACATACATCAGAGCCACAATCACTGCATGATATTAAAAGGTGCATTTTTATTTCGGGATCTGAAGAACAAGAAGAGTAGACTGTCAGGGCTTGGCAGCTATGAGGTACCAGCAGAAGCCCTTGCCACCCTGAGCAGCTTAAAAACACCACAAATTCTCTCTTCTTTGAGGAAGAGGCAGCTGCCTTCCTGGCTCATTGGGTCAGCTTTCACTATCACAAGTTTTCCTCTGTCATCGAAATGTACTGACCTGTGCCCCTTTCTGGCTGGCAGCGGGGTGATGCAGGTGGAATTTGCTTTTGGTCACTGGCATCAGCAGGTACTTTGAGTCAGGGCTGAGGCCTGGAGGCCAAAGTGTGTTCAGTGGTCAGCCTTAAACTGGCAACACGCACCTTTGCATGCAGCCCCTGCCTCTAATGTAGTATGCTCCTCTCAAAATGAAAAATAGCTGCAGTGCTTCTTGGTGGTGACAACCTGCCCTGTCTTCTGCTTCCCTTAATGGGATGTTGGGAGATGAGGAAAAAAAATTTTATGAAGCTGGTTAAAAAAAAATATATATAGCTGTTGAGATGATCTCTGCCATGCTAATTCCATCTCTGAAAAATTAGGAGACATATTAAAAAGTAATTGCTCTGATAGAAGAAGGTTGTCTATGAGCGAGGACTCTGACTGCCACAGAGCCTGCAATGTATTTATCTTATTTCCTTCCAGGAAAAAGCTGTGAATGAGCTCTCCACCTCTGTGGCAGGATCCTCAGTTTTCTGGAGTATCAAGGGAGTGGGGATGCTTGGAGGTCCCTAAACTGAAGCACCTTAAGGGGCATGAATTTTAGAGGATATTTGTTTGGCATTTTCAGAAAATTCAACTGCTGGGTGCTTTCAGGACATCTCAAATTAGGGACTCATGGACTTTATGAGATTATTACTTCCAGTCCTACTTTGCCTGGCTCTTCTATTTGTAAATAAGAACACTAATACCCTTATCAGCAGAGGGATTTAGGAAAGATAAATAGATTCAGTTTTAATTCCTTCAGAAATCGTGCCAGAAGTACAGAAAATAAACAGAAGTATTTGAATACTCAGCACTGAAGCAAACCAGGATTTAACAGGCACCACAGAGACTCTGGGGGACAGATTACAGCTTGGAAAGATGGATATGGAAGGGCATGGCTGATTTAGGAAAACTAAGCAGAGAAAACAGGGGTTAAATTTTGTGACAAATACTGGGAAAGGCTGTTCTTTATCTGACATTCGTGAGGAAGCAAGAGGAAGATTTATTGAATGACTTTGGAGACAGATAAAGATGAAAGAGAGGGGGGTGTCAAGAGGAGGGTTGTTACTTGATGGGAAGGGAGATGTTTAGGAAGGTGCTGCACAAGCAGCTGCTGAGCAGTCACCCTCTGGCAGTGAAGGGCACCTGCCCTCTTACCATGGGTCCCCAGGAGGGGCACAATCTTGGCATCAGCAGAACAGGAGCCAGCAGCCGAATGGTGCTGTCCAAGGGCAAAGTGTGCCCCACAGCGTGTTTGCCGTGGGGAGGCATCCTCTGGTGTTCACTGCTTGGTGAAGCTTCAGATGGAGACATGCAGCCAGCTGGAGAGCTGTGCTTCCAGTAATATATTAGAGGAGGGAGTTCAGAGATGGTTTGCAGGAATGACAGCTTATACAGCAAAGCTCTCCCCCAAGCAGAAGGGTTTGGAATTGCTGAATTTGGATTTTGGCAGCTGTGAGGACATGGTAAGTCATCTGCTCCATGTTAAATTCTGTTAAAATGCTGAGCGTCAATTGTCTTTCACATCCTCTGGAAATAAAGCAAGAAAAACCTGGGCTAATGGGCAGAAATGCACATCTATTGCCAGGACAATAATTTCTGACTGTAAAGATTCTTCTGCACTTAAAGAAGTTGCCTGGAGGCAGGGCAGGGTCTGTCAGGAAATATCTACCCATCTGAGGCCAAGGATGGATCAGAAACCACCTACAGTCCTTCACAGACTGATATTTCCATTTTGCCAAGAAAATGATGGACTTTTTTAAGAGTCTCAGGAAGAACAACAGTGTCCCACTTGGAGACCATGCAGAAAATAAAATCTGGGTGCTTGGAGTAAGATAAATAGTGGAGATGTGCCATTTGCTGGCCTGTCCACACTTGGAGAGTTAGAGAACACATTGTCACAGGTGAAGGAGGGGGCATAACTTGCTCTTTGCTAGGATGCCAGGGAGTGGACTGAACCTGGAATATTGAAATATACATTAAAAAATATGGCTGATTGTAAACCAAGGAGTGACTTGAATGGAAAATGTTCTTTAATGTATAGAGATGACAGCCCAACAAAACCAAGCTTCAAAAGTCTTTAAAACTACTTAAATACAGCAGAAATAGGTAAATGTAAAGTCAAGGAAATAAAATTCTTATGGGGAATACAAGGAGGAGGGGACATTCAAAGTACTTAATGGAAAGTTTTACCCGTTGGAAGGTGGAAGACTGTGGTGTTGCATCCAAATGATGCTAACAGGTTGGGAAGGGTTTGGAGAGGATCTGAAAGCTTCCCATCAGTTTCTGACCTTTTGTTTTGAGGTCAGAAAAACTTGTCTCCCTCTGAGAGATGCAAATAAATTTAATCCATTTATTTTAAGAAAGGCAAGATTAAGGTCACGGTCCTCAAATGTCGACAAAAGCAAATGTTCTCTGTTGCAGTGGGGATCCTGCAACACGCATATATCAAACCAGGAGTCCCGTGGAAAGGAAATATATACGGACAGACGGATTCTTGCTAGCTGTTTCAGAGAGATGTTTATTTCTCCAGCCGCATGGCCGGAGCTCTGCTGAGGAACTGTTCCAGTCACGGGACCAAGGGTCCTTCTGCCCGCGCAGGGAACACAAACCAACCAATGGGAACGAGGCTGAGCAGGGGCAGGGAAGCCCCGTGTCTGTGCCCTCAGGGCCCCTCTCCCAGGGCTACACGGCGGGGGAGGGACCCCAACACCTCACCCGTTTTATTTTAATAAAAGGAGAATGAAAACAACTGGATAAACATAACAAGAACAGTTTCAAAACAAAACAAGCCACCCTCCTGAGTCTTTAAATGTCCAAACAGATTCTCTGGAACATCTTAGGGCTGACAGAAGGGAGACAGAATTCTCTGAGCATGCTTTGTGGGGAAACTGAGGCAGGAGAGGGTTTAACTTCTTCCCTCCCCCTTTTCATCCCCCACTCGGCATTGGAAAGGGATTTTTGGGGAAACAATTGGCAAAAGCATGGTTTTGTGAGGGAAACCATGGATGAAAAAACGGATTGGGAATACACTGGGGGTAATAGGACATAGGGTAAAAGGGAAAGGTGGGATTAGGAAAGGGAGACTGTAAGGGGGACTTACAATGGAGATACTGTCTAACATGACTACGATTTTTTGCATATATACTGCCTTTTACAGGAACACCATCAGGCCCAGTGACCTGCGATGCTTGTAACCCTTTTCTCCCTAGTACAATATTAAATTCCACCACCTCTCCATCTCCCAAGCTTGGGATGCATTTTTCAGGGTTATTCTTTTTAATAGCAGTTCTACGCACGAATATGTCTTGCTGGTTGTCACACCTTGTTATAAAACCATAATTTTGCTTAACATTATACCATTTTACTATCCCTAAGGTCTTAGTTACTATGATCTTTTTCCGAGTGGCTGCTGTTTTCTGTCTCGCTGCGTCTTTGCTCTCTCCTTCGGTCGCTCCCGTGTTGGAATTGTCGGGGCTGCTCGTGCCTGCGCGCTCTTCCCGGCGTCGCGTTCGGGGCTGCGCGGGCCGGGCCGGGCCGCGCCGCTCAGTTCTCCGTGCGTCGCCTCCTCTGGTCGCAGCTTCGCTGCCGATGCCGGGCGCTGCATCCACGTCTCGGCCGGGCCCCCGAGCGACGACCCCCCCGCGCCCTGCTCCAGCGCGCGTCTCGGCTGGGCGCGGCTCCGTTCCACCGCCGCTGCCGCCAGCCGCCGCCCGCGCGCCGCCCCTCTCGGTCGGGCGTTCCCGGGGCTCGCTCCACCACGCGCTGCACAGGGCCGGGCGGGCACCGCCGGCTCCCGCCGCTCCCGCCGCGCCTCGCTCCACCACCGACATTGCAGCTCGCGTGGCTCCGCCCGCACGCGGGAACTGCCTCGCTGCTGCTCGCAGAGCGCTCGGTGCACGTGGCCTGGGCCGCACGGTCCCTGCGCCAGGACACAGCTGACATCGCTCAACAGTCTCGGTAACTAAATAATATTCACGAAAATATTCTTCCATCGGCATATATTTTGACTCCAGTATTAACTGTGTCCAAACGGTTTTCCAAAAGCCCTTGGTAAGAATTAAATCCCAAGAAACATAGAAAAAGTTCTTAAACAACCATGCCAGGAAGTGTTTCAGTTCTTTCTGAGCTTGAATCAAGCTAAAATTTACAAATCGTTGTTCAAGAATCGTTTTAAGTTTAAGATAAATGTCCATATGCGGCTCGGAGAGCCAAGAGTCTTCCCACGGTTCCTCCATAGTTTAGATATGGAATAGCAAAGCAAAACCAAGAAGAGGAATCCAAAGTTTCCAGGGTTTACTCACACAAATCAGTCGCTTAGGGATCGGGGATCGTTCTGCCCGCATTCTCCACCATTTGTTGCAGTGGGGATCCTGCAACACGCATATATCAAACCAGGAGTCCCGTGGAAAGGAAATATATACGGACAGACAGATTCTTGATAGCTGTTTCAGAGAGATGTTTATTTCTCCAGCCGCATGGCCGGAGCTCTGCTGAGGAACTGTTCCAGTCACGGGACCAAGGGTCCTTCTGCCCGCGCAGGGAACACAAACCAACCAATGGGAACGAGGCTGAGCAGGGGCAGGGAAGCCCCGTGTCTGTGCCCTCAGGGCCCCTCTCCCAGGGCTACACGGCGGGGGAGGGACCCCAACAGTTCTCAGCAGCTGCAAGTTCTTTAATCAATCAGACAAAGACAAAACAAAACACAGTAGATGAAGGCTAAAGCTAGAGAAATTCAGCCTGAAATGTTCTCATTTTTAAGATCAAGTGGCATTTTTTTCTTAAATTGTGGAATAATTTAGCAGGGGAAGTGGCAGAGCCTTTCCATCGAGGGTTTGTCTAAAAGATGCGTAATGGTGCTTTAGCTGGTTACCTAAAGGCTGTGCTGTGTGGGAAGTCAAAAAAGATGATTGTGTGGCCCAGTTTAGTCTGTGGATCACACTTTTAAGCCATTTGTGTGTTTACTGTGATGAAAGCATGACACAAACCTGAAGATTTCTGCCCTGTTGTTGGAAGTCTATTCAGAGAGCAGACGCCTGGCATTCCAAAGTGGAGAGATAAAGTCAAGATGTCCCATGCAAAAGAATTGTAATGGTATTAATTTCATAGTTCTTCCAGGGCTTTTGAATCCAGGTATTGACAGAGGAGTCAAGAGAGGTGGCTGCTAGACCACTAGGGAGCTCATGAAGCTCTTGCATGTGTCCTGCTTATCAAAGAAACTGCGGGCTATTGCTGTGGGGCTCCTGTGGCTTTGACTGTTTCAGCTGACTGTCTTTCCCTGCCAGAACTCTTCTTAATTTTCAAGCGAGAAATAAAAGGGTGCTCCATCTGAGGGAGGTCAAGAGAGCAACAAGTTTATGAAAAGGGCAGGACTCAAATTAATAAATGTGGGTGGGATGGAGATAGTGAGGTGCAGTTGTCTTTCACATCTAGTCACCCATGTTAATCTGTCCTAATTGCATTAGAGAGAACGAACAGGCAGCAGAGCTGATGTTTGCTGAGGCTGATGTTTGTAACAGCTCTGGGCATCTGGTGGGAGATTTCACCAGGTCAGCTGCACTGAGGGCAAAGATGCCGATCGCAAGCGAAGGCAGACACCACCTGTGCATGTGTACATATGTCTGTACTAGGTTAGTGACAGGAATGTAATCATACGTAGGCATAAATGCTCTCAGGAAAGACAGCTTGAAAATTTGATTAATATAATGCACCTTCACTCCAAACTTAGGTGAGACCCACACTTTGCATGTTGAAAAACAAGCTCTTCATTTCTCATTTCCTCCTCTTACGTTTTGAACATGATGTTTTCCCAGCAGATAACATTCATCCTGTCCCTTACAGTGTGCTGGCTCTTTCGTACTGTTCTTCTCTGGCAAAGCTTTTGAGCAATGAATTGTGTCATCAAAGCTTCAGAGCAGATCAGAGTGTGAGTCTCACTGAGGACAAACTTTCCTGAGGCAAGGAGGGGAAGATCTGGTCTGGGAGCTGAATTTAAGTACATAGGCACTTTAAAGTCAGGGGAGCAATGTCAGAGAGTGACGGTGTGACCCAGCCTGCCCGGGCTTTAACGCACCAAATTGAAGAGAGCAGCGCAGCTCCCGGTTGCAAGAGGGGCAATTTAGGAAGGGATTTCCCTGAAGAGACAGGTAGCCCTAGGCAGGAGAAACCTCTTGTGTTCTTTTGGTGCTTTTTGCAGGATTTCAATGGCATTAAATCCCTCTGAGTCCTGCAGGTGTGTTTTTTCTCCCGAAGTAATGCTTTTTGGTGGAAAATTGCCTATAAAATGTCCATCCTTTGAGAGTACAATCTGGGGAGTTGACTTTTGATTGTTAATTTTGTCAATGTATTTATTTTGCATTAAGGTGTGAAAAACATATATTTACAAGAAAGCAGCCACCGAGATAGTCAGTAAAAGCCTTGATGGTGTCTCTCAGTTTTGAACAGAAAGTGATGTTCTCTGAATGTCAAAGCCAACCCAAATCAGCACAAACAATCGTTAAGTCATTAGCAAAGACTGTGAATGCCAGTAGTCCTAATATTAAGCCTTCTGGTGCTCTCCCTGGAATTGTCTGACTCGATTGCATCCTGTTACACTTGCAATCTGCTTTCTGCTATCGGAAGATAGGCTGGCAGATGTATAAATTCTCATTTAGAAAAATCTGAGAGCACTTCATTTGGGACATTTTGGGGTTTTCTCTGGCTTTTTTTCTTGTTCTGACAAAATGTTATGGTTCCCAGAGGGCAGCCTGGGGGCGGGCTTGTTCTCCCTTGGGGCTGAACAGCAACAGCTTGCTTTTGGGCTGGTACAGTCAACAGCAGGGACAGCTGAGAGGAAAGGTGAGCCTTATTAGGTGTGGGAGACGTCAGTGTGCTGCTCCCACCTCCATCCTCATCCTCTGTCCCTGTCTGTTATTGGGTTTGTTTTCCGAGGAGACATGGGAGAAGGAGATGCCAGCGTTTCCGCAGCCCAGAGAGGCACAAGCCTTTTTAGGGGGTTTTGTGGCACAAGGAGGCAGCATGAGAGACGTGGGGGGAGCTAGGTGTCATGGAGCTGAGATTTGGGCTAGGCACAAGGATAAACTTAAATCTTCCTGGGGAGAGTGAGGTGAAGTTGTTCTTCTAACATGATCAGGGAAGTTCTTCCTCCTCAAACTATTGCGCTCCTCCTCCTGACACAAAACACGGGGGAGCAGGAAGAGCCCCCTCTTCCGATCAGCCCCTCCTGCAGCCATTTGTGCAATCCTGACCCTCGGGACCACATCCCAGTGCTGTGGTGAGTCACTACTGAGTGAACAGGGCTCCCCCCGAGCCTCCCACCCTCCTCCCCGTCACCTCCTCTTTGCCGGGATGTTTGCTGGAGACACCTGGCAGCACTGGCCCCTGCAGTCGCCTTTCAGTCTCATGGAAGATTTCCCTGTGCAAACTTCCCCGGCTGCCCGAGGTGAGAAGCTGCTGCTGCCAGCGGCACTGCTTGGCACCTGCCATTTTGGCATCCACAGGTGTGAGACACCGCAGGGGATGCCAGCTACTTACACAGCCTGTGGTGGCATTAAACACTAATTCATTTACTCCGTTTTACTACAGGCAAGGCATTTCCAGAGGGTTTAAAATGTGCAGGGACATGAATTTCCCCTCCTGAATGCTTATGTGTAAGTCTCTCATTTGCACAACTGTGAAGGTGTCAGGAGGTTTCCTGTAGGATTTGGCTGGGATGCCGACCCTGAGGGCAGCTTTTGCATCCTTGGGTCTGCTATGCGGGAAGGATGTTTAGATGTGGGCAACCTTCATACAAACACTATCTGCCCAGCTGCTGGATTTGGGAGACTTTGTCCTGAGGGAATATTTTCTAATTTTTGGTCATGGCTCCATGACATAATGAACTGTAACCATGTCCTGGCATATCTATCTGTATACAAATCATTAACCTAGTGTGAGAAAAATCATTTGCCCAGCAAGGTTTAGCTCCTTGGTGCTGCTTTGCACTACTAAATTCTATAAGCAAATAAAGCCTGACAACCTCATTTTTGTCTGTAATGAACCACAGCTATCCTATTGACTGCCTCCTGAGAGAGGGCTGCACACATCCCCCGTCGAGGAGCGCCATCACATGTGCCTAAGCCGTGCTGAGGACTTGAGGAATGCTTTGGTGAGCATATTTCCTCCATGGAAGATGCTTTTTTGGATGGGGCTGGGAAGCCACAAGATGCAGATACATCCCAGCTGATGGCAAATCCTTTGACCTGGTTCCCACCAACATGTGAAAACTGTCCTCCCTCATTCTTTCAGTTCTGTGTGCTGGGGGCAGGCCTGGCCTGGGGGCTGGTCCCCATGTGTGTGGTGGAAAGGAGAACTGCTGGGTGGTTTGGGGCAGTTTGGTTTAATCTCATCTGCCGAAAGCAATCTCAGGGGAGGCTGAGGAGACAAACGAATGCCGGGCTTGCCTCATGTCTCCCAGTGAGACACACACTAAATCCTCAGACAGATGTAGGAAGCCTAGGAGAACCAAAGGACGTTTTGGTAGATACTCTGAAGTGCTCCAGGAGCAAAGTTAGGACCACCAGTTGAACAGCAGGCTAATGACTTCAAAATACAGCCTCAACATGCTCTTCTCAGGCAGCCCACAAATCTCTTGCTTCCTCTGCTCTGCAAAGAACCGGACCGAAACACTGGAAAAGTGGCTACTGCATGTCTCTCCCACCTCTCTTCCCATCTCCTTTTGGCTCTGTTGGGAAAGAGGGGTGCTGGTGGTGCTTTCCCTGCCACAGCTGAGCCTCCAGCTGCGTGGGCAGGTGTGGGGACTGCACACCTGCCACCGTGCCTACAGGCCAAGTTTGTTCCTTGCAGCATCTGTTTGGGGAGGAAATGGCTCCTGCCGCAGAAAGGGGCTTCATAAGGAAGGGGCAAAGGGGAGTTATGTCACTGCCAGCTCCCCTCCAAGGAAGTAGAGATCTCAGGAGCACCACCAAACACTTCCAGGGAACTTAATCCTCTCCTCAGAGACAGCAGAGGAGACAGTGGCTGGACCAAGACCTGCTGGCAAGGTTCAGGATGAGAAATAGCTTATGTGCCCTGAGGGGAAACTCCTCTCCCTTCTCCAGGTGACAAGTTTATGACATGTGGCTAAAGGATGCTCAGTTTCTCAGAAGTCACAAACATCCCTCAGTGCCAAGAGCTGCCAAATTACGTGTACTGTCTCTGGGTACACATACGACGTACGTATGTGCGTATCTATGCAGATTTATATGCCCACACGTATGCATGTGTATGACGTGCACCCAAAACTTCTATCAGTGAACAGGGTTTGACTCGGTGGCATAGAGATGTCACATCATGGCATACGTTCCCCACCATCCGTGGCTTCCTCCCTCCCTCCTGCGAGCTTTAGGGTGGTCTCCTCCAGTGTGTGGGTGCAGGGGCTCAGCAGCACTGTCTTTGGCACCAGCTGCTTCCCGTGGTGCTGCTCTGAGTCAGCACAGGTGGCAGATGATTCATCTCCAGCATCAGTATGATGCTCATCTGCACAGTCTCAGGTTAGATGTGTTTTTTTTCTATATTTTTCTTTTTTTCAATGGCAAGATGATTAATCTCCTTGTGCTAGTACTTCAAAAGCTTCAGTCCCGGGGGCACTGTTTTATGTGGTTGGTCTTCTAAAGAAAATTGTGCCACCACTTCCCTTCCTCTGTGCTAAGCTGCACTGTCGGGGTTTTTGAGCTTTGCTCCTTCCTTTCATGTTGACTTATGGTTGGCTTTTTGTGGCATCCGGATAGCATTAGCTATTCAGGAGTGATAATTCTCCTTGCCACCTCATCCCTAATAATTTAGGAGGGCAGTGATTACCATGGCATCCTCCAGTCTCACTCCTGCAGGACTTGGTCTAAAGATGGTGAAATGGTTTGGCTGAAAATGTCTTACACAGCCTCCTCAGCTGCCTCTCCCTGGATTGAGTGGGCATGGGGAAGGAAACCCAAATGCTCGCCCAGTGTGAAAAAACACATACTCAGCTTTTAGCAGCGCAGAGGTGAAACCTTTCCAGCTGCTGGCAATGATAGGTATTAGTCCTCAGCCATAATTGCTGGCTCCTGAAGTGGAGAGAAAGAGCTGCTGGAGGTAATGGGAATGAGGGGCATGAGGGCTTTAAACTGGGTATTTCCAAGCACTGGCTGGAGATGGACAAGAGGACATCAAAGAGTCACAGGATTGGTCCAGAGAGAGAACTTTGAAAGTGCTGATACATCCAGAGGAAGGAAATACCCTTTCTTCCAGGAAGAAAATATCCCCATGAATGCGGAAAAGGGGGACAGTGAGGGAGGGGGTAAGGTCCAGTCCGTAGCATGGATGCAGCAGAGACCACATGGGTTTCTGGCTTTGATTTTGATTTTAATGTTTCTTGAAAAATAGTAATAGTTTCTCAGAATACTCTGGCAGGTGTGAAATATGTCTTCACCACAGATATGTTTTCACTGTTTGTGGTATTCCCTCTGAAGTGGGCTGTAAAAAACCTGCCTTTCTAATTGAATTTTTGTGTAGATGGAGAAGGTGCAATCTAAGATAATTAATGCTAATTAATTATTGCATGGTCAAATGAGCAGGAAATGCATATAGAAACTTGAAAAAAATTAATTATATGAAAATAGGATAATTGCTTGTGTGTTCAGATACACATTTATCTGGGCAAGCATATACTCAGCATTTTAAAAAGGGTTACTGTAGGACAAAAAAAAAAGCTGTGAAGAGAAAACATTTCCTAAAAGACTCCCTATTGCATATTAAGAAAACCCCAAAGGTAGCAAAAAATAGATGAAGTTAAGAAGAGGCTAGTTTCAGTATCACTTGCTTTTGAAAGGGAAAACACTGACATCACACAGCCTACTGCACTCTCACCATACAAACACACCTGGCCTCTGAATGTAGCCATTGTTGAAAAAAAAAAACCAGAAAAGGCTAAATTTTGATAATTTGTCTCAGTGTGCAGCGCTTTGTTTTGTAAGGAACCACAGTGAGGCTGGAGAAAGCAAGGTGAGAAGGCTGACGGGTGAGTGGCTGAGACCCATGGGATGGGAGAGTGCCGAGGCAAACTGATGGTTTTTACATCTGCCACAACTTGGCCCTAATACCCATTACAGCTGCAGCAGGCAGAAGCTGGTTTCCTTACAAATACAAAAATACTTGCTTAGAAAGTCTCCAGAGCTCTCAGGATCCAGGTTTTCTTCCCATATGTTTTTTTCCCTGTCAGCTCCCTGACTGTAGCACATGATGAAGTGCTCCTCCTTAGCAGCCAAGGCTGGGCTCAGAGCTGGTGGAGGCAGGAGGAGATGGTGGCTGCAGCCTGGGAAACTGGGGCTCCCTAAAGGGACCTGTGGGGTTCGCCTCCCTCTCTCTACAGGCACTTGTGTGTAGGTAGAACAGCACTACATTGCTAAGCAGGTGCACCACCTCCAGGGTTACTGGTGGGTTGGGTGGGACAGTTTGTGATGGAAAATCTGTCCAGGGAGCATGAGATGGACTCCCAGGAGAGAGAGATTTAAAATATAAACCTTTATAGCCAAAATTTCTCACTTTCTCCCTGTTCCTCATCCAAGGATTCTGATTTTAGATAGTTTATTGAAAAAGCAAGCTTGCCAAAGGTTTGCAAAAAATTGCTTGGTGGGAAATCTAATTTTATCCTGAAAGTGTGTTTGATTCAGAAATTCATCCTAACCCTGGTCTGAAGACTTGCAGTGCCAAGACACGTGTTTATCTGCTTACAGCTTTCCTCTGAGAAGCAAGTGATAGGAAGATGACCAGAGCTTGGACCTTTCTCCGAGGAAGACCACCACAGTTTGCTGTTGGTGCACCTTAGTACTAACTTTCTATCATCTTTGGACAAAAAGAAAGAAAGGTGGAGGAGCTATCCTTGGAAATGGATAGTGGGCTCAACATTTTCTGGGATTTGCTCTTGTCCAGAGGGCTGGAGGAGGAGCTCAGCGCTGCACCTAAAAGCGTAATCAAGTCCTCAAAAATATCTAACAGCTAAATTCTCATCTCTGAAAGGCTGCAGCAACACTGATTTGGGATTCATCGAATATCAGGTATCAGGTTGGCTTCCAGGAAGTGGGTGGATGAAAGTGTGAGGGGGAGTGTATGATTTGTATTAAATTAGAAATAATCAGTTAAGCCAATAGTGGTTCCAGGGAGCCCCAGCAGACCATTTCCAGTAATTGATTTTTTTGGGAGCCCCGCCGATACATCTTTTTTTTGTTTTATAATGGATCTGTCCCATGATGATTAAATAAGCAGTTTCTCTAGCAATTACATCCTCTCTGAAATGACAGTTTCATGGCTTAGAAGTTACTGGGAGCAGCTGTGATCATCGAGCCTGTGCAGTTTACACCGCTGGGGCAGTCCCACCTCATCCCTCCAACACCCCCATCCCTCTCATCTTCATCTGTCCCCACTGCTTGAGCCCCACGCTCTGTCCTCTGTGCTTGCACATGAGAACCTCATTGCAACACTGTAAATGTGACATAAAGATGGCAAATGCCTCCCACCCTGGCCCCAGCACAAGGGCCATGCCTGGTCTCTTGTTGGGCGCTGAAGCCTGCGGGGTGGGAAGGGAGGTGTTGGCAGATGTGGGGGTGACTGTGGAGTGCAGGAGTTGGGGCAGTCATCTCGTTTCTCACCTGGAACCTCGGCATTTGGTGACACTGGGGACCTAGTGGTGCTGGGCAGTAGCTCAGGCAGGAGTGGCTTGTCCTCTCTCAGCAGCCATAGGGGTCATGAGCATTTGCAGTTGGAGGTGTGACCACTCATGGAGGAAGGCTCTCCATCTGCATGTGGGGCCAAATGTGACACAGAAAGATGATCTGGATGTTGATGTTGTACCCTGCTCTGCTTCAAGGTGTGTTTTGGGCATACCTAGCAGATAACAGACATATTTCTGCTATTCTATTCTATTGTATTTAAAAGTGCCTCCTTAACTGTAATAGTTAATAGACCATGATTAACCACTTTCACCTTTGAGCGGGAGCTGCACAGGCACATCTTTTCCCAGAAGAAAGCTGTAAACTTGAGGGTGTGTGATGGAGACAAGTCCCTGTGGCCACTGGCCAACAGCGAATGATTACAAACCAGCAGGGCACTCACCTCCTTCAGCTTCATATAAACCGGATAATTATCCTTTGGCTTCGGTATCATCATTGCAGTGTTGGCTTGTCAAGTTGGCAGGAGCCTGCTCAGTCTAAGCAACAGGAAGTTTCCTCTGTGAATACTTAAAACTTTAATAATAATTTATTGAATAAGTAGGATGAGAGCCAGGACACTGCTGAAATGCGAGGAGTTTCCCAGGTGACTTTCCAAAATCTTTGAGATAGTAGCAGGTCCAGCTCTAAAGTTATTGAAAGGAAAGAAAATCTTCTCTAAAGAGCTTTTGGCTATTCTTCTTGCTCTCTTTCCCTCCCTCATTTATCTGGGCAAATCTCTTCAATCTGCCTTTATTTAGTGAAGTTAAGGAAACTTTTTTTTTTAATAAACTGGGTACTTCCTGAGTGATCTTGGTGGAAGAGATGGAAGAAGAGAATACAAATCACAGCACCATGTTTATTCCTGACAATGGGAGCTGTTGCTGCTAGTCCCAAGACAAACAGATAAGTCCAGTAATTATAGATAAGTGCTTTTGTTTGATCTGTATAACAATTTCTGCATTTTCAGGTAATTTCCCTTAGGCGTTCACAGGCAGGTGGGAAGCTGTTCTTATACAGTCTGTATTTTAATCTATATTCAATTGACTTCTTTACGAGAAGACAAACAACTTTCTTCCATTTTTAGGACTAAGCCTTTTCCTGAGACTGTTTATGAGCCAAAGTTATGACAGGATTTTAATATTATACTTTCTGACTTCTGCCCTTTCCTCCAAGTAAGTCAGCAAATAAAATAAAATGAAGTTGCTTCACTCTTGATTTTTCCCAGTAAAAAGACCTTCAAAATGCCCTAGCATGTTGCAAGGCCACCTTGTAATACAGAAGCCAAAAGCCCTCATGAAGATTTGTCCTAAGCCTGCTAGAAGTTATAAAAACTTCTCCAGAGAAGCGAGTGGTGTGTGAATAACTCAAACCCTTCATTTTCCTAGCCTTCAGATTCCTCTGAAAGCCCACTGGGATGTTTTCCAGAGGTATAAACAGACACAGAGGCGCTTTGCTAAATCCCATTCGCAAGCTGACATGCAATCAGAACTTCAGGGCTGCTTGCAGACATGCTCCCTTGGCCAGGAGGTTCGAAAGTGGACACGAGGTGAAGCCAGCTCCGCTATGGAGTGATGAATCCAAGCATTTGCTTTCCCACTTTCAGCTGCCTGAAACAAAGCCAAGCTGATAGGGCAGGTTTGGGAGTTAGCAGGATGGCTCATGCAGGTGTTTAGAAAGCTCTTGCCTGTCTGAAATTGCCCCACTCTGTTGGTGGTTTTAGGTGATTGTGAGAAATTTCAGAGGTTTCTGCTCGGGAAGAGTGTATTTTTTGGTGTGTGAAATGAATGCAATATTAGTTAGCTTGTCAGTTTGACTGGCAATTGTTCTTTTAGTGGTGAGAGAGCAGCAACTTGAGAAGACTTAAAGCAAGGTATGTTGAGCTTTGCATCTTGCCCTTCCTGCTCTTCTCTACTCGTTCTGTCCCCAACAACAGTAGCCTTGCACTAGTACAACAGCATTCACTGCTCCTGTCTCAAGGCTCAGTTTGGCCCTAACAGCAACCCCAAAAGGGGTGGCCAGTGGGTCTGGCTGAAGAAGAGAGTAGGTAGGTGGCTTACTTCTGGTTTTTTTTGTGTCCAGCTGGTGCTGATGCAGGGTGGACTGAATGATCAGAAAGGCAATGAGAGTGTGGCCCAAGAATCATAGAATGGTTTGAGTTGGAAGTGAACATGAAGATCGTGAAGTTCCAACCCTACTGCCATGGGGTAGAGACACCTTCCACTAGACCAGGTTGCTCAACACCCTGTCCAACATGGACTTGAACACTTCCAGGAATGGGGCAGGAATTTGCTTGCTCTGCGCAGTACCTTGTGGCCTTGTGGCAGCTGCCTCCTGATGAGGGACAGTTGTCCTTTGGCAGTGCAAGACCTCTTGTAGTCAAAGGAAGCATCTCTCTTGGCAGTGCTGTGAGCAAAAGCCACGTCTGAATGGATTCCAGCTCAGCTTCTTGCAATGAAGCTTCAAGGATGTTTCAGTGAGGTTCCCAGGGCCTGATGAACCCTAGAGTTTCTTAAGCATCTTGTCCGTATTTGAGTTACTGCCACCTTAATGAAAAAGCTGATGTTGAACTGGATGAGGAAACATCAGTATAAGGCAAATGGAGAATGAGGCTCCTATTAAGGAGCAAGGAATATCTAGTGGGATCATGTTGTGCGGTGTGATTGCCTGGCAGTGAGGGAGCACGGGTATTTAATTGCGGGCCACGTTAGTGTCAGCTAGGTGTAGAGGGAATGAGTGTCTAATAAGTATTTGACACAGTTCACTATCAGTCATGGTAGATTAAATAACAAGACATACATTAACTCATTTAATAATTAGCTACCATCATACCAACTTGATAAAAGAGTACTATTAAGTTAGTCAGAGATTGTATTAATATAGTCTTTAATTTTTAACACAGAAGATTAAGATAAAGCGACTGTCAAGGATTGCATTGTAACACCTTTTCCAGCTATGTTGGGGTAAATATCTTTTCGACAGGTATTAACCCCCATGTCTGGTATTTTTCTGAATCCTTGTTTTTGTTAATTGCTCCCTTGCCTCCCTTTCCTTTGGGAAAGAGCAAACTTGGAATGGGCACCTGCCACAGCAGAGCCAGTTCCAGGGGAGGAAAGGCAAGGATGTGGTGAAGAGTGGTGACAGTCCCATGCCGGGAAGCACAAGAAAGAAGGATGGATGAAAGACCTGGCTTGGGTCTGTCCTGGGGTTCTCCATGATACTCAAGCTCTTCACTCACCTCTCTTTGCATTACTTTATCTGTGTAAAAATAGTAATACTGATATATTTTTTTTCCGTGTCATGTTGTTCGCTATGTCACTGCTAGTGTTGCCATACTTTGTGTGGGGTTAACCACATTTCCTGGGGTGGTTCAGAAGGCAGTGAGAGTGAGAGGGCTGCTGTCCTGTATGCATTTCTGTTGACCACATGGAAAGTCTGGGTTTACGCTAATGCGGCAACAAAAGTGATGTGTGGTTTGTGAGTGACTTAAGCTCGTTACACCTAGCAGATACCTTCCTCATAGTGAAATTGAGTAGGAAGTCAGATGAGAGGCAATCACTTGGGTTATGATCATGTTGTATAAATTTGCTGTGTGTATATTTTGTCTTTTATTTTGCTTCCATTGGTGCTGGGGGGGTTTTGTACTAGCAGTGCTTGTTTGAGCCCTTCAGGTAGCACCTACCCTCCAGCAGGACCTTTGAGCCCTTGCCTTCACTTCGGATTTCCCAGCAGGGGAAGACTGCTGGTGGGAATTACAACCAGCAATAAGTGGGGGTGTAGCAGCAGCTGTCCTCTGGCCAAAGCACTGCTGGGCACCCAGGGGAAAGCAGAGCTATGGTGGGGTTTTCCAGCAGAAACTTCCCCAGTAAAGGTGCCCCATAATGGTGCTGAGGAGATTTCTTTTGCAGGAGCTCATCTAAACTTCTTTCAAACCTATGTAAGCTTTCAGCACCCAGGAGGATATACTGCCAGGATTGGCCAGCCACTGTGCAGATGAGTTTCTTTCCCATCTCCAACACGCTGCCTGCAAGTTCCTTTCCATTCCTGCTTAGCTCCTGTGTTAAAATGAGTGTGAGTAATCCATGTCTGTTGATGTGCACCAGCTTATTGCCTTTGCTATGTCACTGGGCAAGTCACTGCATATTAATGTGAAGGTTTTGGGGGGGTTAATTTCAGTTCAACTTCAGAAACCAGATCTTTTTTTTTTCTGGAGAAAAACTGATAGAAGATGAGTATTTGGTTTGCAAATAGATGTTGACTAATTTGAATATTAATTTCTGTGTTTGTTGCTGACATGAAAGAGTAAGTGGCCACACCATAGAGGGGTTGGAGAGATCTTTATGAAAGGGACTTAAATACTGTTATACCCATGCTTTCCTTGTTAAATGCTGCAGTAATGCCAGTGGCTGATATTAAAAAAAAAGGGTAGATTCAGAAAAAACAGAAGTCAGCTTAAACTCATAAGAAGGAAAGGAATATATATACACACACATCTGTAGAGAGACCATTTTAGTTCTTATTTACCCATTGGTTTTTGAGCTGCTGTTTATGCTTGCAAGCTCTTTTCCTACACTCATATGCTGTATCAATACTTTTTTATTACATTGAAAATGAGGTACACGTGATATTACTCAGCTGGAAGGCAAAGGCTTTAAGAAAAGTAAGTATGACAAGATTCTTGATAAAATCATGGGACGTGACAAGCTACTGTAGCTGTTTAAAGCGTCTTTTCTGGTGAAACATGTTGAATAGTCAGTTGGGAGTGGGTACAGGTAATGATTCTGAAAAATTGCATTAACAGTGTTCATTCAGGAAAATGAGCTCTTGATGGGAGGTGCTAATTGTTATTAATTAAACAACTTACAGGTGATATGATTAGTATTGACCCACAATATTAAAACAGTAAATTACTTACAGAGTGGGCAAGACTACAATACGGGAAATTGAATAAGTTAATAAATCAAAATTAATGGGTGTCTGGAACAATTATAGCCATTAGTGGAACTACAGTCACTTTAAATATGTAAAGGGAAGTTCATAAAAGCTAATAATGTTGCCCTGAAAAGGGACTTCTTGGACCAAAACAGACATAGAGACTACCCCAGATCCCATGTAGTAGGGACATCAAATGAGGGGTCACCTGTGGTCAGGAGAGACTTTTCTTCCCTGTAGCTTTCTTAAAGTGGCTCACAGAAACTGTTTCCAAGCTGTATGCAAGATACACCTCCCCAGTGATGCCAGTGAAAATTAATGACTGAAAATACCTCTCAAGATCAGGCTTTGATGTGAAGTCCTCCCAGAGATTTACAAAAAATAAATTGCACTTAATTTAATAAGCCCAAATCCTGCTCTACTCTCATAAGGACTTTTTAAAGTGCTCTGAAACTTGGAGAATCACTAAGGGTTTAGAAGAAAAACTACTGCTTCTTGGCTGCTCCTGGGACACTGAGCTGCCAGTGACTCACGCTGCTTTTGCTTTCTTACCCGGCTATGTTGGTACAGCTGCTTTGTTCCAGTTTGGAGCTGGGACCTCAGTCCATAAACCTTCTCTCGCCCTGCTGAGTCCAATGGTGATGCCTTCACTGGCTTGGGTGGAGAGACACGCTTGGTCAGATTTTGGAATCTCACATATCCCTGTGAGGTTTCCATCTGTGGGAGGGAGAAGGGCTTGCACTTGTGGGATGAACTATTTCCACCACTAAGGGCAGAGGACCTTGTGTTCAAAGATGATCTTGCTCTTCAACAGGAAGTTGCGGGTCCTGGTCACCTCTGGAAACCATGGCCACTGGCTTCTGGCCTGCGGGGTTGTGAGGACACATAGGGCTCCTTTTGCAGAGAGAGGGACAGGAGCACACTCTGAACCTGTGTAAGGGCAAAGGAGATAGCATGCTATGAATCTGCCCTCCCTCATTTGTGTTAGCTTATGTGAAAACTCAGTGAAGTCTTAACACCCAGTCACCAGGAGACGGAATATCTCCAGCCAAAGTTGTACTCTGTTACTGAGGCAGATTTAATCAACAGGAACCAGTGCTGGAGGGCAGTGACAGATAAGCAGAGAAATTAGTCCCAGAGTCATTGTAATTAAAAACATCTGGGTGATGTCAGCCTGTCTAAAAGGCCATTTTCATGAAGGGTTTGTGAGTACTCCTAAACCCCTCAGGCTAATCAGCAAGAGCAAGCCTGTGCATCACCTGCCACCCTTTTTTTTTTTTCCCTGTGTGCACGTGTGCATGTCTGTGCAATATTTATTGGTTTGGATATTCCCACAAATACAATTTCCCATTTTTCAGTGTTGGAAAACCAGTGCCACTTAAGAATTTGCAAGCACAAATTGATGGCCAGACTCTTTGGCAGATGGAAATATTTAACAAATTTCTATATCCACTGGAGGGACTTCGACGGATGTATCTTACCCAGAGACTTCAGCCAAGTCTTTTTTTGTACATGGGGAAATGTTCTTTTTTTTATATGAGAATTTTCTTTTCACTGACACTGAGCAGAAACAAAGAAACAATACCTCTCATCCCCACCTCTGAGGCAGCAGAGTCAGCTCTGATGGATGCAATTGAAATGAAAAATGGGCAGAGTTCATCTCTCCTTCCTTGGATGTACAACAAGACTTTCAACATCAGTGCCCTTCAGTCGGGGAATATGTCCTTTGCCTTATTATTCAATAGGGAGAAGACAGATGGGTTACTTCAGGCCAACACTGGAGTAGGAGTTTTCCACTGGGACACTGGGACGGTTGAGCTGAGTGCCGGGCATGGGAAGGGATGTTGAGCCTGGCACTGCTCTGGTTTTCTCCAGCATGGGAAAATGAGGACACAGAGAAGGAGTGGATGGGGTGGGGACACTCTCATCAAGGCACCGCAGTGCACAGGAAGCAGGGCTGACTGCTGACAGGCACCTGTGCTGCCTTCCTGGGGATGGGCAGCTTAGGGACATGACGAGGATTTCCCTGCCAGGGAGATCAGCCAGGGCAAGTACAGACACAAGATATTTTCCCTTTCCCAAGGTCAGTAAGACTTTTTGATGAGGAAAGACTAATACGCCTAATGTCTGAAAGGTATTTTTATTATTATTTTTTATTGTTCAGTTTAATTGACAGCTGGCTGTGATTTTTATTGTTTGTAGGGCATGCTTTGCCCCTGCTAGACTTCACATCTTACTGGTTTGGTTTACAGTCTGAGCAAGAGTCATCCTCAATAATGTCAGTGTGAGACTGTCGAGTAAAAGAGAGCTCAGGCCTTTTTCAGATGCTCTCCTTGTTATTTTATGTAATCTAAAGCAGAGGAACGGATGCTTTGATGCAAACTTGCTGCCACTGCAAAGACTGGTGTGAGAAGCAGTGGCGAGGGTCACCGGGAGCTGTTGCAAGACATGCCATGCAGTGAAATGTCACTGACATCTCCATTAATGAGCTGCTGCAGGAAATTGTAATTGCACTGAAATTAACCTGGGGTATTATTTAAGCATTTTATCAGGCTGATCTAATCTGCTTTTGCAGGTGTTTATAACATAACCAGAGTTGGATATTTTTGCATGCTACAAAACTCTCTGAAACTCTGAACATGTTACTTTAGAGACTAAGTTTTCTCTGTGTAAGCATCTCCCTGGAGCAGAGAGGGCTTCCCTTGTTTTTGCTGTACAGAAGATAGAAAGGGATTTTTTTGGATGAGGCCAATATAATACATTCCAAGCTCGTTTTGACTTTATGGTTCTCTGCAGCAGAGAACATCATCCCTTAGCCCCACACTTTCGGGAGCAGCCTCTAACACGCAGTGCTATGTGCATCAGGCCGGTTATTCTGGTGCTGGCTCACAGAGGTGTGGAGCTTTGGCTTCCCACAGGCCCTGGCGAGATCCTCTGCAGCTCTGAAACAAGCCTGCGGGCTGAGCACACCACTACTGACGTGTGAGAAAAATAGCAGCTGCTTTTGTAGATGTTTCAAACAAAAGGGAAGGAAAAGAGCCGCATTCTCTGACCTCTTTGCCGCAATGTGCTCACCATATTATTTCTCCTGGCCCAAAGGAGGTCATGTTTTCTAAAGTGCACAAATAGCTCCCCCAGTAGCCAGGGCTATTTTGAAGACACTTTTCTATTGTTTTTTTCCTGCTGTGCAGTGTCTTGAAAATATTTTAACTTTCTGTTAAATAGAAAGTAAGTTTTCTTAAGGAGATTTGTATTGTAGGAATCTGCACAGAAGGAAACCATGACATGCATTAAAAATACCCAACTGAACCATTTCAATTTGTGTTAAAGTGTGTCAACAATCCCATGAGATGAATGGGCTGCATTTGGGCAAGGTCAGACATGCTGTCTTTTAACCAAGCTTCAAGACCAGTCATGTGGTGGTGAAGTCCATCCAAGCAAAGAAACAGTCAGTCAGAGGGAGGCTTATTGTCAGCCCTGCTGCCTCATCCTGCTTTTCCTTCCCTTGCAGTCCCCAAAAGCTTCCTCTACAGAGGGGATGAGAGTGTTCTGCCAGAAATGCTGCATGGCTAGGATGGAGTAGAGTTGTCATCTGCCCTGCCTTTCCAGAGCTAATTCCCACCATGTGTCCCCAGGTTGACCGTGGTAAATTCCAAACAACCCCAAGGAGGCCAAAGGGTGCCCATAGGATGGGGTGGGGGGCTTGTCCAGTTGCATTTGTTGCTGCTCTCCCTCCCAAGACAGTGGTGGGTGAGAGGTGCAGGCCCTAACTTTTGTCCGGCTCCAAAGCCTCATAAGACATAATAGATCAGATCAAAGGCGTCTGCAGCTTAATAGACACTTCCCTCCTTCCCTCCTAGCTTTTTGCTAAGGCAGTACTGGGAGTACAAGCCTGAATGAACAGGTTGTGGGCAAAATCACATGTTTTCACAGGGAATGACATTTGTGCTTCAACAACCAGGAATAAAAAGACTGAGACCAACAATTTGCTGAGTACCACAGCTTGCTAGTATTAGGCATGTACAAACCTGAGGGAATTGCTGCTCCCACAGCCTTGTACTCAGCTGGAAGTGGGCAGGGGAGGTGGTGATGCTTTGGCTGCCCTTTGCATCACTCATCAGCCTCAATCTTCCTTGCTTCAGCAGTGCAAACTGGTGGTACCCGCTCCGTTGGGATCCGGGATCTGCCGTTCCTAACAGCAAAGCTCCACGGGGGCTGGTGGTGGTGCACTGAGGGAAGAGAGATGAAACTGCCCGTTCTTGTAGCTTGGATTAATTAGAAGGGTCTGTGCTGGTGCAAGGGAGGGAGGGGATCCCTAACAGGTGGATTGTTGAATGAAGAACTGTCCTTAACCCCATGGTGTGGCTCCTGGGAGTGAAATCTATTTCATGCCTTACTGTTTTTCCAGCTCCCATGCCTCAAAATGTTATTTCCAAACAACTCAGCCTGTTTACTGGGGAAGTTGATCATACCAGCTGGTGCAGATGCTATTGAAAACTAGAAGTTTTAAACTTTGGAATGTCACCAGCATTTCCAGTTTTCTTGCCAGGCTAGGCTGCATTGAAAACAGTAAGTGAAACTTCTAATAATTACCTGATTCTTACTGAAAAAAAAGGTGCAGGGCAACTTAGTCCTTGTCACCTGCAGTGCAAGGTGACAGGTCATCATCAGAGGAATGAGATCAGGATTTATGGAATGGCTTGCTCTATAGCAAGTGGGTGAATGTAGTGTGATGCTTTCCATGAATGTTCATTCCGATTTTAAGTGACTTTACATCAGCTATTCTGGGGTATTTGGTGTCTCTGGAGACAATTACCCACTTAGGGATATTGGCAAATTTGTGTGCCTTGAATTTTTTAAAAGCAAAGGTCCTTTGCAGTGTGTTTTCCAAGTGAGATGTTTTTTACAGAGATGGGAATAGTGAACACTGCCCCGTGGGGTCCTCTCCCCCAGCCTGCTGCAAGAACAAGTGTTCCAAATACAGGGGGTTGGGGAAGGCTTTTTACTATGGTGGTGAAGGGAACTGAGGGTGAGCCAAATTATGGCTGCTACTGTTATTCTAAATTTGGAAGGAAATTATCTTGATATCAGGTATTTTATAGCATGCCTCAAACTTCCTCTTTTTTTCAAATTTCAAGCAACAAAGGTTTTTTCCAAATACGGACATCAAAGTTTAGATTGGTAGCAGTGCTGGATTAGGGCTGTGTCCAAATATTGTGCGGAAGCTGAGTAACACCACTTCATTAGGCAGCAGGTTTGCTCTTGATATCCGGGAGTGTGGCAGAAATGGAAACACACAACACAGATGGAATGTCTGTCTTGGGAAGGGGCCAGTTGCCTGCATGCAAGGTTGCAGCTTGCAGCATGCAGGCTGACCAAGTCCAGCCTGCACGGGTTATAGGAAAAGCAGCTCCATCACTCCAGAAAAGCTGGAGATCTTTAAACACTAGAGGTGCTGACCATCCTCAGGAGCCCCACCTGGCTCCCCTCCCTGCTCCCCACAGCTGCCTGGCAGGCAGCGACAGCTCTGACAGCTGCTGGGAATACATTTGTTCTAAACATTCCCAAGCTGCTGTTCAGGTCATCAAGACCCTCCTTGCATTAGGGGAGGAGGAAAGGGGCCATGAAGTGAACAAAAGAGCTCCTGCAAATATTCCGGTATTCTCCAGCTTGGCTGCAGATGAGCTAGTTACAGAAAACACATATGTTAGACAATGTGTGACTAAAAGCGTGGGGCAGCCCCTGCTCTGGTGCCTGGGACATGGAAGGGGTCTGTGGGAGTTGCCAGCCCTGCCAGTGTCTCTCCTTGATCTGGTCCTGCCCCAGGTTATAGCAAGGCCAAATGTGGGACCCAGAGGGGAGGATGCATGGAGAGGCAACCCCGCAACCCCCACCAGTACATTTTTCTTGGGATATCACCATAGAGTGGTTATTTGGGTTGCCAATTTTTTTTTTCTGTAAAACATTTACTGCATTAATAAAGAATGTTTCGCAGGGCTCTGCTTTTAAAAGAAAAACCAAAGTAACTTTTGCAGGGTGTTGTCAGCCCTACCCACTCAACTACTTCTAGCTTTAAAAGACCTTATCAAGTTGAACACAACTGACAGGTCATATTGCAAGGAAACGAGCCAAAAATGTTTTCACTATTTAGTTGGGTAAATTCGAGTGCTGAACAGTTCAACCCCAACACACCCTCCTCATTTGCTCCCTACACACCTTTTAAAATTGGTTTTGGAAAGGAAAAATGTAGCTTGGCTGTTTGTGCACTGAAACATAAGTGTGTGTTTTTTACAGCATTATAAATATGTGGATGATCATTTAGTAAAAGGTAGCCAGGGGTAAGGGGAAGAAAACCCCCAAAGGTGATTTCCATCAGTGCTTCCAGACTCCACTTCCACTGTTACGCAATTAAATCCAATTCAGTTGATGTATTTGTTACCCAAAATGGAAAGACAGGAGGTTTATCTCTCTTTCCATTATTATGAGTGTGATGAAAGTACCACAGGACCCCATCCCTGATAGGGACCGCTATTGTCTGAGACACAAAGCTGAGTAATAAACACAGTCCCCTTGGGAGATTCTCAGCCTGTGTAAATTATCACAGCAATTAATGTGCTATTTTGAAGTATGACAATTTACAACAGATGATAATCTTCCTCCTGGCCAGGAAGAATTACTGATTTTAGCACACGATTCAATAAAGCCAGCTACAATTGCAAACTGCCCTCATTTTACATGCTCGGCTAAAAACCTCCTTCTCTGTCAGTTCCTGTGAATTAAGAGGATTAAGTGCCTCATTTAGGTTCTCCCTCTTTTTTACAACAGACACCTCTTGAGCACCCACCTTCCAGGTGCAGACAGTAGTTTTAAGGCATTGTTCTTCTGGTAGAGAGTTGTCTCAGCCTCATGAAGGCAGTCTGGACTTGCCCTGTTAGCTTCACCCTGCCTGTGCTGTCTTCCTGCCTGGTGTTGTGGAGGTTTGTTGCTCTGGAGGTGTGGGGTTTTATAGTTGCTGCCTTAAGGAGCCTCTAAAATGATCTTTGGAAATGAGATGGAAATGCAGGCTTTGAAAAGCAAAACAGCAGGCAAAGGAGGTGTATTTCTGCAGCTGTGTTGTGGCCTGAAGGATAAAGAATGATGAGGTTAGAGGGAAACCCTTCTGGAGCCTGTCTTGTCACAGTAGCTACCACAGAGCTTTGCCTCACAGGGTACACTCATTCAGCGCCTTTGGGCACATAAGTATTTATCTGCTAATACTTTTGTTACCCTTTTTTGGCTTCGGTGTATGTAGGACACCAACATCACAGAATAAGCTGAAGCAACCCTCAGGGATCATTGATTCCAGCTCTTGGCTCTGCACAGGAGCATCCCCAAGACTCACACTACAGGCCTGAGAGTGTTGTCCAAACAGTTCTTAAGCTCAAACAGGCTTCATGCTGTGACCACTTCCCTGGGGAGCCTGTTCCATTGCCCAACCACCCTCTGGATGAAGAACATTTTTCTAATATCTAGCCATGATCTCCACCATGGCTGAAATACTTCCGTCCCTCTGGAAGACTCTTGAGGAGCTCTGCATTTTTTAAAGAGATGCATACAGACTTCTACAACACCTAAAGGAGAAATGTCAAAGTCTGGCTGTGGATTTAGGCACCTAAATTATCTAAACCCCTCTCAAGCAAAGTTATTTTTTAGTTGCCTTTCACTTTGTGGAGGTCGGATTGCTATTGTTTCTTCTGTACACATTTATTTTTAAACCTATGAATTACACTGAAAGCTCACAAGAGTGAGGACCCCTCAGATGTACTTTTCACCTGGCACAAATGCACACTATGTTGAATCCTGGCTTAATTTTTTCTTTTTTTCTTTTTACCTGGAGATATTCCAGATGCCAGTGCTTTTACACGTGTGCGATGAAAACAAGATTTTTTTATCTGGTTAAGCACTTTTGGATCCTGCAGGATGTAGACATTACTATTTTAATAATGGTTATGGTAATTTCCAAGGTAGGCAATAAATCTATCACTTAATCCATCTCTTCCTTAATTAGTCAGCAAGCATAACATCACTGTCTGGGATAGAAGGAGTCTCAAGTGAGATCAGTGTTTAAAATCTAAAATTCAAATTATCCTTTCCTTTCTGAAGATGGAGTGGGGGACACTGTTTAAAAATAACAGACTCCAGTGATTTATATGGTATCCTCTGACCTTATCAAAAAAACACAGATTCAAATTGAAAAAGCTTTAGTGGTCCTAATGGAGAAAAGTCTTGAGTTTAATCCTACCAGGCATTTTAAAACCATGAGATGATACAGAGCACAGATTTTAAGAGGCAAAATGAAATACTTAATCTTCATCAGTTAAAAAAAGGCCACTTCAATAACACAGAAGATTATGTAACTTTGAGGAGAGGGCTTAAGGGTTACTACAGCCTAAGTAAACCGGGATTGTGGGAGCTAGGAACAGGAGATGTGAGTGGGGGTTTTGGGTTTGACTCAGGGTTGGGGGGTTGGTGCATGCAAATTCTAGTCCTGACCATGTAAGTTGAGATCCTGGCTCACCCAGGGCCCCTCTTATGCAGGAAAAGTCCAAAATGTTTGAATAACTCAAAGGAGCAGGATGAGCCGTGCATGTCCCTGTGATACTGAAGCAAGGGCCAAAGTGGTGTGGGAAGGTGGCTTGGCTGGTACAGCTCATATGGGAATGGATTGCTGTCACAGTCTGTATCGGATTTTACTGCCCTCATTTTAATCTGCTAAAAATTGTTCTTTTGGAAAGGTTTTGCAGCCAATTTTACTGGTTCAAGAAGCCTTTCAGGTGCTGGCTTAGAGGTCTCCTGCCCATGAACTGGAGCTCTTGTAGAGCTCTGCGCTCTTGCTGATGGCTTCTGGATTAGGCTTATTATTACCGTGCACTTGGCATCAAACCTACATGAGCTGCATCCTCCAAAGAGCTTAGAAGTGAGAATAAATTCCACTTTTTGCAGGAAAAAAAGAAAAAAGGTGAGTCAATCAGTTTGAAATTTCACCCAGTGTGATCTTGCAGGTGATCTGCTAGTGCTATATAACTTTTTATTCCATGAACTTTTAATAGGCTGTGTTTGAAGCTGGGCTGTGACTGCAGTTCATCCTTTCCCCTCTTATTTTTTACTGCTTTAAACTTTTTCTTTCATTAAAAAAAATAAGGTGTTTTCTACACACAAATCAGAATGTTCTGAATGCTTCTGATGTAACAGGTGGTTTTGAGGAGAAAAATGCTTTTATTTAGGGCATTTTTAGCTGATTTGCAGCATAACAAGCAGCTTATGTCTGTGGTCTTAAACATGAGTGGCAGGGGCTTGTCACTCATAAAGCCTTATCTGATGCAGAAGATTTCCTCCATCTGGAGCTTCTCTGTTTTGCCAACTTGATCCTACTGTGGAGAAGCTATAAGGATTGGATCATTGATTAATAGTGGTATCCTAAGGATATTGTCTTAAGCCAATGCAGTAAAACAGAGCACTGATTTATTGAGTTGTTTCTTTTCCCTGCCTTAATAGACCCAAAAAATCTCCCCTTGCCCCCCCACCAAAAAAAAAAAAAACTCACCCAAAAACCAAACCCCAGAAGTGGGGTTTGTTACAGTGGCAAAATCTAGACATAGTGAAACTGGTGCATGTGCTGTAGGATGGGGGAAGAGTGAGGAAAACCCCATCTTGCTTCCCCCTCTGTCAGGAGCACAGTGTGTATAAAACAACTGAGGTAGCTTATGAAGAAAAGCTCTGCAAACAAGGCTGAAAGCAGTATTCACCCCTGCCTCAACAACAGGGTGTCCTGTGTGGCCTGACTGGCTGGGATGGGCATGTCCACTCAGGGTTAGTCTCTGCAGAGCTACTGCATTTGGAGGAGATGTGCAGATTAATACCAGCCATGGACTTCCCCCCCCCAACCCCGCCATCAAATTTTTTTTTAGTTTTAATTAATATCGGCTTAGATCAGAAGAGACACCACTGTGCCAATAAACCCACGGCCACTCTCCTGATGGGATATGAATTGGTGGCCTTTTACTTAGACCTGCTTGCATTCGTTTCATATACCAACATAATCATCTGGCATTAGCATCCAGATGAGGGTCTTAAAAGAGGAAGATTAACGTGACATATCAGAGGTGACATTCAAATACAAAGTCCCCATCATTTTTTTGACTAGAATGCTGCAATTATGAAAAAAATGAGCCCATTACATGCTGGAGGTCCTTTCAGACTGCAGGACAGCCTTGCAGGCAGGGAGTGCAGCAACAACACAAACCCCACTTTGTGTTCAAACAGTATTTGACAGCATTAAATGTAACACAGGCTCATCTAACTTTCATGTCTCCATTCAGGTGCCTCACAATGGCAGCAGTGCTGTTTTATTATGGATTGAAGTGCATCTTGAGTGGCTTTTCTTTGACCTTCAGAGGATGCTGGAGAGATCTAGATATCCTCTTTTTTGGTGTATTGAGGCAGCTGAGGCGATTCTCTTAACTCACACATCTCTCCCATGTCATGGACAGCCAGCTGTGGGGGCTGAGTATCTCTATAGCCCTGTCAGCAGCCAAGCCTCCTGCTCACAATTCAAGAGCAGCACTGAGTATTTGGTGAGTGGCAAGGAGCTGTGAGGAGGGGATAGGAAATAAAGGAGCAACAGATCGGCCACACTGGTGTTGTTTGACTTTTCATGCATTCAGCAGCAGCGTGGAGGGAGTGCAGGGGTCTGTGTCTGTGGGTTAATCTATCCTGACAGCAGAGCTGTCAAGGTATCTTTGCTTAATGGGACCTAGAGATAATTAGATTTAGCACTCAGGGCCAAGCTGTGAACTTCTGGAGTGAAGGGGCTGGTAATTGGGATTACTCCCCGTGGTGGGGTCAGGGTGTCTGCCCGGCCAGGAGGTGGCTGGGGTGAAATCTTTGCTAAAGCCCCCCTTGCTTTCTGCTGAGCTTGGGATAATGCACCAGAACCCACAGCTCCTTCCCCAGGGTGAAATTCCTTTCAGCATCACCTTATTTTGTGCCCCCTCATCTCAGATGACTTCTCCCCCCCAATGGTTAATCTCAAAGGAATATTTTGAGAAAAAGAAATATATTGATATAAAATTGTTTCTTTTCTTTTTTAGTTGTAGTCTGATACAGCATTTCAAACCGTCCTTAGGAAATAATAAAAGTTACAGAAGTCAGGCTGAAAAGAAAGATGAAACACAATTATGCCAAAATGTAATTTAAAATGCAAATTTGCCAGAGAAACTGCAAACCCCTAATTGCAGTGTTCTCTCTTATCATTGCTTCAAAAGCTCTGCGTGCTCCCTTCCTCCCTCCGGGAAGGGCCCCAGCCGCGGCTGTGCTGCTACACTCTGACCTCCCCAGTGAAATGTGGGTGACCCAAAATAAAACCAAGCGGGAAAGGAGGTGGCTGGGGCGCCTGCACCCCCTGGGACTCAGCGGTCTGTGGTGGGTGCCCCAGGAGGGGTGCTTGTGCCACGGACAGTGTGGGAACCATGATTTACAGGGAGCAGTCTAACATCTAGGTCTGGAGAACACCAACCTGCTGCCTGCACCTTCAAGGCAGTCTGTAATGCTGAAAAACCCCATAACTGCACTTTAGAAGAAGCTTAGCTGAGAAATTTGAAAATACTGCAGGTATTGAGATGCCTTTTACAGAGCCTGGTAAGTGAAATCTAAGAAAAATATACTTAGTTGTTGAGCAAAATGTTTGTAGCTCCGCAGAGTTGTCCTCGGTGGCTGAAATCCCTGGTTGGACTGTGTAGCTCCACACACCACCACAGCCTTTGGCCAGCACCTCTTGCCTCTGGTTGGGTGGCCAGAGGCAGAGGGGCCTCTCCAGTGTCCTCTCCCCTGCCTTCATGGGCTGCCCCTGCCAAGAGTTATGGTAGAGGTCCCAGTGTTTGCCAGGCAGCACGAGTGGCCAGCAGCGGACATGAGGCCGTGCTCTGGTCATCAAGGATGTCCTCAAAGACAACACAAAAGCAATTGCACCCCATGGTCTCAGCAGGCTGCCCTTCTGTGACCATCTCTAATCACTTTCTGAAGTGAAAGCTGTTTGTGTTTTAACCTTTGCATATTAAGTAGCCCCCAGGGTTTTACCCTGATTCCTTGTGTGGCCTTGGAGGATCTCCGCCAGGCTTTGGGCTCAGCATCTCACAGTGAATTCAGAAGAACTGGGTATTTCTAACCTGTTCAGCCAGACTGTGGCTTTTTCTGCCTGTGGTCTGTGTCACTTTCTCTTTAGTTATGCTTTATATGTGAACTTGAGATGCCCTGAGACTGATTACTGACAAAAAAACCTCCCCTTGCCCCCCCCACCAAAAAAAAAAAAGGTGGAGTCATTTCAGAAGGCCTGATTACTGTGGGAGGGGCTGATGCCTCCATCTCCCCTGCCCAGGCTGCCCAGGGTGGTGACAGACACCGGGGTGTCACCAGTCACCAGGTGTCACCCTGCCTGCCACAGGACTGTGAGGTTTATTTCAGCACAAGGGAAAGCAGCAATCACAGATCTCTGTTGAAAGGCACCAAGCAGTCAGGGGCCTCACAGAGTCACAGATGGGATTTGCTGGCTATGTACTCACCACGCTTGCCGGACACATTTCCCTTTCCAGTCCTCCCTGTGCTGTAGAGTGCTGTACTTTGCCTAAATTTTGGAAATGCACTGAGATGAAGCAGTTAACTTTATCTTTTCACTGGCAAGGTTTCACAGAGACTGGGGAACATCTGGGATGCAGGTAGGATGTCTCTCTGGTGCTTGACAGAGCCTGAAACTGTGGGGGGTCTGAGGGTGCTGGGCTGGGAGGTTTTTCTTGTGCCTCTGACCCAGCAAGGTGCTAATGTGAGCAGTGGAAAATCCATTACCTTTTTAACAGTTCTAGATGGCATTTGAAAACGAGTAGGTAAAAAAGAGGATGAAGGCAGGCATATGACGCTGTTTCTACTTGCACAAGGGGCTCAGGAAATAGTCAGGTGGGTTGTGGTGCTTCAAGCAAAGTCCTGCTTTCTGTTTTCCCTCTTTCCCCTTGCAGCATGAGGTAGTAGAGGCAAATCAGCCCATTTGATGGCTCGTGTTTTAGTTTAAATCCATTCCATTGGTAGTATGGGCTCAGATCCTTGCACTGAAGTGTCTGGGCTGCACCCTGCTGGGTCAGCATCCAGGGTAGGAGCTGCAGGATGACAAAGAGTTGTGGGCCCAGCTTCTGCCATGTGTAAGACCTGCTGCTGCAGTGGCTCCTGATCGCTGCTTAATTTTGCTTATCGTTGCTCTGCCCTTTGCAGGCTCTGGCCTGCTTTTTAGGGTTGCACCCTGCACAGCTGCTCTTCAGCTACAGGGGGCTGAGTTCCCTCTGTGATTCCCCATCAAAGGTGTAGCTGAGCATGATGAGGACTTCACAGCCTCTATGATGGCTCTTATGGGATAGGATTGTCATGGTAAGGCATTTGGGATGCTCTAAAACAGTGAGAAAAGGGTTTCTTGGCGTGGCTGCTGGCCTCTCCTTTGGGCTTGCACTGGGGGACACCTGTGGCACAGCCAATCACACGCTACTTTGGTCTGCCATGGAGAGGGGACACGGCTTTGCGGGCAGGCTGGCATGTATGTTGCTATCCAAGCTGGTTTGGGTAAAATGACTATTGCTTGGCACATCCAGCGCCGTTTAACAGCGTGAACAGCTTGCTGGCAGGTAGGGCGCCAGCTGGAAGCACAGCCACAAATGTAAGCACGAGGAAGAGGCATTAGTGTAATCTGAGAATCAAACCCTGACTCTTAAAGGCCAGTGTGTTGTTTTGCCTGAGCTGGGATCTTGAACTATTAGCAGCTTTATGCTGGAGATATGTATTAGATGTGGAAATTTTTGGTGTTACCACTTGCTGATGACATTTCTGAGTTGGATTTTGCCAATCAATTTTTGACTTGATCAGTACTTTATTGAATAGTGTCCCGCATTTTCTCTGGAAATACTTTATTTATCTTGTGGCCTAATGACATGGTTTAATTTGGCACATCATTGTTGCTGCTGCTGTCAGTGTGTCCTCAAAGCACCGCAGCAGTGTCTCAAGCCCTTACCGACCATGCCAGGGCTGGCCGGGAGGGTGGCAGCAGCATTAGTTGGCTTAAGTAGCCTAAGGCAGCAAATTAAGTTTCAAAAAGAGCTTCCACATGTTATACGTGCCCTGAACCTGGGTTGGATGCTGTGCCCATTCAAGCACAGGCATCACCCTGCTCCTGAAAGCTTCTAATGGCTTTTGTTACAAGAGTCTCAGAAATCTAACCACAATGGACAAACACTAGTTGAAGAGATGTTTCTAAAGTCGAAATGTGGGTCATCCTTAGTTCATGAAGATGAGTGAAGGCAGCACGCATTTGCTCTAATGCTAACTGCAATGTGACTTTGAAATTTTGAAGGTGGAGGTTGGGTACCTACACACAGTCAAGGTAGCTGCAGCCAATGGTCGTGGCTTGACAGCAGCAGAGCTGAGCGAAGATTATTTATTTCCACCAAGCAGAGCCGTAATAAAAAGCTTCTTGCATCAGACAGGTGCAGTGCTCACCTGGCTCTTTCTGTGCTGATGGATGGGGAAGTGAATGAGGTTTTACTTGCCTGTGGAAAAAATATTCACAAAGAAAGCCAGCCTGAGCTCAGCTTGTTGGAAGAACTGCCAGGGACTTTTAAAGCCATTTTTGGGGGTAGGGCAGTAGTGAAGTAATTATTATCTGAACGCATGCATACGGTAAAATGGGTATGTTTTCTAAATGGTCTCTTAAAGCAAAACTGAGTAGTAAGTAGGAATGCTTCCCTGCAGGCTGGCAGAAGGACACAGTTGTTATCACACATTTTAGCAGCTGGCATGTTAATGAGGCCATTTTTATTGAAATGAGCTAAATACTATTAACATTTGTGGACTCCCAACTGATTTCTGAAGCATTTATTGAACTTCAAAAACTGCCTCAAGAATCAATTAAAAATAATTTTTTAGATTTGATAGAAAGAACACCAAAGAAAATTGTGCCATCGTGTTTGTGTTTATCTGAACAGATCTTACCTTTCTGTTGCTGACTTTAAAGAGTTTCCTCTCTTTTTTCCTTTTTGGTGCTTAAAATATCACTGAAAAAGATCTCTTTGGAGAAAGTGGTAAGGTAGTTTGTAGTCAACATGATTTTTGTTGGTGTGGGTTCTCTTCTGCACGGGAAGATGGTTGGTGTGTGGTTGAAAATGAATATAAGGCTCTGTTATAGAGATAGCACTTGGTCACTTTTACCAGTGAACTTAAATATATTTAAATGATTAATTAAAATATTAAAAATTTTTAGAAAGGAAGAAACTAATGACGAGCTGTCTGGCCTAGCATTGTGGGGGATTGGATGACAAAAAGTGCTTCCCCTTTATCCTTTCACCAGGCAGGTGTGGGCGAAACCCTTGAGCTTTGATATGTTTTGGGAAGCCTGAGCAGTCAAGTCTGGGAGCAGTGGTGAGGAGCTGCTTGTCATCACCGGGGCATCTGGTCCAGCACACCCAAACCCGCCATGGCACTGGCAGGTGAGGCCTTGTCAGCCCCTTGGCTGCTTCCCTTGGCTTAAGGAGAGCTGCAGCCCAATATTTAAAGCATTGTGACAAGCTCTAGTATCTTCAAGGCAGAGTCAATTATTTGGTGCTAAGGTAAGGGGCTTGTTGGTAAAGACAAATGTTAGAAAGAAAAATCAAGCCACGTTCTTGAAAGCGACATTAATCTAAGCAGTGTGTCAGCCTGCAGATGCTGCTGGAGTCATTATCCCAAGCTGAAACAACAACCTATGCAATTTTATTTCCCTTGTTTTGTATTTTTTGTCACAGCAGGGATTCATTGCCTGCAAATATGTGCAATGTTCATCAAAGACAGTCAAAGGTTGCCCCAAGCCCTGACAATGCATTAGGGTGACAGGAGCCAGGCACAGTGTGGTGGCTGAGGGCACCCCCTGAGCAATGGGCTTGGGGTGTCCTGTGCAGCTGCTTCAGGTGGGGGCAAATTCACAAAAAGGGGCGACTGGCTGGTTTGTTCAAATAGTCTGAGTAAGGATGGCTGGGCCATCGTGTGGCCTCTCCCCAGGGACTGCAGGGCTGTAGGTCTTCCTTGCTGTCAGATGTGCTTTATGGCTGGAGCAGAAAACCTGCTCATCAGCAAGGCTCCGAGGAAACAAGTTTGTGCATTGAACGCTGCTGGAGGGACTGACATAAAAAGCTGGAGTGGGAATTTTAGTCTTTATCCCAAGAACATCTTGCCCATTTGCTGATGAATCCAGTCTGTGACAGAAAAATCCTCTTGGCTCCATTTAACAGCTCTGGAGAGGAAGGCAGAGCATTAGAGTATGATCTACAGTTACATACCAAAAATACAGGCTGTTAGGGCTGCGTGCGGTCTGTGAGACCACAGCCTGCCACAAATGCGCAACCGTGCAGCAGCTGAAATGAGCAGCGCTTCTGTTTCTGTACACCCTCCAAAAAGTTGTATCAGTGCTGCTAATTTTACCTCATATCTAACCTGAAAATTACTAGCCACTAGGATGATGATTTTTTTTCATTGGTTTCCTTTGAAAGGGAAAAAAAAGGCAACAAAACAAACCCTCAAAACAAGAAAAAAGATCCCATTATGAAAGCACAGCCTGTGCAAAAATAAACCAGTAGGAAAAAAAAAAAAAAGAAAAAAAAAAAGAGACTACTTGTTGTATAAATATGCCTAGAAGTGGTTGTTTTTATTTTTTTTTCTCATTTGACTTGAATCCTTTCCCAAACTTTAAAAATATCCTCATTTGAAAGAAGGATAAGGAAATAAGAAACAGCCTTTAATAGTAAAGCTGTGCTTCTCCAAGCTCCCAGCCTGTTGCCCAGCCCACACTTCAGTGATGGGAGTGTGACACACAAGAGCAGAGCAGACCAGAGCTCACCCTGAGGTGAAGGAAGGAGATTCTCCCACCCTTAAGTGCTGGAGATGAGACATAAGTCTGGCAGGCCAGGATGGTGTGGAGGAGAGGAGGTGAGCATATGTGACAGCAGCATGGGGAGGTGCAGGCTCGTCCCACCAGCAGAGTAACATCCCTCACCTGCCTCCTTCACCCTTCCTTGCCAACGGCATCCCTTGTGTGCTCATGCTTCTGGCTGTCAGGGGAACAAGCTTGAAACACTGTATGGAGGTTTCAGGGATCTAGATCATGGCTGACAAAGTCAGCACACTACAGCTGGAGAAATTACTCAATGTACATTTCTTCACTCTTCTGAGGACAGTTCTGTCATGTGAAAAAGAAACATGGATGATGCTGTTGCCCAAGTTAATTGCTAAACACTGATCTTCGTTATTTAGCCCCATGGCAAAATCTGGTTTAGCTGCTTGTTGTCTCTGAGACTGCACAGTCACTTCAGAATTCACCCAGGCAGGACTTTGTTCTTTTACCTTTATGGAAATCATGGACTGTTTCTCAGCATGTGAGAAAGACCCCTCAATGCAATGTGGTGACCTTCCTTCTGTTGGACACAAACACATGTGAGCACCCAAGATGTTCTTCAGCTTCTCACTCTGTGGCTCCCTCTGTGAATGATTTCTGTAGTTTTATGTTGTATTTATTTAGAGTCCAGGGTTAGTGATCTGTCTGGTGGAACTTGACCTCTTTTGAGATCACTTTCATTCTGCTGATACAGTACAGCTGTGGATCATGATTGTTCTCTTGAAAACGCAGGTTCAAAATACTCTTAAAATGCTTTCTGATTACTTTTTCAGTGACCAGAAAACCTCTTTCAGTTTGTTCATGCTGAGCTCCACATTACTCACTCAATTACGAGGACAGAGGCAGCATGCAGGTAAGCCTGCTAAATGAAGGCCATGAGCACCAGCATGGCAGAAATCCAAGATGTGCTCGTAGCTGTGCTGCAATTACAACACATAAGTAATTAACACATTTAAATAAAACCCCCAGCTAAGGTGTTTGATGATAAAGGCAAAGTTCAAAAGCTCTGTCAATTAATCCCTGGGAAGGGCTGGTGCTCCCCAAGCCCGAGGGCTGCTGTGAGGCTGGAGGCTGGGCAGAGGTAAGGGCTCCAGCCCTGGCATTGTGCAACCAGGCACAAATCCAGTGGGTTACTGTTGGTTGGTTTTAAATTGCTTAAACGATTTGTATAGGTCTCTTTAGATGCTGAATGGTTTTATGGCAGCTGCTGCCTGGAAAGCTTCATGTGCCAGGGCCCTAGTCCTGAAACAGTAATTTAGGTGGTAACTCTTACTAAGATTAGTAGCTCTGTTTTACTGGGATGGGATTGTTCCCAGTAGTTAACCAGGTGAGAGTTTGCTGGAAGATGAGCAGCTGAAGATCTGAAGTCAGCAGGAGGATGTGATAACTGATAGGTGTTGAAGGAAGCAGAAAGGATAACTAAGATGATGGCATTAGTGAGACAGGATTTCAGTATAATTCTTCTTACTGCTATGCAGCTTCACTTATATACTTTATCCTTGATCCTGTTTCTGTTTGGTTTTGGGTTTTTGTTTGGGGCATTTTTTGGTTGATTGGTTGTGGAGGGGGGGATGCTTGTTTGTTTGTTTGTTGTTTCTTTTTTCTTTTCTACAAGTCTCCATTTTCACCTGTTGTTGTTCAGGGAAATCCACCTCATCCAGCCCTTGCCTGTCTCAGTGCCTTTGCTGCTGCAGGGATGTTCCTGCTCCTCTGCCCAATTTGGCCACGAGGAGCACTGGCAATGTGCCTCCTTGGGAAGCTTTGCAGTTTGGATGCTGTTTCACTTATATTTTCATTTAAAAAATTGAAAATGTACCAGCAGCGGGAACCTTGCCCACAGGACTCCAGTGTGCCAAAATGAGTGGAGCCAAATGGCACTGGTTGCAGCTCCCTGTTCACGCTGTGCCACTGGATCCAAGCATCATTTGCTGAAGCTGGACAGGTTCTGGGAGAGATTGCTGGTTCTTATAGGACACAATGAGAAGTGTTAAAAAGCAGGGCTGGCTCTTACCTACAGAGAAAGTAGGTGGTTGCTGAAGAGCAGCAAGAAAACCCCCAGAAACATTATGGCCATTTATTGCCTGAGAGAGCAAATGGTTATTTTCCTTGCAAATGAGAGTTTAGAGGTGGCACAGGTGAAGATTGGGTAAAGATTATCTTTCCCCCCTGCCTCCTGTGCATGAGTCTGTGCCTGAGTGAAAGTCTAGGAGGGAAGGGTTTGCTGACCTGCACAGGCACTTGAGATGTGAAATCCCAAAACAAGCACCGTGGCGAAATGCCTCTCCTCTGGGCTTGGCTTTGCTTCCCCATTTGCTGCGGAGGTGTCTGCCTTTTTTGGGACAGGCAGCCCTCACCCAGTATGTGTGACAAGCCAGAGCTGCAAAGAGTTACTGAGATGAGTGAGTTCCCTGAGTGCCAGAATAAAAAATTAGTTCAGACGGGAGCTGGCATCTCCTTTATTACTCACTGAGTGACAGCACCAGCCTCAGCTGCTGTGCACAACCCAGAGGCTTTAACTCGAGGTGACTCATTCAGGAAATAACATTTTCCCTCCCTCCCCATCCAACTACTCCACTTTCCCAAAGAGGTGATGCCCTCTCTGTCTGCTCGGCTATTCCCCGTCCCAGCACACGGGAATACTGGCAGCTCGGAGCTCCCCTCCCTGCCCGTGCCTGCTGGTGGCTTGCCCAGGGCAGCAGCAAGGAGCTGGGGGCTCCCCTGCAGACGTCCAAGGGACACGACAGTCATTTTGCAGAGACTTGTCCAAAACCAAGCGGAGTTCTCGGCACGATGCTGCCGGAATCAGCGTCACCCTACACCTGGCCGTGTGCACAGTGCCGTAACTGAGCCCCTGCTTTTTCCAGCTGCGCTTGGTTGTGATCAGGAGGCATCTCTCTGCCTCCCTAAAAACAAACAAACAAAAATCCAACAGGAGAAAACCCAACCTCACTTCTCCCCCTCCCCACCCCCCAACCCCAGCTCTGTGAAGAGAAAGGGTGTTAGAACGAAATGAGTCAAATGGAAGTGTTTTCCTCTGAGCTCTGTTCTCTAATGTCACAGTGTGGTCAAATCAAAGAAATCAGAGGTCAGATGTTTTTAAGGCTTAAATAATTAATTTTTAGTGCAAACAAGGCATAAGGGCTGACATGGGACTAGACTTAATGACTCCTGAGTGGCAGCAGCTGCTGTTAGATGTGTAATACCAGGGAAAATGGGACTATTTGAGAAGCTGGTACAGTCTGTTGATGCTAAAGCTGGACACAAAATTGGCATTCGTACCAAAATCAGTGCAATTAGTAAAAACAACTCTTCTCTCAAGCTCAACATTTTTGCAAACACTCTCTGTATCATTGCCACCCACTCATCGTGAAGAGTACAAGGGGCTGCCTTCTGAATTATCTATTTCATTTATATATAATCACCTTAAAATCATGTGATGGTGCTGTAGTCTTCTCCAGAAAAATGCTGCTTCAAACAAAAATCCCTCTGCCTGTAAAACTATAAAAAATGTATGACTCTGTAAACACAAACTAAAAGGGCTGAATGTCTTTCCTGTAACTTTGCTAAAACTGGTGCTATGATCTGTGTCTGTATGAATGAAATCAGTCTGAGCAGCAAGGGAACCGACTTTATACCAGATTATTGCAAATGTTTGCAGATATTCCACTTTGCTGCCAGAAGTGCATCACTGTCACACAGATTTTAAGTACAATGTATCACATAAAACCAGAAATAAGAAGCTCTGTTCTGTTAAATGACTGAAATTTATTTTAGACACCCCACTTTGTGAGACATTGGGAAATTGCTATCACTTATATTTTAAGAGCCCACTTGCAAACCAGCAGTCACTAGGAAAACACAGAGTCTGAGCCTTGGTTTTGTGGTGGGGTGGCTTAAATGGTTAGATTTGGTGAATTTTTGCTGTTCCAGGTTGTAAGCAAAGTTATTGTTCTGCTGCTGTCTCTTCAGGAATCATGCTGGCTTTTTTCACTTCCCTGTGAGTGGGAAAAACATAAAGCAAGCTGGCATCAAGGATTGTGCTTTATAAGAAAGGAACGAGGAAAGATAAAATGGCTACATATGGCAATATGGACAGTTTCCAACTTAATGGAAATAAAAGAGTCAGATTTTTTGCAGCATATAGTGAGAATTGAACTATATTTTTATGCAAATGCTGTAGAAAATGCAGTTCAGCAAAGGCTGTTTTCCTACTGTTGGCTGGAAAGCATTTTGAGTGCCTAAAGACTTATATTTTCCACAAGAATTTGGTGAGGAAGAATATAAAGGGGTAATAGAGCATTTAAACCCGTTATACCTACCAGAGGTTTCTTTTTTTTTTTAAATCCAAGAATCAGCTAAGAGGAGGAAACACTACTAAGCCTTTAACAAGCCTAAATAGTGATTCTTCCTTTCTGTTCTGTTTGTTAGTTTGTTTGTTGTTTTTAAATGCAGGTCAAACCCAAATTTGTTTATGGAGCAACACACCAGGAAAAATGGTGTATGCCTGCGCAGCACAATCCAGCCCTGGGGGCTGCCACAGGAGGTACTTTAGGTGCAATATAGCTTTGATAGGGTGGAGCTTTATGTGTCCAAGAGAGAGTATAGCAGCACAGCACTGCTGTGCAGTGCTTATTCATCTCTGCTGCTGAGAGGACCCAGCCTCACCCAGGCCCTTCTGTATTGAATGGTGCTGTGCACGCTGACTGAAAACTCATTGCATGTGATGAATGACATGGTGTCACTATCAGAGGGAACTCCACCACCTAGAAAAACCTTTGGGAGAGGGTAGTTGGGACACACCTTGGGGTATGGATGAGCATGGCTCAGAATGAGGGTACTCCTTAGAGTAAGAGCTGAAGGGCCCAAGCCCCTTTACTGGCATTGATGGGATGGGCTGAGTTGCTATGTATCCTGTTACTGTGAAAACAAACCATGTGGCATTAAGCCTGGGAGACTAGCAAAGAAAAATTTCTGGAGTTAAGTCTGAATGAAATGAACTTGTTGTTAAGGGGTCCCAGAAAGGGGGGAGAAGGAGTTTTAGGCTGTGTGAGTGTCACAGTAACTTCTCCACATACCTGTTTGCCCTTAGAGTTAACTGGGACTGAAGGAGACGGTCTCCTGCCAATAGGCAGAAAGTGACGATACGTAAGCGTAAGCCAGACCAAAGAGCAGCACACTGGAGACTTGCCAGCGAGGGGGAGCCAAGAGGTACAGTGCAGAGCCCTGTGTAGGGCAGACATTTGTTTTATAAGCAGCACAAGAGGAAGGCTGGAGGAGCAGGCAGTGCCATTTCTCAATTGCTGTGGGTGAGACTGGTGCCATTTGTGTAGGGGAGGGTGGCTGCGGAGAGGCGGCTGGATAGATCAGAGGAGCAGTGGGATGGATTGCAGAGGCTGGGTATAATTCCACCTGCAGATTCCAGGGCAGCATATACCATATGTACTCCCAAGACTGGGTAAGGATTTGTGGGAACTATAAAGTCACTGTAAATCCTCATTTACAAATGGGTCAGTACCCAATTCCTATACCATAAGATTCATCCACAGCAGTTTTGAGAAGGGGGAATTCACATCTTCCAGCTGGTCTTCCAAAATTATTTGATGGTGAAGATACCCAAGGGGCCATTTACAAACATGTCAGTAACACTCAGGGTGGCCAATCTATATGCCGCAGGATGAGGTTTGGGAATTACCTGGGCTTTTTGGAAAGTGTTTTAATGAATGGGATTAGTTCAGAGGGACAGTCCTAAAAGTTTGAGGGGACACTAAAGAGGCTGCAAATATATAGCTATACTATTAAGAGAAGTAAGTTCATTTAACTTCACTAGACTTATTTGCTCTCCATAAGGGCAGGAGCAATGTGCTTATTAAAGGGGAAAACAAAAATAACTAAGAATGTACTGGTACCACAGAATATTGTTTCTGGTCATGTTAAGCTGCTGTAGTTTAAAAGTTTTCTTTAAATATATTAGCTTTGGTCAGCTTGATGTCTGGCTTGTTTTAAAAATTGAAAGAAAAGCTTCATTCAGGAGAGCAAAATTAGACATTCTGGCAATCAAATAGCTTGAGCCCTTTGATACATTTTATTCTTTACCATTAACATTAGTACCTGTACTGGAAGGACTGGTTCCTGAAATTTCAAATATCTATTACGAGATGAGTAAAAGAACCTCTGTATCATTATCTTACTGAACATCTCAAAACTGGCCATCATTCATCTTAAATAATGCTGCTCTGCTGTGCTCCTTTCACTACAAAACCCTTCTGTCCATCATTTGCAAATAAATGCTAGAATGACTTGTTGGGATGAAAATAACTGTCCTCATCACCAATACAAAGCTGGAAGCACTGAGGCTGAGAATATGCATTTCTCCACTGGTAGAGGCCAGATAGCAGACACTGAGTTTTGTTAGGTAAGCATTTTACCAAAATACCTTTTAGAATAAACCCTCAAAAATGCTTTCTTATACTCACAGAGGAAAAAAAAAAGCAAAGCAGTTCAGTGTATGTTTTCTATTCTACAGACCTTTCTTAACAGTGCTAAAGAAATGGTTCTGGAAACAAGAAATAACTTAATTTTGGTTATAGTTGTACACTCTGGACTTCAGGGGTGGCCACGTTACATCACTGGTGGCCAGCTTAAGCCAGAGTGCTTTTAGAAAATTGGTATTTTCCTTAGTTCTTTGCCAGGGGGAATACTAGGAACAATAAAAAAAAGCTTACAAAGAGACACACTGGTATAATTACCTGAGTAGTACCAAGAGACTGTTAAATTGAAAAGGACGAAAAACCTAATTTCACGTGCCTGCTGCTTTCCCGCAGGGTAGACTCAGGCAGCAGTTTGTGCCCTCCCAGCAGATCATGGCACTTGCAGTGGTCGGGCGTGCTGGTACCTGGGGACGTGTGCTGTGCCACCACATGTTAATTTTGCAGCGGGGAGAAAAGCTGCTGCTTTCCCTGCTGGCTGGGACATGTTACTGGTGCCAGGACAGGATATGAGGGATGGGAATGTGCACTGTAAAACAGCCCAAGAGCTTCATGAAACAAAATTTGCTGAAACCAGACCCAGCCGACCCCCGTGCCAACCCCAGTCCTGGCATGCCCACCCTGCCAACCAGACCAAGTGCTTCAGGAGGGAGTAGGAGACACCTGTGTTGGTGCACTGCTACAGCTTCCCTTGGCTCGCATGGGCTGGCTGCACAGAAAGTGTCACCAGGTACCCCTGACATAAAGCATTCCCTGTGCTGAAATCAAGCAGGCTCAAAACACCCAGCAATGGAAATTTCTCTGTTCCTGCTTCCCCCATGTAATGCCCTAAGTTTCTGCTTGGAGCTGATGGTGCCAGTGTACAATTGGATGGGACATGGAAATTTGTGAGAAGGCATGGTAAAACAGATTTTGTTGCCAGTGACTTATTAAGTAAAGGGGGTGTGATGTAGAGATGTACTGATTAATTGAAAAGCTTAGAGCAGATGTAATATGTGGCTCCAGAAGTCAATAAAAATGGCTTCAGTTTTATAGGTTTTTGTTGTTTCAGAAAATAATACCCAAGGAAAGGAGAGAATGGAAAGATGTGTGGGCTTCCAGAAGGAAAGGGCAAGAGAAAAATCAGACATTTAATTCTCTCCCTGATGCCCAACATCAGGGAGAATGACCACTGAATTCAGAGTGCTTCCCCAAAGTTAGGCTTGTGATTTATTTTTCTGTTGGGGATGTCATTGGGGTAATGTACAAGGGAGAAACTTGTTGTATTGACAAGCTGTGCTTTAAAGCTTATGGGGCTGCTGATTTCTAGTTCACTGGGTAAAAAGTATCTAAGATTTTGGGGGTTTTTTCAATCGTGATTATTGCATAGTGGGGGCTGATAGACTTTCTGTGTCCACTTCCTCTCAAGAGTTACTGGTTTGTAACTTCTTCACATGGATCAGCCACCTAACTGGAAACAGCTTATAGAAATGAATATGAAAGATAACAGCAGCAATCTAAAAAAACTGTGGAGAAATTAATTGAAAAAGTGAATTATAATAACCTCATTTAGTTTTTTGCAGTGGGCAGCACAAATTGCTTACAGCTGCTAGTGTTCCTCATCAGAGACATTGTACCTCACTCACTTGGAGGACAAACACCCATAAGCCTTTAAGAGTCAGGTCCCTGACAGACTGGGAGAGCCCATCCTTCCCTGTGGTGTGACTGCTCACTTGGGCATGAGCCAAGATTTGGCCCTGGTAAAGGGGTGATACCCAAGTGATGGCCAAGGGGGAGCTTGACCAGATACTGACTTTGTTGGTTTGTTGATGCCCACCTAAGGCAGGAGAGGGGCTGTGTAAGGACAGGTTTGTGCCAGGTTTGGTGCATGAACAGAAGGCTGAGAGTGGTCCTTCCCCAAAGGCAGACGGGTGGCCTTGGACAGCCCTTTGCCTCTTTCTTTAAGGGCTAAGCCTTGCAAGATGTGTATACTCCAGCTGCCTGGTTTTACAGTCTGCCTCATTTTTCTACTACATGATTCAAAAAGAAAAAAAAAAAGTTAGATTGTATTTCTCAGCTCGCTCTTCTTAGAGGGATGAAAATTTGCTCATATAGAGCCCATTAGTATTGCCAAAGGTTGCTTATTAAATGCTTACCTCTTACAGACTGTCCCTGTCAGTCTCAGAGTTGTCTGTCTATACCTTCAGCACTGCCAGATCACAAGCTGAAGGGGAAAGAACTTTCCTTGAAGCCCTAGCTCTGGGTTTCGTGTGATTAAACTGGATTCTCATTTTCCATTGTAAAAAAGGAAGTTTCCAGCTGCCGTGATTGCAAAGAAAAGGGTGAAAGTGTAAGCCCAAAGTATGCAAAGCAAGAGAAGCAAATATAAAGAATATGAGGAGGCTTTTTCATTTAGTCCTATGTTTTGAACTACTCCTTTCTCCAGGAGGCTGATTCATTCTTTTGAACAGATTGCACTGGTTATACGGTATTTTTTTGTTCCCTAAGGGAAAACTTCAGAGCTTTTCTTCCAAAACTTCTCTGCCCAGTTTAGACATCTCTTAAAAAAACTAAATGAGAAGGAATTTGTAAGAAAAATTAATGATCTGCTATATAAATTTTTCACAACTTTGTACATGGATGGAATGGGTTTGTAGAATTACAGAATTGCAGTGACTAATAATAGTAATAAAGTATCTGATTGTATTATGTAGTTTAAGATAGTCATAATAGTCTCATTGTCTTGTCTTCCCACTCCTTGCTGTGACATCAGCCCATCCCAGCCCATCACATCCTGCTCATGGCTGTGTCTTTGTTGATAAATAATGAGTCATTATATGCTCTTCTCTATGACTCGTACAGCTGTATTGCCCAATTTTCCTCCTTCCAGAATGAAATCCCCTTTTGCAAGGATTTAATAGTATGCCTTTAAAACAGCCAAGTTTGTCTTGTGACAAATGTGCACTTCAGCAGAAGTAGGAATGAATGAAATAAGTTTGGGGTTTTTTTTCTGGCTGTTTGATACCTGAAGTAGATTCACCTACTGTAAATTATATATTTTTATTAATGACAGAACTCTACCACTTCTGTGTACTGATGGCACAATCTACCTCATGCTGAAGCCATCATTTCCATGCCTTGTCCCTGTGGGACACATTTGACCCATAGAGCCCTGCTGCCACACAAGCATTAAACTCTGCTCGGAATATTTGGATGCTTACATGTAAACAGACACGTGAAAGTTACATGTTTTTACCACAAATACCAAACTGATTCAGGAATACTGAAATCAAAACTTCTTGCTCTCCAGCATGCTGCTACCTACACAGCATACTCAGGAAGCTCTTCTAAAACTAAAAAGATAACGAAATCTTTTTTTAAAGTGCAAGAAATAATTGGAATGCTTTCCAAAAAGACAAAAATGTGCTCTGACACTGAGAACATTGAAGAAATACCATGATCAGTCTGGCACTCTAAATAGCTTATTTGCATAGTTGGGAGATGGTTGTTTTCTTTCAATTTAAATTTAAAAGTATGATCAAGCATGTGGCATAGCAAACTTTGAGTTCTGCAGACCTACTGAATTAATATGAATTTCTTATCAAGAGCCAATGAGCAATCCAGTACGCCTACCTTGTACAAAGTAGTTGAAGGGAAAGATCGGAAGGTGTAACAGATCCTCAGCGAGGCAAGATACACCATGTGTTTGTTTTAACTTGTTTCATTTTACTTGGTTATTTTGTAACTCACCCTTGCAAAGTCTGAGAGACCGGGTGGCCCCGGGGCAGTGCGCTGAGAGTATTCATGGATGAAGGAGGGATAGTGGAAACCAGAACAAAGCATGTGGTCCATGGGGTGGATGGACGGATTGTATTTAACCCCTACTCTCATTGCTGTTGCCTTGCCCTCCCTTTGCCTTCCCAAGGCAGAGGATCCCAAGTGCCAGCCTATCAGCTGCCAAACAAGCTGCACATCGTCAGTGTTCTGGTGTAGACTGAAGCATTGGCCACAACCTTGGCTCTAAGTCTTGCTCTGCTGGTGACCTCTGTGGGGCTGCACCTGTGTGCCTCAACAACCTTCCACCTCCCTTTCCTTGTGTGGAAGCACACAGGTGTAATGCCTGTGGCAGGAGCAGGTGGTCAGGTATTGCGGGAGTGTGCTGCTATGGAGCAACATCTGCACTTGGGAAATGTTACAAGCACGTGTTCAGGGGGTGCTGTATGGAAAACCAGCACCTCTCTGGCAGAGCCTGTGTGTTGCACTGAGCCTGCAGAGACTCCTTAAGAGCATCTCTTTTCCACAAGACCTAAAGTGATCCAGGAAAGTCCTGTCCTGAATCTCTCCCAGAAGGATCCTGAGCGAAACTTTCTCACCCCTGCCTGTTCACCATGAGCTGGCCTGGGGCAGGTGTCAGAATGCTGCTCTTACCTTGCCAACAACCCTCCTCCAGAAATGAAGGTGTTTTCATTGCACAAAGCAGTGTATTTCATTGCAAAACAACTCTGTTGACTGCTTGCACATCTGTTCCTTTCTCCCCTGTATCACAGTCTCCTCCTTTGGGTTTTGGAGTTCTGGGGGCACCATAAAGTACTGCTTGTGGTGCACCAGACCTGCACAAGGCATCCCCTGCTCTCTAGCCCCAATTAAAGAGCCATTCTTGTGCACAGGAGGGACTGGCTTTGGACAAACAGAGATGTGCCCCTGCAGCCCTGCATGGAGACGAGTCAACTGCCCATTTGCTGCCTCTCTCTTTCTCTGTTCCTTCTGATGTATTTTTGGGTGGAGGGATTGCAAATTTGATTTGTTAAATAGGCTTAAGAATATGTAAATTATAATTATAAAATTCCCTTAATCTTTTTTTTTCTGTGATAAATTTTATGTAGCTGGCAGTTAAAATAAGTGATTACCTCATAAATATCATTTTAATAGCCTAGTCAACTGTGTAGCCTCTGCTGTTCTGAGATTTTTATCTCAGAAAAGGGAGGGGAAAAATCCTTTGCCGTGGATTTATATTGCTGTAGTGGCTGCTGCTGCTGCTCATTACTTGCTGAGTAATTTGGGGGGAACATACTCTTCTCATGCAGGTGGACACAGAGTGAGTGAGCATGGATGCTGCTGGGGGCCCACACAGCCAGCTGTGCCCCAGCCAATGGTGGCCCTGGCCAGCGTGTCAAGTGTTCTAGCTGAAGCTTTCGGGGTAGCAACCTCATGTTTTCCAAAGCCAGTTGTCCTTGCACACAAGCACCATCCTCATTCATCAGCAATAGGCAAACGGGCCAGGCTCCTGCCCACATCCTTGTTGCTAAACTGAAAAGAGATTGGTTTGGTGAGCAGGCTATTCACTGGACCAGGAATTGGCTGGATGGCTGCATCCCAGTAATTTTGCAGTCAATGGCTCAGTGTCCAAATGGAGATTGGTTACAAGGGATCTCTTTCAGGGGTCCGTATTGGGACTGGAACTGTTCAATATCTTTATTATTGCAACAGACAGTGGTGGCTAGTGCTGCCTTGGCAGGTTTGTGGATGACAGCAAGCAGAAGGTGCCCTGGATTTGCCTGGGGGAAGGGAAGGACCTGGACAGGCTGGAGGGGTGGCCCTGTGTGAACTTCATGGAGTTCAACAAGGCCAAGGGACACCTTTTTGACCCCTTTCAATATATATAAAAGGGCTTGTAAGAAGGACGGAGAAAGACTTATTACCAAGACCTGCAGTGACAGGGCAAAGGGCAACAGTTTTGAACTGAAAGAGGATAGGTTTAGGTTAGATGTAAGTAAGAAATGCTTCACTCTGGAGGTGGTGAGGCACTGGAACAGGTTTCCCAGGGAAGCTGTGGGTGCCCCATCCCTGGAAACGTTCGGGGCCAGGTTGGATGGGGCTTCGACCAACTTGCTCTAGTGAAAGGTGTCCTTGGCCCATAGCGGGGGGATGGAGCACAGATGGTCATTAGGTTGCCTTCCCGCCCAAACCATTCCATGCGAGGGGCCTGCGGCGCCCTGAGATTTCAATTTAAAGATCGCTAAACCCCAGACCGAACCCGCCCCCTCCTCCCCGCGATGTCTCCGCGGCAGCGGCGGGCGGGGCGGCGGCAGGGGGCGCTGCGGCCCCGCCGTTGCGGCGGCGGCGGCGCGGGGGTGGCGGGCGCGTTGATCCTAATTGGAGCCGACGCGCGGCTCCTCCATAATCCTCCGACATCCCCCCGCCGGCTCGTAATTCCTGGGCGGGCGCTGCCGCCGGCGCTGCGGGGGAGCCGCCGCCGCCACCGCCGCCGCAGCCGGGCAGGTGTTGCCGCCGGGCGGGCCGCGCCGCGCCGCCCCTGCCCGCCTCCCGCCGCGGGGGGCCCGGCGGCCATGTTGTCCCCTGGCGTGACGGAGCGGGAGGCGCGGGAGAGACGCCCGCCGCCCCCGGGTTAATAATAGAGCGCCGACAGCGCCTTTGTGGCGTTAATTGGCGCACGTAGCCCTGGCGCTGCCGCGTGCGAGCGCTGGCGTCATTCCCGCAGAGGCGAGGGATGCCTCGGCTGCCCGCGGTTCCGCGGAGGGCAGGATGGGGATCCCGGGGATGTGGTCCTTCCGCCTGCGGTGGGCCAGCGGCTGGGCTCGGGGCACCAGCGGAGCCTGCCTTAAGGAAACGCAAGGTCGGTGGTGTCTCGCCCGCCACCGCGCAGGCCGTGCGCGTTCCTGTGCCGTGCTGCAGCCGGTGTTTTGCTGGAGACGCTGCTTGTGGCCGAGTGGTATTTGAGGGAAGAATCGGAGCAACTGGGTCAGGCTCCAAGCCCGTGTATATGTGCGCACCAGTGCTCCCATTAACAATACCAGTGACTTTCCAGGTTGTGTCGGAGCTCTTGGCATGGCACAGGAGAGGAGCTGAGGAGTTCAGCATGGCTGCTGGACAGCAGGAAAAGCTGCCAAGTGCTGTCTCTTCTCTCCCATTAGCATCTGCCTGGGTTCTGGCTGAGAGGTAGAGTTCTTTTTCTCTATGCACTCTCTGAACAAAGGGTACACGGCGATGTTACCCCTGGGCTGTGCAGGGCCCCTGGACCTCAAGTGCTAGAGCCATTGCAACGCATGCGTGTGTTTGGGACAATAAAGCAGAGATACCAGGGTTTCCCTGCTGGCTCCCAGCCCTGCTCTCTGGCTGGCATTATCAGATGACCGCTATCTGTCTCTCTGTTCATGTAGGCACTCATTTTTTCCTCTCCCTGTGAGCACGCAAATTCATCTTGTTAGGGATGGTGTGCTTCTGCAGGTTTGCCAGAAGTGGAAATATGAATTGTTCAAGCTCAGCGTTAAAGGTTTGGACTCTAAGGTTGTTTCCACATTCGTTTTAAGCAGATGTAAATCTAAAGTTAACTGTGCTGAAAGAAGAGTTGTGTGGCACAAAACCATCGTGCATTTCTGTGAACAGATACAGCTGACTGTCAGAAAAATGAAAATAATGAAGTGGTGGTGAATAAGCCAGGCACCTTGCTTTCAGCTGTAATACGCAGAGTTTCTGAGGGGCAGATATTCTTCTTTTTGCAACTGCTGGTCTCCAGCTGAACATGGCTGAGGAGGCACTGAGGTCCCCCGAGCCTGTGTGAGGTGTGAATGTTTGTACAGGTTTTAATGATGTCTTAAAGGCCAAGTCCCCACAATCTGATCCTTAGATGTAGAATTACAATATTAGATGCACTGCCAGACGTGCTATAGACATGGATTGGCTTTACAGGGACCTACCTGCCTTTGCATGTCTCTTGATGTGTGCAATAAGCTATTAAAGCAAGATTAATGGACATACTCTTTGGCAGTTCTGTGCTCTTGCTGCAGATTTATATCTCTAGGTGGGTCCTGTAATCACTGGTGCCATACCTTCTACTGATTGCTTGTGCCATAGTGTAAGGACTCTTTCAGTCCTTTACAACAGGTAGTAGTGCCATTTCCGACAGGTCTGGGCAGCTCTTGCACTCCCTGGGCTCTTGTTGTGTGTTAGCAGGATTGATGAAGGTTTCTCCCATCCATTCACTTTAACATGCTCCCTGATCCCAGCAAATAGCTGTGTACTGAGCTGGGACAATGAATCTCTGACCTTTACATGAGCCTGGAACAGGCATGAGGGGAAGCTACACTAGTCTGCTCCTCTGTTTCTGCATTTGGACTTGAGGTAAACTTGTCATCTAAGAGTATTCCATTCTCAAATGCTTCTGTTTTTCTTCTAGTGGCCACCTAGGGAACATTGTTTATCATACACCTTAAGGAGGTTTGCTTGACAGAGGTTTCTAACTGCTTTCTGTATTTATATAGCTTTTCTCTTTCTTTGACCCTGCTATATTCAACAGTGGCTTGATAAAGTCTAGGGGACTGGACTGTATGATTTGGGATTGACCTGGACACTTCTGAATCTTTCCCACTTCTGTCATTCTGAGCAAATTTTGCATCAATTTTGGTGTATATGCATTTACATATCTGTTTCCTCTAGTGACTGTTACTGCTCATTTTTACTGGTGTCAGTACTAGTGCTATATGTGAGGAATGCGAAAGTGTAAGGACTTAAACTTTTTTCTCTTTTGTCCTCCTGAACAAATTTAATTCTAATTTTGGTGTATGTAGTAGAGGGTATCTCTTGGTATTTAATAAAGTCAGAAATACCTTGGCTACAGAAGCTCTTGAATCCAATTTAGCTGATTCTGTGGAAGTGAAGGAGCCAGCTACCAACCCCACCAGTCCTCGTAGAGCTGTAGGATAACCAGGACCCAGAGTGGTTTCCAAGTGCCAGCCACACATGCAACAAGCTACACGAACTTGTGGAAATGTGCCTGTGGTATCTTATGGATTTTACTGCCACCAGTGGAATCCATCTGTACCTTTCATTTCACATATCTACTGCAGCTGGAGCTTACAGGAGAACTAAACAAAGGAGTCACTACTTATGGTATGTGAGGCTGCTTGTCTGTCCTTCACAGAATAGTGTTTGGTCCTCTTTCTGGGAAAAAATTCCATCAATCACATTTTTGATCCACAGTGATGGAACTGATGAGTTTTCTTACTTGAAAACTTGCTTCTTAGACAAAAATGTGGTTACTGGATCTCTGTAGTTCAGCTTGTATAGTTCTTCCTATAGGTAGATCTTAGCAAAGTGTTCTAAGTAAGAGGTTTTCTCTCAGGGAGGGCAGATCTACTTTGGTATGACATGAAATTTGGTGAAGTTTATTACAAAAAAATCTCCCCCCAAATCAAAGAAAAGGATAGAAGTGAATATTAAAAAAAATTAATTTTGTGGGCATTTTTTTTCCTTTTCAGGTAAAAAATAGGGAGCAGAGTATTTACTATTTTAAAGGCAAGCATTTCCTCCTTTGTTGTATTTTTTTTGTTGGTTGGTTGGTTTGGTTTTTCTTTCCCTTAGCCAAACCACCCCCTAGCTTTTATTTCAGGTAGATTCAACTGAAATTTTTTCTGCCCATGATTGTTTTTTGTTTGGCCATTGAACCAGATAATCCAATATTTGCACAGCACTCCCTGGAGCTGCATGAAGAGGTAATGTTGTCATTATGACAGGTAGACCTCAGGAGATTACATGGAAGCACGGGGTCTCCTAGCAGAAGCTTCTTGGCCTTTAAATGTTCACTTTCAGATCCTTAGGATTTCCCTGAAGATCTCTGGACTGTGTTATATTAGAGGGGGTCAAAGTGTTGAGGGGTCTATGGTTTCCCCAAGGAAGGAAGAGCAGTAATGGTATTCAGCAACAGGGCATGGAGTTTCTGGACTGTTCACAAGTATTTTTCTCCTAAGGGAAGGATAAGGCTTCTAGTGCTAAATGCTGGGATTTACTCCTATGTATATTTGAAATTTATTTTCTTTTTAGATTGTGGCTTTTTATAGTTCTGAAAATATGGTGAGATCTATATCTGTATCTATATCTATGTCCATGTCATCTATATTTATATCTATCTATATCTTTTCTGCTATGGGTTCTTGCTTAGGTCAGTATACCTTGTTCTGTTTGTACAAAAATATTTGTTCCTAATTGAACTCATCTTCTTCTGTTTGTACCAAAACATCTTGGGCTCATGAAAACTGCCTGACCCGTAAAGCTGGCTGCTTGGACAAGGATTTTGCAGATCACTCTGCACACTGAAATTCAAAAATTTTCCTGCCTGGCTTAGATGGTTAGTAGTGTAAATTTTCTAGGGAAATGCCCAGTGTTACAAGCAGCTGCAGGTTTTGTGCTTGTGAAACCTATTTGCACAAATATTAAAAGCCACCAAAGTCTCCACCCAAATCTGCCACAATTGCTCAGATCTCCAAACAATTGCAATCTAATTAGAGCCGGCATTCAAAGTTGCCTCCAGCATTTGAAACAAAAGTAATTTAGCAGTATTAAAGTGTAGATTGGCAGCTCTGGAGGCTGAACTCTGCTTATCCGCGAAACATACCCGGGGTGGGAAAGAGCTAGAAGAATCACCACGATGACTGAAGGGCCTGACTCCCTGCCTTGAGATGACAACCCCCAAAGGATGAACAAATGGGCAATTTTCTACAGGTCTCTTTACTGCCACTGCCAAGAGTGCTGCTAATTACTGACAATAATTAGTATGTTGTCTGTGGCATGAATACTTTTCTGCTAGGAAAAACACCTGATTCATTGTATGGTAACAGTCAAATGCCCATCATATAGTGAAGGTGTTTATGAAGTTAAGGATTATTCTGAATTTGAACTCCAGCCTTTGAGGAAAAGGCTTTATCCTGTTACCAGTCTGCTGTGTGTGAGGCACAGAGCTGTGATTACCAGTTCGTTTCATAAAGGCCAACCGTTTAAAATTCTCTCAAAATAGCAGCTGCTGGAGGAATGACAAAGCAAGTAGGTCTGGACAAATATCTTTTTCTTTCTCTGTGTTAATTTAAAAAGAAACCCTGCAATTCTTCCCCCTAATGAAGGAGACTTTCAATCAGTGTTGAGCTATCACTGCTGAATGATAGCTTGTCTGTGCTTGCTTGACATAAGGAATTCTTTCAGTTCTGGAGGTAGAAGTCATGGTTAGGCTGCAGAGCACCTGAGAAAATAAGCTGCTTCATGGTACCAGTCAATAAGAGGAATAATTTGGATTTGATGCGGAGGTGGGTTCTAGATGAACCTGCTTTAGCAGGGGTGTTGCATTTGATGATCTTCAGAGGTCCCTTCCAACCACAACCATTCTGTGAAAAGAATGCACTCTCCTCAGTTTCTTGTGGTGCTACTGGATTCTTTTGTTGCTGTCACTTATAACCAAAGGCAGAGGAAAGAACTAAATCCCTTCTTTCCTTTCTTTCCTTTCCTTCCTTTCCTTCCTTTCCTTCCTTTCCTTCCTTTCCTTCCTTTCCTTCCTTTCCTTCCTTTCCTTCCTTTCCTTCCCTTCCTTCCCTTCCTTCCCTTCCTTCCCTTCCTTCCCTTCCTTCCCTTCCTTCCCTTCCTTCCCTTCCTTCCCTTCCTTCCCTTCCTTCCTTTCCTTCCTTTCCTTCCTTTCCTTCCTTTCCTTCCTTTCCTTCCTTTCCTTCCTTTCCTTCCTTTCCTTCCTTTCCTTCCTTTCCTTCCTTTCCTTCCTTTCCTTCCCTTCCTTCCCTTCCTTCCCTTCCTTCCCTTCCTTCCCTTCCTTCCCTTCCTTCCCTTCTCGTCCCTCTCTCACCTCTGTCCCTCCCTTCTCATCCACTGGTTTTTATGCTCTAAAATACTGAATTATAACATAGAAAGGATCATCAGTGACTTCTAAAACTGACAAGTCTTAGCTTTCCTCCAGCCAAGTTAGCATACGCCTTACTGCAGCAGGCAAACCTTAATGCAGTTGGCAGTAGGATTACAGCAGGTATATTTACCCTCAAGAACACTAATTTTCCATTTATAATTATCTTCTGTGCTGAGCCAGGAGGAAAATCAAAATTATCCTCTGTTTGAGATTATGTTTTCCTTGGACTGACATGAAAATTCTGGGTGACATTGTCAAAAGCATCCAATTTATGTAGGATCAAAAGACTGCAGCTTTCAAGATCATCTGCTTTTCAGATGTATAAGGGACATTAGAAAACAGTACCTTTGGCTTCTAATGTTGAAGATGGAGACGTAGATAGAGGGTTGCTGCTTCTATTGCTGTTAGTATAGCATAAGATCATAATTTATGTTTTCAAATGAGGCTTTGAATATGATGATTTTATGTGTTTTAACTAGAAGCCAAGTTGCCCCTGGGGCATGTTTCAAAAGAGTATGAGTGTGCACTAATAGTTCCACTATAGTTTTTTCCTTTGTCCCTCTGCAATATGTATTTCTGGGAGTCACAATCCACTCCAGAGGATGAAGAAGAAAGTAGGAGGCTTTGTGGATGCATGTGAGAATTTTTTTTTTTCTGGGGGCAGTTGTGGTTTGGGTTTTGGGTTTTTTTTTTTTTTCTGTAACATTCTTCTCATCTGCAAATTACTATTTCCTGTTTGAAGAGTGTGTGTAAGCAAAATGCTTTTATGCCTCCTCCATCAGTGTGTTCCACTTCCCCTACAAGCAGATTCAGACAGAGGATGTCCCTTATTCCAAGGAGTATGTATGCCACCAATATCCATGCCTCAATGACCTAGAAATATTATGCTATCCCACTCAAAAGCCAAAGCTGATGTAGAGCTGTTGTACCTAGAGACATGCAGTGCAGGTCCTTTTCTTTCCCAGTTCTGTTCCCTCATCCCTATTTAAGAAAAGCAGAATTCTGTGAACAACTATGACAGCCAGCAACCTGTCTCCTCATCTGACTGGATGGAGCTATATCAGCAATTTGGCCCAGCATCTAACCCAACACCTCATGAATCTCACCAAAATACAAGATAACAATACAGATGGAGTAAGATAACAATACAGATGGAAGCATTTAAGTTAGTATATGTATGTAGTGTAATTTGGGTTGATAAATGCTGTAGAAGTTTAAAGCACTATTTTGTCTCATGCTCACATAAACTTACATTCCTTGGCTTTGCGTTTTGCTGTGTGGATTAAGTTATAGCAGATCTGTCTGGAACACCTGTTGAAGCTAAACAGTGGTGCTTCATTGTTTAATATCAGCTGCTTTATTATGGGAATTCAAATAAAATTTGACCTAAACAAGGCAGGCCTTCCTGCTATTTTTAGAATGTTATGCCATATCCTATGTCCATGTTTCGCAGGCCGGTGTGTAATTAATGATGTGTGTCCTTCCTTCTCTTGTTAATCCACCCACAAGCTTTTGGGATGTTTATAATCATGCAGAAATGTGAAAAGTGGAAAAGGGAAGAAAAGAGAAAAAAAATCTGCATGCCTTGATATCACAGTTGAAGTGGGAGTGGGGGTGGGTTGCTCTAGACAAGTTCAAAACGGCACTGCCTCACAGCATTGCTGGGATCCATGAGCTTTGAACAGTGTCTGGCTCCAATGCCTCCGTGATCCTGTTCAGAGAAGTTGTTTCAAATGTGTCTTTTCCTTCTGTTGCCACTTGCCCTGGCATCTGGCAAGAGGGCAGAGGAGCCTCTCCTTCAATTTTCTCCTGAGTGATCTCCATCTCACCGTTGTTCGCTTTCAGGTTGGAGGCAGGTGTGCAGGAGACCATAGGTTCCTTTAATCCCTATTAAGAACGGCAGATCACAGTGGCCCCTCTGGCCTTGTTCCCTATGACTATGAAACTAGCTTTAGCAGCAGAGAGATTTAATCTTTCTAGTGGAAATGTAGTGCTGGTCAAAGGTCTGCACTGCATCTTTTAGGACAGTTTCTTAGCTGTGTGAAGTTAATTGTGAGGCAGTGTCCGTTCCAAGTCACAGATTTTGGCAGAAAGCTTGTGCTGCACTCTTGCCTTTCTGCAGCCCTGCTCTCTTTCCTGGGAGAGATCCCAAAGAGGAAAGCCACAAACTATGCCAGATGTCCAAAGAGGCCTCCAGCCCCTCTTAGAGGCTCCTTTATTTGCCTGCCTCCTCTTCCCATCACCTATCTGGTGACCAGAGGGAGAGAACAAGCAGTTCCGGGATGTACTACAAGCTGCGTGGGGATGATAAGCAGCTCTGTTTTCCTTTGTTATCTCTAAAACCTACCTGGTGCAGTCTGTCAGCTCCTTCAGGTCCTCTCTGAGAGCACGGACGGGGATGAGCCAAGGTGTCTATGCTACGTAGCACTCTGGCTGTACCCTTGCCAGTGCCTGCAGCAGATAGGTCGGGCTGATAGGAAGCAGCCAGTCACTCTTTCAGCAGTTGCTGCCCAGTTTTGTTCCTCCATCTTCAGTTAATTTAGATCATACCTTAAGTGCGTCCACAACTACGTTTAAGCAAAAGCTGTTACCATAGTAACACTGGAGATTTTCTAAATGCAGTCTATGATGTAAACAACTAAAATGACTGTCACCCCAAATAGTTTATTTCTTCTCTGTAGTTTATTGAGTATTTAAATCTGTTTTGGCACACACAGATTTACCACTTCTAAGTATAACTTGGAGGAGTAACACATCTTTTCTTACTGCTTCCATTTCAGCAGATCTGTTTCCATGTCAACAGCTCACATTGATAAAGAATTGACATTCTGACTGCATTTGGCAGTGTAGGATACAAGGTGACAATTAAAATAAATCAATGTTTTTAATGATGCTGATGTTAAAACCATGCCAAAATACTGGGATTCCCATGCACAGTAGGCAAAGATTGCTTCTTTTAATCTGCAGAGAGTGAGGCAGGAATTCTCATGGGAACACACTTTCTTTGCAATGTTTTTAAGCCTTCCTGCCTACAGATGCAGAAAGACTGGGAAAGCAAACTCTCTCTCTCTCACACAGAAAAATGCAGCTAGCACTCTGTGTGTATGTGCACATGTGTGTTTGCTTTGGCTCATCCACTTCTAATCTAGGTAAGGTCTAGGAATGCGTAAAGCATGTAATAAAAAACAGAATGCAATTGTTGGACTAGAAACCTGTTTTGAGCTGAGTTTCTCACAAAAACTGGGGAGCAGGAGGGCTTAATTAGTGCCCCCTCTTTCCACTCCTGATTTCCTTGTAGTGAATATATACGTTGAAATTACTGAAGGACAAGAAACATGGAGGCCCAGAGGGGCATTTTTTTAAGCTTTCAAGCCTGTTCAACAAAGACTGGCACTTCAAATTGTGTACTTGGGGCAGGCTTTTCTCTGTCTCTGTGGACAGCATGTAGATATGTAGTTGCCACTGTTGAGGTGTCATCACTGTGCTTGTTCTCCCTTAGTTCATAAGGGCTGAGATTAGTGGCCCAATGTATTAAGCACCCCAATTATACATGATATGAGAGACAGAAACATGACACCCATTTTACAGGGGCAGAGAGGGATTGAAAGAAGTTTTTTAAAGCTGCAGGTTGGATTGGATGCTTCCAGGTGGTGCAAGCTCCCTACCTTTGGTTGGGATGCCAGAAAATCCCTTACTTGGTATTGGCTTGGAGTCATACTGGAGTCTTGTGGCAGACATGGAAATCCAGCTTAGCTCTCCTGATTTATAATGTACTCACCTTCAAGGGTGAGCAAAATTTGGTAAAATATTTCCATGGAGGCATTCAACTTGTTTGAAGGTACTCTGTCTAGTTTGAAGTAGGTTTAAATCTATAATTTCTGTTGCATCTGGGGACTCTAAATGCCTCCTAATGTTAGGCATGTAGGTGATGTGCCTAGTGATCTTAGTTGTTGTGGATTCTCCTGTAATCCGGTGAAAAGAAATAGTTGTGTCCAAGCAACAGGTCATATCACCTTCAGTATGTGTCTAGCAGTGCCTGATACTGCTTTGTGAATGTGTAAATTCACTTGTTACATCTTTCATATTATGGAATTATATAATTTTTGTGGGTTTGACAAGTGCACAAATTTACTTTGCCTAGCGAGGCTTCTATTTTTGAATGAAATTCTTAGGTGTTGTTTTAGAGAAAAGAATATAAAAGCAGAAATACTGGTAAGAGTAATGTGATTCCTGGTACCACGGAGGTATACCAAAATGTGGTGAGCTTTTGCTCTCGTACACAGAATCAGTCATTTGTAATCAGTCATCTCCACCAGTGTAATGGAGAATGGAGATTAATATAATAAATCCCTCATATGTACTAATGGCAATTACTCGGAAAAAGGAAAAAATCACCATAGCTAAGGTTTTAGGAATAGTAAAATGGTATAATGTTAAACAAAATTATGGTTTTATAACGAGGTGTGACAACCAAGAAGACATATTCGTTCATAGAACTGCTATTAAAAAGAATAACCCTGAAAAACGCATCCCAAGCTTGGGATATACAGAGGTGGTGGAGTTCAAAATTGTGCAAGGTAGAAAAGGATTACAAGCAGCAAATGTTACTGGGCCTGGGGGTATTCCGGTCAAAGGCAGCCATTATGCACAAAATTATAAACAATATCCATCCCAGCAGCTTCCCTACCAACAACCTACTTTGCCCTTTTACCCTATACCCAGTATGAACCCTTTCCTAAGTTTACCCCATCCCCAGTTTATTCCTAATCCCTTTTTCACCCCATGGCTTCCCTATACAATTCCCTTTCCCTACAACTCCTCTCTGATGCCGAGGGGGGAATGAAAAGGGGGAGGGAAGAACTTAAACCCTCTCCTGCCTCAGTTCCCCAACAAAGTGTGCACAGAGAGTCCTGTCTCCCTTCTGTCAGCCTTAAGATATTCCTAAGAATATGTTTGGACATTTAAAGACTCAGGAGAGTGGCTTGTTCTGTTTTGAAACTGTCCTTGTTATATCATGTTTATCCAGTTGTTCTCAATGTTAAATTTTAAATCTCCTTTTGTTAAAAATAAACGGGTGAAATGTCAGGGTCCCTCCCCCTGCCGTGTAGCCCTGGGAGAGGGGCCCTGAGGGCACAGACACGGGGCTTCCCTGCCCCTGCTCAGCCTCGTTCCCATTGGTTGGTTTGTGTTCCCTGCGCGGGCAGAAGGACCCTTGGTCCCGTGACTGGAACAGTTCCTCCGCTGAGCCCCGGCCATGCGGCTGGAGAAATAAACACCTCTGAAACAGCTAGCAAGAATCTGTCCATATGTATTTCTTTTCCATGGGCCTCATCTGATACATCATGTTGCAGTATCCGCACTGTAACAGCAATTTTATTTTTGATTGCATTCTTTGGAGGATCTCTGGGCACTTCAGAAGAATTAGTGGATTATGCCTCACAGCAGCCCATAAGATGGTAAGTATTATTACTGTATTTTGTAAATGTGAAAGAACTGTGTTTTATTACTAAACAGAGAACTTGCGAAATCAGTCAAGTCCATGGCAAATAACTTTTCCCTATAGAAAAATCCCACTCTTTCAAATACAAGACATGTGCCATGTTTATATTTCAGCAAACGAGCCATTGCTGAATTACTTTAACTTGACTGCGCAGGAGTGAGACACTTTTAGGACATACCCTGTGAATGTCACTGAAGTGCTGTAGCATAAAAAATAGATTGCAACTGAGACAGGATGTGTAATCTCTGTTCTTTGGTCTTGACTATTGGCTGTAGCTGACAGCAGAACAGCAGCTGGTTTGATGGGGCTGCACAATAATTAGGGCTAAGAAGATCCAGCCCTCTCTGTTGAACTGCTGTTGGCCTTCCTTACCGTATTACCTCATCTCCTGCTGCAGGGATTGGCAGTCCTTCAAGGAGGCATGCACAATATTGGTTTCCCCCACCTTGAGTTAGAGGTATGAAAGTAGCAGGGGCTGTATATGCTGCTTCTCAGAGATTGGGCTGAGTGAGGGGTCCTGTGAGGGGGTAACCTCCAGCACCTGTGGGATTTGGCTTTGAAGGGCACAAGGGTCAGGCATATGTCCTTCCTGGTGCCACAGCTTTCAGTACCTGGCTCTGCACGAGTTCTGCTGTCTCTAGACACTAGAAGATTTTACCACACACTTGTGGCTGTTCACTCTCAAGCTAAGTTTCAGTACCTATAGCCGTTGTTCCATGGAGGCATGACTAGCCATATGGTGGTGCTGCTTCTACCCATTTTATTACCTAAATTTAATTACCAGGCAATTATAATATCTAGACAGACAAATGTAATAACCTACTGTCATGCTTCATGGTAAATAATGTCTGTAGTAGCGAAAGCAATGTTATTTGACTTAATATAAATGTGCTTGACATATGCCATCTCAAGTGAGATGAACATGATGCCTAAGACAAAGTAGTAACATGTGGTCCCTGTTGTTCAAAAGCTCTGGAAACCCTTCCGTAATCAATAACAGTAAAGTTCTAAAGAATGAAAGAGTGGTCATAATCATTTATATATGAGTTAATGCAAGCCAGAAGAAATGTGTAACCAAATGCAGACAGGAACTGAAGAACAGCTATGACTTAGTCCAAGAAATTCTGTACTAAAGACTCTAACTTTGATAAGACCCTAATGCCTAAGACACAGCTGAGAAACCTTTGTGCAAAACAGAAGGAATATATAAATAAAGGATGTTAAATGGTGTTTGTCTGTAATTGGATACAGCATAAATGCCCTGAAAATGTTAACCTAATTCTGTCCAAATCTGAAAAAAACCTTTGCTCTTTCCACCCAAAATTTCTTCTAATTTTGCAGAGGTGCACTTGGAGACGTAATTGAAAGAAAACTATAATTCTAATAGCTGAGCAAACCCTATTCCAATCCAACACTACAAAGTGGAGGAGGAAAGAAATTAGTTACAACCCCTCATGTAGGAAAAAAAAAGGTGCGAAATAATAAAAAAATTAGTTTTCCTAATAAATCAAATATATTGCATTTTCAGCTTCTGCCCTTCTAAAATAAAAGAAAGCAAGAGGTTGTCAGTGGCAAAAATACTACATTGTTGGATTTTAATGGAATTGTAAAACCCATTCCTCAGCCTTTGTGATGATGTAGTGGAAATGCAAGATGCTACTCACAGTTCTGCTTGGTTTCATTCAGTGTCAGAGTTGCCTTTTGTTGTCAGTGGGGTGCAGTTCCTATGGAGTGAAGCAGCGCATACAGCGTGGACTAAAGTGCCTCAAAACAGCTGTGTGCTGCCTTAGGCAGTACCTCAGTGGTTAACAGGGATAATGAATGTGCACACTAACAACAGTGAACGCAGCCAGTTTAAGGATCAAGACCAAAGGTTATTTTTGGGTAAGACAAAGAAGAAGATGAAAATACACAGCCATGCAGGAATAGCGTTGTGAGCAGATTTAGGTCCTTGGCAAAAACAAAGATTCTTCTTCCTCTGCTGTTACTTTGTAACAAAGGTTTTAACCTGAAACATACATAGCTAAAATACTGCTTCAAGCTGCCTTTAACTTCGTAGAAGCTCTGTTCTGCTGAGGGCTGGGCAGAGCAGAAGGGAAGAGTAGTAACTAGGGCTTACTGAAAACTAGTGGGGCTTTCTGCTGGGGCATGCATTACTGAGCAGTCACTTTGCTACCTTTTGAAAGGATAGGGATGCTCCTAGACTCTTCATGCTGGTGCAGGTACGTGTGCAGGCACAGAAACCTCATACCAGAGAGAATGCTGCAGTGTTTCAATAGTTATAGGTTTTTGGCCAAAAGAGTGAAAGAGCACATGAAGTGAAGAGTGACATATGCAATGCCCCTGTCCACCTCTGCTATCCTGGACGTGCCAAGTCTTCCTGCTCTTTTTCTAGTCCACAGCAGATGAGTGATATAGCAAGTTGACTGGTTGCTCTATTCTCTCTCCTGTACCTGTAAGATGACGAGCTCGTGCTACCACTGGAAGAGTGGCACTGGGCTCTGGTGACAAAGTAAGCAGGTACCAGTGACTGGCAAGTGCATACTGCAGCCAAGGGAGATTCCAGGGTGTCAGAAATGTCTCGCCTTGGTTCTGTGTCTGGATGTTTAAACACTGAGTCAGCATCCCAATGCACTGTGTTATTCTGGAAGAAAGTTACTCCATTTACTCCTCAGGTTCCTGATTCCTGGGGTCAGAGACTGGCCTATAATTGCAGCTGTCAGCTCACTGTTAAATAGAGAGATGTAAAATACCTCCTTGCACATCATTTATTAACATTTAAAACCCATCAGGGGACATATAAAACATTCCTTTTTTTGTAACATTTATAAACTACTGAGGAGCGCAGAAATATTCCCCCTTATTAATTACGGTAATTTAGGCGATGTCCGTGGAGGGCTGGTGAGCACAGCAGCTATGATTCTCCTCCACAATCCTTTTATTTCTAGGCACTGAGATTCCCCAGAGCCCCTTCCAGCTGCAAATTCTCCTGGCATGAAGAAGGGTAATGCTGGAGAGCGAATGTATTTTCAGACCATGTATACATGAGGGAGTTCCACAAAGATTACTGGTAAGCCTGCTTAGTTAAACCAATGGAAAATGTGGCATGGACAGTCTTATTTCATCTGGTCACTTCTTTTAGGTTTGGATTAGGTTTGAAATCAAGTAAACTCCCATTTAACATCTTTAAATAAAGATGTATGAAGGCATTCACATCAGTTTAACTTGAATTGTTTTGGTCAGATTTAAATGAAACCGGTGCAACTTTCTTGTACTGAGGTGACCTCAGTAAATACAAATTTCTGTCTCTATTCTACAGACCAGAGGAGCTGCAGCTCTTCTGGGTTTTCACAAGGCATAATTTCAGTCACCTATGCCAGGAGCCAGTGGGAATTATAAGCTTTGCTGGATGAGGGTAAATCAAGTGAGGGACATTTAGTGGTCAGGAAAGGAACATGAAGGAAGGCAGCTTTACTTGTCACTTGATGAAAATGAACACAGCAACTTATTTGAACGCCTCCAGGTCTAGTGCTGTGAATGGTTGGGCTGGCCATAGGCCCTCAGTGACTTGTTGTTGTTGGAGTATCCAGTGGGGCTGGTACACATGGGGTGGTCCAAGTGATGCATCTGACTGGGGAAGGGTCAGCCTGCAGCATGTATAGATGGCAAATTCCCTTCAGAGCCTTTACTCCTCTGCTGGGCCAATACATAGCTATGTGTGAGAGCAAGAGAATGGGCAGGTACCTGAATCCCTTGGGTTATTTCAGCCAGCTGATGCAAAGTAAGAAATTCAGCTACTTTCAGTTCATGAAACCTTTGTGGTGGGTGTGTTCTCCTGCAGTAGTGTGACATTTGGAGAATGGAGTATGTTATGCTGAATGTCATCTTGAGTTTCCCCCATGAAATAATTTGAAGAGTGTTCCCCAGCTGCACATGCTGAGCTGTGAGAATTGTTGCTGAAAGCACATAATGTGGTGTATACTTAATTTTAAATGGCTCCATCATGGAGAAGTGTTAGAGAATTACTGTGGTTTTGAAGGGTACAGATATGTGGTTTTCTTTATCAGAGGTGAAGTCATATAAACACTGCTTGTCACTTTCTTGCTATGCATTGCTGTGTCACCTGTGCTTCAGTGAGTGTCCCAAAACAGTGATGGAAAAGCACTGGATCTAAAGTAGTAGGGTTCTTGAGCCAGAGGGGAGCTGAGTAGATCCAGTGCCGAAAGGGGAATTCTTCTGCAGAGGTATTCTTCCCATTACTGTGCCACTAAGCCATATATCATTGGAGGGCTGAAATTTGTTTTTATCAATTCAGGAACAAGATCCTACATCTGTTCCTAATTACAGGTAGGGGTCTCAGAGGAGGTCTGAGTTACCGTGTATGTGGATATCAAAATGCATAGCTCTCATTATTTGAATAGGTAAATAATTTTATTCATCATCTGTGCAGGGACATAGGAAGCGTAGCCCAGGAGATGTTAACAATTAACAGCAATCTCATCTGCATTACTGGCTATCAATATCTTCAGCTCTTCTGCTCAGTAGTTTAATATTGACTGTGTAAATCCTCTGAAAAGGGATAATTTTCTTTTTCATGTGAATTGAACATTTACAAATATATTTCTAGTTTTGTTCAGAATGAATTTACATCATTTTTTTCTACAGAGGATATGATTTATGGTTTTTGCTGTCTGTGGGGGAATGAGGGACCAAGTGTCTTCCATAAAATGTGCACTACCACAGCTTGTGACTGGCTTCCATTCAGGTCAAAGTGCTAACCACCATGCAGGACTGCTTCCTGTGCCTGAAGTAGGTAAGTTCCCTGGACCCAAAAATTTCGTTTTGACAGAGCTGGTATTGTTTCTTGTCATTTTGAAGGCATCTGTCCCTGTTCCATACAGTGTACAGTTTTACTTTCCAGTAAAAGCAAGGATTTGGTCTTAGTTTTTAAAAGGCCTCACCCTCACTGTACAGTTACTCTAGTTGCTTGCAAAAAGGTCCCATGTAAGAAATGCACCAGCTTGTATTGATACAATTTATTGCTATAGATTCAAACAGACATGAGAGAAAAATAACAAAAAAGTGTAGTTATTTGCCACCAAATACACTACTATTAGTATTTTTAACTTGAGCTGGCTTACCTGAAGCACACTAGTGCCTTTTACTGAAGCCATCTGCATAGCCAGAGAGTATGGGCAAGAAATGGGGTTAGTACCACATACCAGATGCTGATACCACTCCTCTGTGTAGTTTAACCATGACACTACAACGTGGCTCTGCTCCCTGTAGAAATTGTAACTCAAAGACTGTTAACTCAACCCCCTGTTAAACTGTAACTGCTGGAAGCTTTTTTTTATGTTAGAAATTCAATGGTATTCCAAGCAGTACAAAATACTGCTGACAGATTTGTTCTGCCCACTGCTAATTGTGGTAGCAAAAGTGCTTTGATGGTTTCTATATATGAGGCTGGGAAATCCCTCTGAGGAACTTAACACATGCAGTAATGTAAATACACGGGTGCTGTTACTCGAATTTTTCAGTTTGTTGAGGTGAACAGCAGTTACCTGCCAATGGGAACAGGAGACAGTCTGGTGATTTCAAATCAGTGCATTTAATTTTAATTCAGTACCAAGCACGTTGCTGGAGTTATTAGTAAAGCAATCAGTTTGGGAGCAACTACAGCAATATGGGTGGTAAATAGATGGCAGCATGGATTTATTAAAAGTAAGTAATACGAACTAACTTAATTTCTTTCTCTGAAAGGATAAAAAGCTTAGTGAATAAGGTGAATCCACCAGAATCGTGTATCTCTGTTTCACAGACATTTTTGTTACAGTTCGGTAAGAACCGTATGAAAAGACAGTCTCGTAAGAAAATTAGAAGTGTGAATAAGATATAATATTTTATAAAATATGATGCTTTGTAAGTCATTTTGAGTGACAGTAAATATATATGTCAAGGTATATCTGAAGTGCTTGTCACATTGGTTCTTATATATGTATTAATAACTCAGTTTTGAGAGAGGAGAATGCTATCTTCTGGGAATCAATTCTGGCTCAAATACTAAGTTAATGTGCTCTATTTTTACTAATTGTTTTGATGGTAGGACTAAGATTTCATTGATTGTATGTGTGAATGATATTAGTCTTCTTGGGACTGCAAATACCATGCAGAGAGTAGTCATTAAAATATCCCCTTCTATGTAAATGTTCTTGGCATATGCACTAGAATCTTGGACAGGGAATAGGTGCATAGCTGTGCCAGTTTAGAATTTTGCCTATAAAGAAAAACTCCTTCTGTCCTACCTGGGATCAAGAAATTTGCTTTCTATCTGCAATTACTCTAAAAAACCCAAACCCCAAAAAACCTCACCTTGAAAAACTTACATTAAAAGAACATTAAGGTTGTGAAGCCAACCACTGAGTAATTAGGAAGTAATAGAATTCAAGTGGCCTGTATAATTTTATTTCAGCTTTCTAATGCATATTTATTATGAAGCAGTCTTTAATTCCAGGAATTCACACTATTTTTAACTCAGGATTCTCAAGATTTCTCCAGGTAGCTGTCTGCAAAGGGAGGAATTTCATCCAGACAGCTTTTAGCTTCATGCAATTTCATGAAAAATTCCTCAGAACTTCATCGCAGGCCAGTTTACAGCCCACCATTCCTAATTGTATTCTTGCAAAATGGAGATGTGCAGGCAGAGACATTGAAACACTTCAGAATAATGTTTCAGAAGCACTACAAAGAAACGTAGTTCTGAAGTGCAACAATGATTTAAGAAATTGGTGAAATCTAACTTTTTAAAAAAATAAATAAAAATCCTTCCAAATTCAAGTTTCAGTGCAGATATTTTGCAAGGTCTGTAATTAAAGTCATAATATGATCTATACGTACACTGAATCTTTGTGTCTGAAGGTTCGCACTGTTGCCTTAGATGCATGACAAGTAGGCATTTTCTGTTGGATGCTCTGGATAATACCATTAGATACACAATAATTAGGTGTTTTCATCTCATTAATATTCATTTTCATACATTTAAATGCCTCTCTTATAGCATTTGTTAATTAACATACGTTTACAATGGTATATTCCTCTTCCCCATTCACCCATTCTGACTAATTTAATGAGCTGACATATCAGATGACTTCTCTTACAGGATTCTGCTCTTGTATCTTTGGTGGGAACAAAGGAGTGGTTATCGTGCTGTTTGCAAGCGCTGTTAGTGCAGCTATTTTTTCTCGTAAGGAGTCTGAGCCATAGAGAGTCTGTCCTCAGTGATGCTATTGCAAAATAGAGGGCTCCTCACTGTCTATTTCCTTTTACTTGTATTGTTAAAACCTGCATCGCAGAAGCAAAGCTTGTGCCCTAATGTGTTATTCAATTTGAAAGCAAATACAGTTTGTAACCCTAAAAGTTTGTGTTTTGTGCATCTCAGAGAGTAGAGTGCAGCCCATGAGACTGTAGTGAGGGACCCACCAGCATTAAAAAAAACCAACCCTTTAGTCATACTTGTAAGTAGGGCTAATTTAAAAGGTAAACTAAAACATTCAGGGGAGTTGAAGGAAATCCCCATCTCCTGATAATGTCTGCAAGGAGGTGAAATAGTAACTGAAATGCTGCTGTATAATTACACCTGCTGGGGATCTTCATTATGATTCTTTGGTTTCTCTGGAGTCTGACTATTAGTGTTAAGTTAGACAGCTTGCCTGTGTATCGTACAAATATTTTAACAGACCATGCACAGCACCTCCCACAATAAAGTCTGCGGTTTCAGTTCCTGTGTTGCTGCTGAAGGATAAATAATAATAATAATAATAATAGAAGCAAAACACATACAGAAAATAAACAGTTCCTTCTGTAGGTTTAGCAGATAAAGTTTTTCGCGTACACTGCAGTTTTTCGAGTCTAATTTCACCAAAAATTCAGGTGAAAAACTCCTGTAAAATTCTTCATACTGATACATCAAAAAGCAATCTCAGCAGTTAACAGATTATTCAAATTCAAAGAGAGAAAACACACCTGGAGGGGAATTTTCAAAAAGGCTCAATGTCAACTTAATTCTGTTCCCACTGAAGTCAATGGGAGTTAAGCCAGTACAGAGCATTTTTCAAATCTTAACCCTGGGATCTGCATACCCATCTAAGTTCGATGAGGTTTACTCTTTAGGAGATTCCAAGTTATTAAGGGAGAGATTTTCAGTAGCACCTGAGGGATTTAGAAGCACAGTTCAATTAGTCTTTCAATGCAATTTGTGCTTCTAAATACCTGAGACAGGTTTGAAAATCTCACGCTAAAACCCTGTCTCAGCTGTTGGTTAAAGCCTCAGTGCACATGTCTATTCTGATAAAAATAGGATTGCAGTGCGAGGCACATGCAGGATTTTGCGTGTGGTTGGATGGTACGCCAGGAGAATAGGCTGTCACATCCTCGTTAACTATAAATGAAGGGCACTGTCAAATGAGGAGCGTTTGAACAACACTGCAAACACTGCCACCGCCGTCCTGTGCTGGGCTCTGCTTAATACTGAGGAGTCACGTTCCGTGACCTGTGTTAAACTGAGAGGCATAGAACTCCCTGAAGATGCAAGGAGGGTAAGTTAGTATTCATTTTGAGCACGATGGAAGGATCTGGTGCCCCACTTTTTGGATTGGCATATCATTTAGGAGTGATGGATGTGGTTATACGTCAGTGAACATGATTTACATGGGTTTAAATGGCTCCTTTTGACGTGGTTTTTGTACAGTGCTACTGCAGCCACCCAACAAAACCCTGCCCTGCTAGTGCACTGAAGATGATCAGATTTAGGTGTCTTGACAGCCCTTGCTTTTTCTGCTGGCAAGGAGAGACATATTCCTCCTTTCCCAAATTTCATGGAAGAGAAAACACACTTCCTTTTAAATGTCTGAAAGAGAAAAGAGCAGAGAATTCTGTCAGTGTGTTAGAAACTGGGAGATTCAGCTGTGGCTCTTAGGAGGAAGGGTTCAAAGTCCAGTGTTCCTACATTTCCGGGCAGCTTGTCTGGCAGTGCCAATTTAACCCCCATCACTGTTTGGAAGCTCCAGCTATGAAATGCCGGTGGTTCAAAGGTTAGCCTGCCTTCTTTGCTCATAGGATGCAGTGTATGTTTCACACAGAAATGGGCAATATGCCTCTTTTAGAGGTCAGATTCTCCTTGAGATACATCTAAGCACTCCCACTGATGGAAAATAGTTGGATAGCTACTGAACAACATTACTACCAGAATGATGTTTTGTATTACACTGGTCCTCCGCAAGACCTCTTGTGAAAGTGCCTTGCTTTACATTTTGAGTCTGCTGTGGTGTACTTGAAGGAATTTGGGGGCCAGAAAGGAAGAAATTGGAGTAAGAAGCTGATAAAGAAGTTGTTTTCCTTTGAAATGGGTGGCTAAAAAAGGATACTAAATTTGAATTATTTTAGTGTGCACTACACCACAAAAAAAAATGAAGAGGAAGCTTTTGATTTACTGCAGGGGCTGTCCTAGTCACTCGGAATTTAAGCCTAGCAGAAAAATCAGTCTTAGTCTTTACTTGGGTAAGCAGATGGGTGAAAGAAAGTAAGTCTGTTTTTGTACCATCTCTTCTTCTCAGCAAGCCTTGTACTCATGTCACAGGGAGGAGCAGCAGGAACATTACAGCAGCAGACCTAGAGAAATGCCAGATGCTCTTCTGTGAGCAAAGGGGGATGAAGCAGCAGGAAATGAAAGGAGCCTCATCCTGATGAAAGCAGAGAGGTAGCAAGCTCTGTGAAGCAGGGTGAAATAGCTGCCCACTCTGTCAAAGGAAGGAGTCTGGGAGGTGAAGTAGCAGTAATTCACACAAACCATGCCAGCCTATTCAAGGGACTACTGTGTAATTCAATACAGAGTGAAGAATTACCATCTTTATACACTATTGAACCTAAACCAAGCCCACAGCCAAACTGTTTCAAGGGAAAGCATTTGCACTTGTACTGGAAATAACAGTTAATGAATGTCTCTAGAAGCTTCAGATTACATGAAGAGTTGAGATTTACTGTCTGAGTAGGATATCTCTTATGACAGTACTTTTGTTTAAATATAGATTCCCCTTTGGAGCTGCTTGATAAAGGAAAATACAACCAACAATGTTATGGAGCTCACATTTCAGAGAAAAGAATTCTGCAGAGAACTGCTGCTTCTGAGGCCTTCCGAGTACACTAAAGTAGGAAAGCTCTGAGTGTCAGAAGGGTGGAAGAGGATTTGTAATAGGCAGTTCCTAAACTGAATAAGGCAAGGCAGTGTGTGGCTGGCTCATCATCAGGACAAAAAATGGTTGCATTATGGGGAGGCTAATGTCATGGACCTAGGATAGGTCAAGAGGCAACTGAATTAGAGGTGAGAAAAGTGAATCATACAATGCTTTGGGTTGGAAGAGACCTTTGAAGGCCATATAGATCAACCCCCCTATAATAAGCAGGGACATCTTCAACTATATCAAGTTGCTCAGAGCCCTGTCTAACCTGACCTTGAATGTTTCCAGGGAGGAGGGATCTACAGCTTCTCTGGGCAACCTGTTCCAGTGTTTCACCACCCTCACAGTAAAAAAATTCTTCTAATATATCTAGTCTGAATCTACCCTTTTTTGGTTTAAACCCATTCCCCTCGTTCCTATCACTACAAGCTGTATTAGAAAGTCTGTCCCCATTTTTCTTATATAAGACCCTTTCATGCGCTCTAAGGCTGCTATAAGGTCTCCCCAGAGCTTTTTCTTTTCCAGGGTGAACAACCCTAAGTCTCTCAGCATGTATTCATATGGGAGGTGCTCCGGCCCTCTGATCATTCTGGTGGCCCTACTCTGGGCTCGCAACATTCCTGTACTCGGCTGGATGCAGTGCTGCAGGTGGGGTCTCACCAGAGAGAGTGGATGGGGAGAATCATCCCCCTTGACCTGCTAGCCAGGCTCCTTTTGATGCAGCCCAGGATATGGTTGTCTTCCTGGGCTGCCAGCACTCATTGTCATGTTAAGGTTCTCATCAACCAACTCCTGAGTCTTTCTCCTCAGGGCTGCTCTCAACACATTCTCTGCCCAGTCTGTATTTGTGTTTGGCATCACTTGAAGTCACATGCAGGATCTTACACTACGCCTCCTTAAATAGCTTGAGATTCCTATGGGCCCGTTTCTTGAGCTTGTCCAGGTCCCTCTGGATGATGTCCCATCCCTCAGGTGTTTCAGCTGTACCACATAGCTTGGTGTCACATGCAAATTTGCTGAGGGTGCACTCAGTCCCTTTTTCTGTGTCATTGGTGAAGGTATTAGATACTACTGGTCCCAGTACAGATCCCTGAGGGACACCACTTGGCATCAGTCTCCATCCAGACACCAAGTTGTTTACTGCAACTCTTTGAGTGTGACCATTCAGCTAATTCCTTATCCATGGAATAGTCTGCCCATCTCTCCAATTTAGAGATGAGGATGTTGTGGGGGACTGTCAAAGGCCTTGCAGAGGTCCAGATGGATGACATCTGTAGCTCTTGCCTTGTCCGCTGAATGGAAAAGCTGTTGGAATAGTCACAGGAAAATGCAGCATGAAGAGAAGGATGTAAAGAAGTGAGGAGATGACAAAAGTATCCCCATACACAGAAAAAAGACTGAAGAGTTCTGGGTAACTTTTCTGATTTGGGCTGCAAAAGTGTCTGATGCACAGAGACTCCTATATGGTGGTCAGTCTCTAAACAGGCACTTAATGCAGTCTTATTTTAGTTTAGATTTTGTGAACAACTGCAGCTCCTGATAATCAAACACTGGAAATATCCTTTTGATTCTGCATGGCTTTCCTGGCCTGGAGGCTAGATCCAGAGTGATGGGTAATGGGAGCTTTGACAGGAGCTCTGCACAGATTGGTGATTTGGAGAGCAGCATTTTCTTCACTCTCGGTATAATCTTGGAGGAAGTGAGTCACTGTTATCTTTCTTTCATTTGCTTGGAAGTTGTGCGGGTAGGAAGAACATATTACAGAAGAGTCAAATTTGCCATCCTTCCTTCCTATACTTGTGTCTCTCTTGTGCTAACTTATCCCACTTAATGCAGAAGGAACCACTCATCTCGAAATGGGGTTCATAAACGAGTGGCTCTAAAAGGGACAGAGGAGCTATTTAATTAATGGCTTCTGTTCATCCCTGCCACCCAGCCTAGCCTACTCGTGCCTTTACCTGGCTCAACGGGAATAGATGATAGGGCACTAGTGCTGTAGTGTTCCCTTCCAGGCAGAACCTGAGACCTGTTCAGCTTCATGGGGAAACAGTGACCCTGCAGCAGCAAACCCTCTGCGAGATATTAATCCTGCTGTAAGGATGACAGCGGTGCAAAGTTGCCTTAACATCAGCATTAGCAGGATGGACAGGTGAGGTGTAGAAGTAGGTGATACAAGAATTTTGGGACATTCCTTGGGGCCATCCATAAGACCATGCAGATCTAGGTCCTCTAAAGATGCTTCTCCTTCCTGACCCCCCGATGAGCTGTTCTCACGATGCTGAGGCCGAAGGCTGGGACAGAGTGCATATCCTAAGGTAAAGTGGAAATAGAAACATATACCACAACTCATGCTGTTCTCCTTCCTGACGCAATCAAGTACTCTAAGTTTTACACACCAGTGCACAGATTACTGGCATTTACTAGGAATAATGAGGAGCAGGCTGGCAACTGCTTGGAGGCACATGGAATATACAGGCAATTGCTCTGGAGCATGGGGAACACACAGGCAATTCAATTCCCAACTGGTTTCTAGGCAGGAGCAACCAATTAAAATTAAAAGAATAAAAGACTGCAAGCTTGGGACTGATGATACGCTCTGGAGAGAGGAGTTGCCAACAGCTTGTGCTACAAAGATGCCTCTCTTTCAATGGATTTCAAGTGGTGAAAGAAACTCAGGTAAAAGATCATTCTTTTCTTTTGGTTTCCCTGATTTTCATGTACTCAGTCATACAGCCAAAATTCCTACAAAGACAGACAGGGCTGCTCCCCGTGAATTCCAAACAGCAAGCCAGCCTTTTGAGAGCTGATGCAGTGAATATGCCAGCAGTCGGCTATACTGAGGAAGTGAGATTTTAAAACTGGGCATCAGGTACCTGAGTAGAGAATGTTGAATGATGAGGCTTAGATAATCTACTAATGAGAGCGTGCTATTTTTATATATCTATATCTATCTATGTCTATATATCTATATATTAAATGATTTAGGAATAATAATAAAAAAAATCCATCTGATGTGTCTTTCACATTAGTTGTTCATGTGTCTCTGAAGCAAACCTCCTCTTCTGATGAGGAAAACTGAAGTCTGACTGGGTGAGGTTATTAGACATATGTAGGATCTGCAAATCTGGGATTTGTGCTGTGTCCATCACAGTGGTCTCTGAGGATCATGTGGAAAGTGTGTAAGTTTTAACTGTAATTACAGAACTGCAGCTACCATGGGGCAGATGAAGCTGTAAATCATAATCTGTCATTGGTTATGAAGTCAAAACATGCTTCCCTTGCCTCTCTGAGAAAACATGTGAAAGTTGATTAACTAGTCAGGGAGAGGCTGCTGGATAGGAGAATTTTCACAAAAAGCAGTGAGTTTACTCAATTTTTAAAATTATTTGTATGAAAGAGGATAACACAAAGACTCTTAGTGCTTCAGGATGTGGAAGTTCTAATGGTGGTGCAAGGCAAGAATTGTGATCCTACCTGAACTCCCTGCCAGCCAGAGAAAAACTGTGCCCACCAGCTGCTGAAAAATGGTGGCACTAATCCAGTCAAAATGTCTGGAGGTAATGTATGCATTGTTTTAAGATGCATTTTGTCACATGTGTCCTTCACTTGGGAATCAGAGTAAGGAAGTGAAAACTTTCTGGCACTAAATTTACCTCTGTTGGTAACGTAGGAATCACCAGACTCCACACCACAGTACTTAAAAGTCATTGCGGTTCCTCATGTCAACACAATTCTGCTACAGTAGGGTTTGCTTTGTGAAGGATAAACTATGTGGCTTTCAGATTTCTCTTTTGGAGGGCTTAACACAGAAACCGATCCACCAGCAGGTGCAGGATGGAATCATTAATTATTGCTTAGCTTAACAAACTGCATCTTAAATTATGATATCGATTACAATGCTGAATGAAAAGGCTGAGCTGGCGTTATAGTATTTGACACAAGCAGCATTTTAAAGTGTTCGCATTGATTGCATGATGCACCAGTATTGTTTTTGGAAAGCAATAGACTTAAAATACATCATTGCATAAAGTGCTAGGTGCTTCTGAATTCATTTACTTAAACTTTGATTAAAATATTTTGTATGGCAAAAGGTGCTCACCAAGAGTTCATGTTCTCCTTAACAAGTACAAGCCAATGTTTGCTGTATCAGTTCACCATATAAATGACATTAAAGCACAGCAAAAATACATTTGCAGCATCCCTAGTAAGTTCTGTAGGATCTCCTGACAGGATAAACATGTCTTTTCTGCCCTCCTTTTTTTCCCTCCCCCCCAAACAAGCAATAAAAACATTTTGCATAAACAAATTCCAAATTACAACTAATCATAGGAAAGCTGACAAATGTATGCTATGCTAGTCTGTGAAAATACTAATCAAAGCAGTCTGTCAATTGTTAAAGTTAATGATTTAGATATGCAAAACTCTGACTAAATTTTTGTGGATAATTACATAATTACGCCTGGGTTAACACAATCAAAAATAGCAATTGCATGCTCCATCTTGAAACCACCACAGCAGTTCCCTACTATCTTTTAAAGGCCTCTTTACCCTTGTTCCCCCTGCACACAAAGTGCCGTAGGAAAATAAAAAACTGGGAGTCACCTGGGAAGGAAAAGCAATTGTGGTAGGTGCCTCCTGCCTGTTTCAGTCACTCTTTGCCCTTTGCAAAAGCAATCCCCTGGAGAACAAAGAACCTGCTAGCATGGGTGGAGGTGTGGGGAAAGACAGCCAGATAATGGAGGATTGGAAACAGGAGAGTTATCTGCTGTAACAAGCTGAAGGAGCAGCACCTCCACCCATGGATTAAAATGTGTGTGATGGTGAGCTTTTCCTGTGGGAGGCATTGCAGATTGAAGGGGAGGGAGTTTATACTTTGTTTTAAAGGTCTTGCTGTCATGCAGGAACCTAGGACTGACAAGGCTTTCCTAGGTCATTCATTTTTTCATTAAATTATCAAATCACTCAAAAGTTCCTTTTGAACCCAGACAGTCCCCTCACAGGTGTTTGCCCTAAAAGGTGCTATCAAGCTCTTCGATCCAAAGCCCACCCCCTTGAGCTATGAAATGACCCCTCCACCTGACCATATGCTTAAAGCCTTTGCTGAGGTGCTAGAGAAAGGGAGACTTTTGGTGGAGGGGAAACAAGAGGGGGTAAGCAAACCAGGTCTTGGTAGGCACTGGTCTTTTTTCAGCTCCTTTGAAAATAGCTCTGAGTCTATTCTAAGCACCTTTGAAAAGCCAGGTCCTTGGAAATCTTGAATTTCTCTTACACCGCTGTTTCTTTTTCCTTCTTATGTTGGCTTCTTGCTCTCTTTTTATACTAGGTCTGACTAATACTGTATAGAGATCCCAGTTGTCAGGAATCTCAGGAAAGTGACAGAGTATAAATAAAACGAATATTGGGCTCTTTGCTGAATGTCACATTGGCTGGGATGGGGTAATGGTAGTGATGGGGATTTAAAAAGTAATATATCTCTTGTGTAATTTTTTATCATAATTTTTCTATACAGTTTCCATTAAGTAGATGAATGACCTAAATGAAAAAGAGAAATAAAGTGAAAGTATAAAATCAGTCCCTGTCAAGAGCTACATAAAAAGAGCCAAGGCCCCAGCCTTCTGAAACTCCCTGCCTAAACTCCAGAATCTGCAAGTAGGTGTTCGGGTGAATTGACTGGCTTTACTAGTGCCTTACTACTAGTAGGGATCTAACATGTCAGGGGAGCAAATGCTTATTGATGCAGATGTATTCACAACACCAACCCTCTGCCCAGAATATGCTGTCAAAGTCAGCTTTAATCCACTGATGTTATGGGGCCCATTATTGTTTTTGTTATATTTTCAAGTGTAACTATTAGAAATGCGCTCCGTGAGTTGCTCAGTCTGGATTAAGGGTGTGAAATTAAATAGTGGTGCAGTTGGATGTCTGAATGAAACCCAAAATGTTGTTTTGGAAACCTCACAAGCACCTGGAGCAATATCAGAACTCTGAGGCACTATTCACCAGTCTTACACTGCTTACTTCTGCTGCACTGAGGAAGCAAAAATAAACTTCCTGTACTTAGACAGATTTTAAACATTTTTCTACAAGACAGAAACCAGATGGAATATTTTCACAGCTGACACCAAAATTCACAGTTTTCGTGACTTCTGTGATATTGTGATTTATACAGGGACTTTCTGTATCAGCAGCCCTGAGCAGACAGCGTCTTGCCATTCAAGCTTTTAAATGTTATTTGGATTGGTAGGTCAAAAGATCGTATTAGCTGTGTGAAACATGAAGTATCAGTGGATTTAAATGATAGTTCTGTGAGCTATTCTGTTTTCACATCTTGGCTATAAGTCATAGTAATAAAATATGTTAAAAGTACACTGCTCCAAAATGGATAGCAAACCCTTAAGTCATTTCTAGAAGCAAACGAGAAATTCTTATGTCAGGGCACAAGCACAAGGCTGGCAATTGCTTTAAGCATTTGCAAGATCTTTTAAAGGGAGGACATGAGTGGCAGAAGGCATTCTGTGTGGGGCTGCATATTTCACAGGCAATATTTTCAGATAAACCTGACAAAAAAATGTTGAACATTGTTTCTGCATATTGGGGAGGTGGATTTTTTGTTTGATTGGTTGTTTTCCCCTGCTGGGAATTAAGAAACCAAGTCAAAATTGCTGGTAGACCAGCTGGAACGACCTGGTGGTTTGTGTGGGACCTGGCAGAGCTTAATGCAGGCAGGGGTTTTTCTCCATGTCCTGCTTTATTTGCTCTACATTTGTACCCAGATTAGCTTGTAATTCTTTGCAGTGGAGATTCTTCCCATTTTTATGGGAATTCACGGTTTCATGGGAAACTTGTCTTGACCTGTACCTGAAAAAGAATTCAGAAATGCATTGGTATTTCTGGTTTTACAAGACTTTCTCTACACATGAGAGCAGTATTTTGGCAACCCTGGTGGCTGCCTGCCTGTTTCCAGATTTTATGTTTTCCTTTCATAGTCATAGCTGATGTGACTTTTGTCTGTGTGGTATGCTTTCTAATCTGAAGCAGCGTGTTGGTGGTTTTGGTTCTAATCATACTCGAGTTCAGTCTGCTGAAGGAGGCAGTGTTGGAGGTATTCCTTGTATGTGTATATTTATAGACTCCCATACTCTGAAAATTCACTTTTCTCCCCATCCAAGAGATCTGGTTTGCATAGGGCTCCAGAAATCAGAGAACTGTCTTTTCTTTAATCGGGTGTTTGTTTAGGAAGGGTTGTGTTATTGCTAGGGAATGTAATTTCATAGAATCATAGAATGGCTTGGGTTGGAAGGGACCTTAAAGACCATCTTATTCCAACCCCTACCCTGGACAGGGACACCTTCAACTAGGCCAGGTTGCTCAGAGCCTCATCCAACCTGACCGTGAACAATTCCAGGGATGAGACATCCACACCTTCTCTGGGCAACCTGTGCCAGTGCCTCACCACCCTCATAGTGAAGAATTTCCTCCTAATATCTACTCTAAACCTACCCTCCATCAGTTAGAGGCCATTCCACCTTGTCCTATCCCTACGTGGTTGGGAGCTGCAGAGCTGGATGCAGTGTTCCAGGTGGGGTCTCACGAGAGTAGAAGGGCAGGATCTCCTCCCTTGCCCTGCTGGCTGCACTGCTTTTGATGCAGCCCAGGACACAGCTGGCTTTCTGGACTGCAAGTGCACATTGATGGTTCATGTTGAGTTTCTCATCAATCAACATCTTCAAGCCTTTCTCCTCAGGGCTGCTCTCAATCCATTCTCTACCCAGCCGGTATTGACACTGGGTGTTGTACTGACCCAGGTGCAGGACCTGCTGGACTTGTTGAACTTCATGTAGACCACATCTAAAGCCTGTCCAGGTCCCTCTGGATGGCCTCCCTTCCCAGTGGTCCCAATACCAACCCCTGAGGAACACCACTCATTACTGCTCTGCACTTGGACATCAAATCATTGACCACAACTCTTTGAGTGTGACCATCCATCCAGTTCCTTATCCATCGAGTGATCCATCCATCCATCAAATCCATATCTCTACAGTTTAGAGAAAAGGATATTGAGCAGGACAGCGTCAAGTGTTTTGTACAAGTTCAGGTAGATGATGTAAGTCCCTCTTCTGTCATCTACCAGTGCTGTAACCCTATTATAGAAGGTCACCAAATTTGTCAGCCATGATTTGCCCTTAGTTAAGCCATGTTGGTTGTCATTAATCACCTCCTTATTTTCCATGTGCCTTAGCATAGTTTCCAGAAGGATCTGCTCCATGATGTTTTTGGGCACAGTTGTGAAACTGATCAGCCTGTAGTTCCCTCGGTCTTTCTTTCCTTTTCAGTAATGGGGGTTATGTTTCTCCTTTTCTCTTTTCCAGTTTCTTGACAGCTCTGAGAAAGGTGGTGGTATATATAGTTGTAGGTGCTTCCAGTATGTGCACCTTATTTTTATAGAAGGATTTATTGTGTAAATCAAGGACAGAATAAATGTTTAACAGGTAATACACAGCCAGGGCAAGGCTCAGTCTCCAATGTGTTTTTCCTGCCCAACCAGGAATTCTTAAGGCATGCCAAAGTATCCTTCAGTCTTCTGGAACATATGTGCCAGTCTCAACTCCACTGCAATGGTCAAACAAAGTAGCATTGAACCACACTTAACCTTTATAGTGAAATGGTACTAGATATTGTTGGACTTCTGTACACCATCCTCCCCCCCTAAAAAAAAGGTAGAAATACGGTAGAGACAGAGGGGGAGGATGGTTAATAATTTACAGCAAATCTTACTGAATTTTGTGCAAAGTAAATATTGTTTCCAATGATATCTGCTGAAAATTGGCATACAATAAAACATTTGGTGATAACATATGGAAGGAGGTGTGAGAGACAGTTGAAGAAGCTTTCCACTTTCCTGTACATGTTTATAATCGAGTGTCCTCAACATTACAGATACTACATATTGAAACTGTCTGTATGCAACCTGGCTTACAAAAAAAAAACCAAAAAAAAACCAGCCAACCCAAAACTGTTATGAATAGAAAATACTGGCATTCTCAGCATGTTATTTCTCAATTTGTACCTTTTTTTGCCTGTTTCTTTTCTTTTCTTTTTTCACCCCCAGCCATCTTCAATGAATATAGACACTGTTTTACAAGGTTCATGCTAATGAACAATTGTTTAGAAGGCTGTAGGACAAATCCTTGGTGTTTTTCTGTAGACAGTCTGTGAAATCCAGGAAACCACATTTTAAATATAATGCTGATATATATCTAGGGCAGTTTAAACAAATGCAGTCACTTTTGCAAGATACTTCCTTTGGCTACACTGATCTGGCAAGTTATACATACATATAATATATATGCTTAAATCCCATGTGTACTTGCTTTGAAGTCAATGGGATTACTCGTATGATTATATACTTTGGTGGTTTGAGGCTTTAAAACATAGAAGGACATTTGACATTTAGAAAAGTAGGGCTGGAAGGGGCCTCAAGAAGTCCTCCTTCTGCAGGATTGGTTATATTTATATCATTTCTCAAAGAATTGGGGTTTTTTCTAGGCTGTTCTTAAAAACATCTGGTGAGAGAGATTCCAGATTCCGTGGTTTTCCCAGGCTCCATCCCAGTGCTTCACTATCTTTGTTATTATAAATGTTTTTCTGTAATGGCTGACCTGCATCTGTCTTGCTGCAAATTAAAGCTGTTATTCATCGAACTTTGTAACATGCAAGAACACAGTGTGTGACAAACTCTTACATATTTAAAGTCTTAAAATTGCCTTCCCGGGAATTCTCATCTCTGAAGACCCCAGAGTTTTCAAATCTCTTCCCCTGGACACATTTTCTGGACCTCTGGTCGCTTCCACTGCTTTTCTTCTGGGGCCCTCCACTAGACAGTCTCTGCCTTGCAGTCTCTTCCTTTCCATCCCCTATTAAGTGTCATCGCTTTTCTTGACACCACGGTTATTCGTCAGCATCTCTTCAAACTCTGAGCCTCCGTACTTGCAGTTGTCCTATGCATGCCATTTGTATAGTCTGCAAGCACAGTAAGTGTGCTGTGTCATGCCCAGATGATTTATGAAAGTACTAAAACACAATCATATCCACAGCAGAGTTTTTTAATCCTCCTGTCCCTCTAGACAGCTTCGACTATGGGCAAATGATAACTTTCTCTAGACATTACGCCCAACCGCTTTCGTACCTGTCTTGCAATTTTGTTCAGACCATGTTTTGTTAGTGTGTGTGAGAATGACATTTGAGACAGCACCACAAGCTTTACTAAATCAGGAAACGTGACATCTCCTGCTCTGCTTCTGCCACAAGGCCTGCTCCCATATGACAGAAGGAAATTACATTGATTTGACAGGATTTACTCTCTAGAAATCCATACTAGCTGCTATTCATTTCCATGTTATCTTCTAGGCACTTACAAGTAGTTTGAATACTTGTTCTGGTGTTTTTCTGAGGATTGAAGACTGGCTTGTAACATCTTAGCTCTGCTTTCCCTGCTTTGCAGAGCTGGATATTCTGTTTACTTTTTCCCATCCTTTTAGTACCTCATCTTCTATTCTTGCACTCTCAGAGGTGACTGTCCAGTGACTCAGAGAGCTCTCAAGCGGCCATGTAAGATTCCTGACTTGAAAAGCATTGTGCCCAATCAATTTGAAGACCTTTGATTTATTTAAGGGCATATTAATCTGCTCTTTTTAGGCCATTATCTTCCTGCTACTGTGTCTTTTGTTCCTTGTCTTCACTGGCATCTGTGACCTGTAGAAGTTTCTCAGCAGCACTATCAACTCTCCTAAACTGTTTATTTTGCCTTGCATGAAATATCTTGAGTTTAGATTGACTGCCAGGGTTAAATCCTGCTGGTACTGTGTTGAATTCTGCTGATTGTGTTGCTTTTGGATGAAGGCTTAATTATAGACCATGGAAAGAACCATGATTTTTGGTTCCTTCTTGGACAGTAGTCTTGCTGAAGAGTGAATGATATTAACTGCAATAATGGGACCCGAGGTGGGTTGTGATTTGGGATGCCTGCTGACCAGCTTGTGTGAGGGAGGGTTTGAGCTGTTGTATTGATTTGTTTTCAACCAGAATAAATGGCTCAGCCGTCACTCTGGGAGCTTAATGAACACTAATGCCACAGTGTCTGCTCCTCTTTGTTAGATCTGAGAATTTATTTTAGCAAATATATAGTATGTTTAGAGAATAAATTAACCACATTGTATTTGCCTCCTGAAGTTTCTTGTTTGTGGTGGCACTTCCTCCTTTGCAATTATTTACTGTTGGTTGAGTTCCAGAATGGTAGCTTCATCCTTTTTCTGCTTCCCTAAAAAAAGGGAAGTAGGGAGCACCATTAGAAACTTGAGTACATTTTTGAACATAACAGTTTCTGTAATGTCAATTTTTCCATAATCAAAAGAGGAATGTTCAGTTGAGGTTGCTCTTGAGCTGGTAAGAATTCACTGTATATAAATTAAAACTTTCTGTGCTAATTATAATACATTTATGAAGGCTTCTGGTCTCCTTCCTATAGGAGGGTATTTTCATGCCTATTGTATTTTTGCATAATCTGTTTTTCTGAAAGGAAGAAATGTAAAAACTCAGTAGCTGAGGTTGTAATTTTAAGAGGTGCAGTGAGAGACTCAGCTAAAAGAAACTGCAATATTCTATAGAATTTCATGGAGCGTTCTAAGAAAATGTGTCAGTTTCATGAGGGCTTTTATAGAAAAATTCTGCTTTTGTGTGGATTCAGGTGAAAAGGTAAATTTCATGGGATTTCTGAAAATGGCTGGATTTCACTGGTTCCATGAAATCTATGACAGCCATGGAAAAATGCACAGTTCTTGTCATGGAGGAAATTTTTATTGCAGTTTGCGGAACTTTTATTTTCTGTGTACATCTGTTCCTCTGACACATATTATGCATTCTGGACCTCTTCCTCATGTTGTAGTCTCTTCCTGTGAATATTTTACCCCTCTTGATGGATGCATAGTGCTCTGATCCTCAGATGATAGGAATCCATGACTGCCTACAAAGGAGGTTCAGTGTGCAAATGTGGGTGGGGGAAGGGTATGAAAAGTAAGAAATACTAAATACAGTCCTGAGGATTTTGTGTTTTATGGTAATGCCAGCTTATTTCTTGTAATATAGGAGGGAAAATAATCAGGGCTAAGGAATAGGAATGATTTATCATATTCAACGTGAGATCTAAGCAATGTAGCATCAAAAACCACCTACCTGCAATCTGTAAAATCTGGGTTTGTGTGGAGGGTCCAGCACAAGACCACCCAAGGAGCATATAAAGCTTCAGAGGAGAACAAGTGTATTGTGGTATCTCAATTTATCCTGTAAGTAATGCCCTCGTTGGCTAGGACACAAGTGTGACTGTAGCATGCTCATGTTATTCCCTGTCTTCATAGAGGCAGCAGAGCTGAAATAGATCTTGCTTTTCAAGGAGAGAAATTAAGACACAGAGGAGAAAAGGAATGCATCCTCAGACAGGGCTTGAAAATCAATGGTGGGATGAGGTGAAAACTTACAGGAAGGCTGTGTCAGAAGGGCATGGGAAATGACAAAGAAAAAGCGATATTAGGTAAGCGGAGGAATTGGAAAAGAAAGAGTTGTGAAACCAGTTAAGCCAAATCTATGCAGGGTTTTAAATGAAGAAGTCTGAACAGTGTCTTGAGACAAACAGGGAGCCATCTGATTAGCTTTGATTTAATGATATTTTTTAGCATCTTTGTGTGCCCAAGCAGCCAGAACTGAGAACTTCTGGGGAGTTGCCTTCCCCTTAGCCAAGGGAAGATGTGGAGTGTCCTGGTTTTGGCTGGGATAGAGTTAAATTTTCTTCTTAGCAGCTGTTGAAATGCTGTGTTTTGGATTTAGTGTGAGAACAGTGTTGATAACACAGGCATGTTTTGTTACTGCTGAGCAGTGCTTACAAAGTCTCAAGGCCTTTTCTGTGCCTCATCCTACCCCACCAGCAAGGAGGCTGGGGGTGCACAAGGAGTCGGGAGGGGGTACAGCCAGGACAACTGACCCCAGCTGACCCAAGAGATATCCCAAACCAAATGGTGTTATCATGGTCAGCGTATAGAGCTGGGGGAAGAAGAAGGAAGATGGGGTTGTTCAGAGTGATGATGTTTGTCTTCCCAAATAACTGCCGTGTGTGAAGGAGCCCTGCTTTCCTGGAGTGACCAAACACCTGCCTGCACATGGGAAGTGATGAATGAATTCCTTGCTTTGCTTTCTGGCACACAGCTTTGGCTTTGGCTATTAAACATCATCACCTTTTGTTATATTCTTTCGAGGAGATTTTGGCCTGCGGAGACCTGTTTTTCCCACTTCACCATCAAAAAACCTGCAGTCCAGCTCTTCTTTGCATTTGTGCTGCATTTCAAGGCCAGGTTGGATGGGGCTTTGAGCAACCTGGTCTAGTGGAAGGTGTCCTTGCCCATTGCAGGGAGCTGGGAACTAGGTGATACTTAAGGTTCCTTCCAACACAAAGCATTCTATAAATCTGTGTACTCCATGAATTTTCTTGCTTTTCCATTTTGATTCTCTTCCCCCATTCCCACTGGTGGGGAGTAAGCAAGTGTCTGCATGGGGCTTAGTTACCAGCTGGGGTTAAACCGTGACATGGAGAAACATCACAAAGTACAGCAGAGCTGATGGTACTATGGGTTATTACTCATGGAGGAGAGAGAGAGGGCATAAATATCAGGGTCCTGGATGATGTCATTGACCACTCCCACGGCCATGAGAACTGGAAAGCAGAAAGCTGACACCAAGGCCTGCTGTTGATGCACATGAAGGCTTGTCTATATTTAGTGAAGCCAAGGGGAGGTTCTCAGGGGCAAAAGGAACACATGGAAAGGAATATCTGAGGTATGAGGGAGTTATTTGTATTAACTGCAGTGGACACAGGTATTTGTGCTACATGTTACACTGTTGATTATTGACTGCTACCCACTCTCTTCACTGAACCTAATAAGTTCCTAGGATCTGTATTCCCTTTTGCTCAGTTTCTGTAAATGCTAAATAGATTTTTGCCATGTATAATGCTTTCCAGAGAAAACATCATCACCTTTTGTTGTGTTATTTTGAAGGAGGTTTTGGTCTGCTGAGACCAAGAACTGCTTTTCCCACTTCCCCATCAAACAACTTGCAACCCAGCTCTCCTTTGCATAATCCTATTTCAAATACGAATAATATGAATCCTCCAGTTTATACTAGCAAGGAAATTTGTGTGGTTGTATTTCATCATTGCCTTAGAGAAGAAGAGCAGGGCAGCTGCCAGGCTGTCTGTACAGATTTTCTCTGCTGAAAACTAGTGAAGAAACTGTAGTTGTCTTGATAACATATTCAAGATTTTCTTCCCCTCTTTCGCTAGCTCCCAGTATCAGGGAGTTGTGGCTATGCACTTTTCACTTGCAGTAGATAACAGCCTGCCCAGCTCATCCTCAAAGCGTACAGGTAGACAAGGTCCTTCTGTCTCTTTCTCTGGATGCAGCATCCTGATATATCTGGCTCTGTCTTGGTGACACTCAGATCTCTCTGGTGATGCCCAAGTCATCTCTAGTTTTAGTGAGCTTTTCAACATAGAAAAGGGGTATTCAGCTCAAGGACAGCAAAGCCTGGCAGGAGATGTCTGTAATAGTACTGACCAAGTCAAGCCTGTAGATCAGGGAGCCTGCACAAGGAGCTGTGGGAGGTGGGAATGAGTGGTCTGCATCTGGCCTGTGTTGTAGTGACCTCTCTTTTGCCAGGGAGCTAACACATGCTGTGCAGGGTTGATTAGCAGCAGAGCTTCTCCAGTCCCAGTCTTTGTGTATGTCAGGGCAGGGTTGGAGTTTTTATCTCACTGGGGCTCTAATGCTGCACCTGGTCCCTGTGGTGTAGGAATCAAAGCTCAGCATGATGTCTTGTGGGGTCAGAACAGGATGTGTTGGTACTTCTAGTCAAGAACATAAATCAGTTATGATCTCTGAAACTTCCCAGTTGCTCCTTTTCCTTACATCCAGTGCACACTTGTATGTTTTGTCAAGTCAGGCAGGAAGAAAATGTCCACTCATAATACATTTTGGCAGACTCCCTTTTTCCCCAGAAGCAACTTGTGCCAATATTCTCTCTATTCTATCAACTGAATATACGTGGCTAATGCCTACAAATTTATTCATGCTGATGGGCCCCACTTGCTGAAAGTGTTCTGTTCACACCAGATGCTACAACTGTGACCATACTTTTGTGGATTAGCACACTTGATTAGATATGAGTACAGAACTGGAGATCACAGTGCAAAGGCATGGGCTATCTCAGCCTTTAATCTCAAATGTACCTCATGGGTAAAGGTAGATGAATTAGTACCACCATCACAGGTAATCATATAATTTTACCTTTCAACCTCATTGATTGTCTCCACCTTGGGAATCTCCAAAGATTCATGGAGAGATGTGAGGCCTCAGGACACCTGAGTTCACATAAGCAGAGATCCACGTTCCCTGTGGTGGTGGTTTCTTTCCAAGGAAGAACTGGGTGACAACCCAGCTATTTCCTTTCGAGTGTTTCCTTTCAAAACAATCAGAGGCAGTGGGACTTGGAGTGCCTGACACCCTGCTTTTTGCATGTATCTGGCATCGTCATTTCTTCTCCAGAGTAAGCTGGCTAAATTAATTTGATTTTAAAGAAGTGAAGCACTGAGACTGTGCCTGACATTTTCAGAATTCCAGGACGCTGTGTTCCCAAATCAATATGCTGATTTAGTAACATAACTTATGCTCAGGAAGGCCATGTGACACTCTCAGACCCATCTATCTTAGTTGAGCATTTCTATTAGAGATGTGCAAATCCTTTCCAGGACTGCAAGTGAGATTCTACAAGTTTCCCAGTAGAAGGGGGTAGTGTGGAATTACAAACACCCCACTATCCCCTGCACCAAACACCAGATTTGAATATGCCCCTTTTCTTGTTTGAGTCTCAAGCAGGCCCTGACACAGGACCATCTCTGTACTGCTAGCAGTCAAATAGACAGGTGCACACATCCATCGATGTGCAGATATAGCAATAATAGCCTACTGCCCGTAAAATATGCACTTCCATATGCAGATAAAGATCCATTTTTAAGCAGGCACTTTAGGGAATCAAAAGATGCACTTGAAAAGGTAAAAGGGTACCTCAAGAGAGATTTAAATTTTTCACAGATTTAAATAGAATCAGAATAGTGCACAAATGTAGTCTGTGTCTGTCTACATGAAAACAAACCCAATATCTTTTGGCCATGTAGCTCATTTAATATATATCAAAAGTGTCTGACTGTAGGCCATTCATGTTTATGATACCCATGGAAACAACATATTTGAGTCAGCAATGGTTGAGTCACTCAAACAAAAAGTGACTTTAGGACACAGACAATGTGAGTGAACTTATTCTGGCAAAAGTGTTGATAAAAGTATATCAGAAAAAATGCTACTTTCCTTTTCTTTGTTAAACAGCTGGTGGTGCAGCCATCTTACATTACACAATGCTTTGAGTTTATACTTCCTTTTACTTATAAGGTACTGGCAGCTGAATCTTCTAATAGTGCTAGAAAGGTCTTTGTGTGTTATTTCAAGATGCACAGAAATTGTGCTTTAAATAGTGAAACAGTTAGTTGATTGTAGCAGTGAAGTTGCCTACCTTCTAAACTGGTACCACTTATTTCTGTGTAGGCCCGGCTTTGATTGAGGATATTTCAGTACCATCCTGTTTACCTGTAGGGATGTTTGCCTGACTACAACTTTTAAGAACAGGCTTAAGTTTATGCTGGAAAGTGTCTGCACCTTACCAAAGAATACAAATGTTCTTCTAAGTGCCTTTCCTTACTCCAAGTAGCCGCTGTACTCCTGTAGGCATCACATCTTTTATGCCCTATGCAGTGACTGGCAGAGCCCAGCACAGCAGAACCCTTTGTGCTCACCAGGTGACCAGGATTTGAAGGATCACTAAACTTAGCCATTTTGTATCTCAATCCACGAGGAAGCACTTTAATCGTGTATTTTCAAGGTTAGAGTGTTCATTTTGGCCTCATACTTGCTAAGTGGCACAGAGATGTTATGCACAGTACATGGTAATGCTATAATTTATTGCTTTCTAAAAGCCACCCAAAGTACTGCACTGTAATCAAATAGCACTTCTTGATGACACTGCGTGCTCCAGATATAGCCTGAAACAGACTGACACAAATAAGTCATTTAAAGGTGCACAGCCAATCAGAAATTCTTGTCAGATGGAAGATTTGTGAATTAGCAGTTTTCTGGTTTTAAATTATGGCTTCGTCTTAATGAGACATTTGCTAACAATGAAGCTATGTACCTGCATTTGGTCTGTCCCTGCTACTCTAAACAAGGTAACTGATATGGCCATATTCTGATCTGCAATGTGGGACCAACCTGAGCTTAGTTTGCCTCCATGAGAAGAAAATAGTCCTGTTACTCCTACTCCTTACTTAACTTTGGTTACTGACCAAAAAAACACACAGTTTTTATACTGGGGGAAAAAAAAAATCAGAAGACTTAAACAGAAGATGAAAGTTGCATTCAAAGTGGCTATTTCGAAGTAGGGTTTGTTTAGGTTTTTTTACTGTCAAACTGTGAATGCCCCACAATCTAACTGCTTTCTGCCTCAGTTGGTTCTTACAAACATTATCAGGTTACTTGAGTTAGTAAGGAAGGCATTAGTTTTTATCAGGCTTGTATAATTTAAAGTCTCTCCTTTCTCTTTTGTTACCCTTTTTGGAAGTCACTGTAGACAGTCTTTCTCCTGAATTCCCCTTTTTTTTTTTTTGTGAGGACCCTCAAGTGACCACTTCTTACTATGCTCCTCCAGGAACCCTGGCTGAGCAAGCTCACAGCTGGTAAGGCTTCACCTCTTACCTTTGCTGCAGTGCTTCTGACTCCTTGAGTGGTCAGGCTTCTGCCTGTGCTATTTTCTTGGCTCTACCAGACATCTGTGCTCAATGTCTGCATGTTTACTGGGGTGTTGTACAGCCCAGTCCAGGCATCCTTTCTGCCACACTGTCCTGTCATTTGCCCACCGGTTACAGGAGCTGCTCTTCCATGCCTGAAGGTACCTTGTCCAGCACCTTCAGGTACAGAAAACAGCCTCAATTTCTTGTGACTGGGGGAGATGGGTAAATCTTAACGCATCTGTTGGCTGTATTTCTGAGACTACTTAGGAGGTGTTTGTAGGGGTAGATCAGCCACCACATCTGCGTGAGGCCAGATAACGTTTACAAATTGTCCACTGGATTTTTAGAGTTCTCAGGGACAGGCATCATTACTTCATTATCAATCATTATTGACAACAAGTAAACAAAGTTCATGGTATATTCAATATTTCACGTAATTCTTGGTGTAATATTGCTCTGTGTCTTTGTAGAAATGTAACCTGTATCCCAGGAAACAATGGCCCACATTTGACATTGGGAATACGTCCAACAACATAAATGCAATTTTGGCACCTTAATTTGTAGAAATGTACTATTTAGCTACATCTGATATATTTTTAAATGTTTTTCAGTACAATTCACTTGAAGATAATTTATTGTGTAAGACAACTTGGCCAGTGCTACAGTTCTTGGAGACCTGTGTTCTGTAGCAGAAAGAGAAGCTGGTGTATTTATGCCTTCTGAATCCAGTGGAAGTCTGTCTGTTGACTTTCATGGGGCTCTGGATTAGATCTTTAATGAACATCTCCTGATATCATTATGGGAGCAAATATTGGAGCAGCATCATGAAAATTTCAGATTTAGTCGATACGAAGGATTTATTAAATTTTTTTTAGAACATACAGTAGTTTGAAAATTGCTTCTTGAAAATTGCTTCTTTACCTGCTGCTCTGTTCATGCTTATCCCACAGTGACCTGAGCCACACAAAAGATTATTTTGTCAGAAAGAAGCTGAGGCCAAGATTAGGGCAAATGAAGAAACCATGCAAAATAAAAGCAACTGATTGTTTGGAAACAAATAGACAAGGTGCAAATCCAAAAATCAAATCTGAATGCACCCAAAGAGACGTGGGGAGAACTTTCTGAACCTGTTAATTTCAGAAGTGTGGCGTGTTGCGTTGCAGAGAACCTAATAGTTTTGAAATGTAAACACATAGTATGTAAAACATAAACCACAGAATTAATGAATCATGTTAATTTCACACTGCCCCTGCTTTGGACTAATTAGTGCAAATTAAATGTTGCACTTGTCAAGCAGAGCAGTTTGTGCACCATGTATTGCATTAAGAATTATTTTTGGATCCATTTGCACAATGTGAAAATAGTGCGAAAATATTTTATTTCAATTAGTGGTAGTTTTACAGTCATTAAAAGATTTCTTTAATAGGCTTAGACTCCCATGGCCTGCACAGCTGCATGAGGTCTGGTTTGCATTTAAAGGTGGGAAAAGATGTAGTGGGAAGGAGGACATTTAGCTGACTGGATTTACTTAATTACCCCCCACCCCATTCTAAAATGCCAGACCAGGCTGGTCAATTATCTGTCCCTTCGTCAGAGGCCAATTGCTTAATTGCAAATTATCCATAATAATTACACAGCCAAATAACTACTGGATTTATTTTTAATGAATGTGGAAGCCCTTAACAAGGATTTAAATGTACCCACCAGGATTAGTCAAAATCGACAGCTATCAAAGGGCTGGAATCTGCCACTCTCACTTCTGTGGAGGAGAGCATCGCTCTGCTTATTTCCTGTTCATTTTCAGTGAGACTCAGAGAAGTGAAGATGCTGTGTCCATGCTCTGTAATGTTTATAGGGTCTAACATTTCCATTGTTTCAGTGAGACAGACTGAAAAAGAGGGATTACTGAAAATGGAAAAGGCTGTCAGAACGTGGGATGCTGTGAAGCCGGGGCAGAATATAGGACAGAGTGGAAATACTGCCTTTGCTGAAATGAGATGGAGCTCTGCCAAGCAGCAAAAAAAAGGGATTGTCAAAACAGCAGCGCGCTCCCCCTCGGAGGCATTCCTGGCGCGGGAGAGGAGGGTCTGCCCACTGCGGGGAGATGGAGGCCTTCCCCCTCGGTGGGATGCAGCGCTCGGAACTGGCCGGCAGCAGCAGGGATGTAATTAGCGCTGACACAAAACACAAGGCAAGGCTTTTGACGCTTGTTTTTCAGTTCTGACAGAGAGGAAAATCATAAGAAAGGTGGCCTTTTTTTAAATCTTTTTTTGTGTTTTGCTTTTTCCTTCCCTCCCCCCGCCCCCTTAAATAGCTTTCTCTCTTCAAATTACCTGAAACCACTGGGTACGTGGGCCACGTTCCATGGTGCTGCCCACTTGTCCACACTTGTCAGCCTGGAAAAAAGAGGTGTACTTTATTGAAATACTAAAGGAAATGAGAACAGGAATTTAAATATAATGCTCTGTCTGTTCACAGGCAGACGAAGACGATTCAGTAGTTGAAGACGTAACAGAAAATTTGGAGTGTGAAGGAGGAAATAAACTGAAAGCAAAGGAGCATGCAGAGGGGAACTAAGCTTTATAACGTGGTGCAGGTAAATTTAAGTGGCTGAACTGTTTTTGAAATGGAAACTTGGCATCTGTCTGCTCTCCATATTGGTGTCCCGAGGTCCAGTTCAGAAAGCTGTGTCCCACTGTGCTAACCTCTGTAAAAACACTGTACCTTGGTGTCTCCCAACACTATTGCCCAGCATCTAAGCAAAAGCATTCTCTCAGTTCTGATTTGCTTTTTCACTTCTATGTTGCCTGCTCTTAGTAGGTCATGTGTAAGCAATTTTTTCTGATGCTTTTTCTAGGAGGTTAAGTAATTAACTTGGAGGAGAATGGGAAGCTGTGATCTCGCCTCACTTTGAAAGGCCATTTCCTGAGATTTCTGCAGCATGGTTCTTCCTCCTCCTAAATTTCTTACACTGAATTCTTGCATGGGGAGTTGATATTATTGACATCAAAGCCCCAGCTGGGACCTTTTTTGATTGTGAAGTATTCTATGGAATATTATACTCCTAAAGGAACTTTAACAATGATAGAGTGAGGCATGATGAAATATTAAACTGTTTTGTTTTGAGGCTTGGTTTTTTTAATGGCTGAGCCCTGTCTGCTTGTACCCTGCTCTGATGGGTGTCAAAGTTTGCTAATGCAAACACAGCCTGAAAACTTCAGATTGTGCTTCATGGCTCAGTGGTTAGAGGACACAGTCCTGAAGTTCCTGAAACATGCCTGGATCTTCCTGAAACATGCCTGGATCTACATGAAATAGTGACCCCATAACTGGTAGAAACTTGACTTGTCATCAAAAATCTGAATTTATTTAAGATGTAGCTGATCTCCCAATTATAAATTCAGTACCATTCATCATTTTCATCTATGACTTTGAATAACTTCTCTAGTCTGTTTCTGTTGTTGTCAGTCTGACGGGTTTGTTCCTTACAGGGTTAATTAAGAATACACTCTGGTTCCTACACATGGAATCTGCATGTTAAAATCAATGTGGATTTCTACCTACACTCCTTGTTTGCAGAGAGAAAACGAAGACTCTGCACTATGAAAACAGCTGCTGGATTCATTCTCTGTACCAGGTGCCAGTAATGAGGTGGGGAGGAAGAATCATCCATCCATTCTTTTAAATTGAGCAGATATTTTCTTTCCTATTATTCTAATTGATATACCATACCCTTCAATGTTTTTATGATCATTTTCTCATTCCTTCCTCCTTGGTTTCTTTTCCCCTTAAATATACATCCCAGTCTGCACTGCTGTTTGCTCTTCGTAAGTCATGATGCAGTTTTGATTCTTAGTCACATTAAGAATATCTGTTTCCAGTATTTCCAGCCCTGAAATAAATGCCTGTAATCGTTAAAGGTGCCACAAAATTCCAGCACTGTTGTTTTTTCTTATATTTTTATTTTTAGTCTGGAACCAGTGCATCTTCCAGCTTCCTCAACTCCCTTATAATTTGTTTAGCATGAACACTTTTCTGAGAGCAATACTAGGTACAGGCACCTCACCTTTTTTTTTTTATTTAAGATTTCTCTTTTCCTTCTCTAATGTGGATTTTTATGCACCAGAAATGATTGCAAAGGAACCTTTTCCTCAGCCCATGTTTCTCAATGAATCTTCCCTTCCCATGTTCTTTGTCTTGTCACAATAAATAATCAACAGTTCCAGATAATGTTGTTATTAAAATTTCCTCAAGGAATAATTGTTACCGATACTGTTAAGTGTACTGAGAAATGTCGGGGGATTACTGGGAAAGAGGAAATAGAGGAATTAGAAGCAAGGGAAGGTAATAACTTGTCCCGCCGCCCACTGGGGGCGGGTCCTTGTGACGCGGCCCGGCGGAGCGCCGCGATGGGCTCCGCCCGGAGCATCCGCGGAGAAACGCGGCTCCCCGGGGCTCCGCTGTGTCCGGGACACCTGCCCGCTCCCACCGCGTGCATCGCTTCGTGCTCTGGGCCTGGCAGTGCCGGCCGGGCCGGGCTGCTTCGCTTGCCGCAATGGCAGCCTGTGTGTCGCTGTTCGCTGCTTGCTGTGGCGGGCAGCCTCAGAGGGGACTGGCAGATCAGAGAGGAGCCCTTCCCTTCCCTTCCCTTCCCTTCCCTTCCCTTCCCTTCCCTTCCCTTCCCTTCCCTTCCCTTCCCTTCCCTTCCCTTCCCTTCCCTTCCCTTCCCTTCCCTTCCCTTCCCTTCCCTTCCCTTCCCTTCCCTTCCCTTCCCTTCCCTTCCCTTCCCTTCCCTTCCCTTCCCTTCCCTTCCCTTCCCTTCCCTTCCCTTCCCTTCCCTTCCCTTCCCTTCCCTTCCCTTCCCTTCCCTTCCCTTCCCTTCCCTTCCCTTCCCTTCCCTTCCCTTCCCTTCCCTTCCCTTCCCTTCCCTTCCCTTCCCTTCCCTTCCCTTCCCTTCCCTTCCCTTCCCTTCCCTTCCCTTCCCTTCCCTTCCCTTCCCTTCCCTTCCCTTCCCTTCCCTTCCCTTCCCTTCCCTTCCCTTCCCTTCCCTTCCCTTCCCTTCCCTTCCCTTCCCTTCCCTTCCCTTCCCTTCCCACTTCAACTGCTATTGCCTGTACTGAAGTAAGGTTCTGCAGGCACTTTTAGCCATACACACATATAAATTTACTTTATACCACATTTGTTCTGTAAAAAAAATCATGAAAATTCGGTAGAAAATAACGTATTTGTTTCTGCTCAGACATTTAACTCCTTAACGCCTCAGATTTTTTTTAAAAATATCATTTAATCCAACCTGTCCACTTTGTTAGTTTGGCCTGGTACCCGGTGTTTTTGCTCCTCCTAAATGAAAAGTAAAGCATGGCAGAGAAGCAGGCGGATCGGCAGTCTCTGTTGTGAATATACATTCAGGGAGTTCAGAGAATCTCTTTGGAAAAGAGGTACTCAATGGCTCACCCAAGATAGAAACTGTGGCTTTGCTTCAATACCCTATTGCAACAATGCCAGTGCTGCTGGCATTCCCCTCTAGGAAGGGCTGTGATCTGCCCAATAACTCTTTAAAATGCATAAAATCAGATTGGAGGGAAAAGAGGAAATTATCCTGGGTCATCCTGGGAAGCCCTGAAAAGTCCGACGAACAAAAGTAAGGAACATCTAGAATGAGCTAAAGGGAAGATGAAGCTTAAAAAAACATTTATAACAGGGAAAGCACAGAATGGCCTCTCAAGTGATGTGAAGGCCTCTTGTATTTGAATATCTCATTAGGCAGCTGCAGGGGAAGGAGGCACCTAAATATCTTAAAATATAGTCCCAAAAAACTAAGATTTTAAGCTGTCTGAAAAGGGAAGTGATCTTCTATTTCAGAATATGAAAATGTGGGGTGAACAGTTACTTTCCACTCCATGTGTTTAAGATTTGTCTCATCAATCACAAACCTAGGAAATAATAGTAAAGATTTATATTCTGTATGGCTGTGTACTGGTTTATTCAGAGAAATACAGAACGAGAAGGAATGTTAGAAGTCCTACTTTATGAATTAAGTATCTTGTAAGTGGAAGTTGTATCCTGTGAAGTGATTGGCTCTGAACATGTGTAGAGCTCTATGGGACTATCTCAACACTCATGGTTGGGTGGGTACCTGTGTGTCCCTTGTGAGATCAAGGCACATCCTAGTTTAACATGGAAAAACTCAAAGGCTGGGGCAAAAGCATTCAAGGTATATAGAAATACTCTTTCCTGATGCAGATATTTCAATCTTTTGTTCCTTTAAAAAGAAAACCCAACCTTTTTCATTCAATCTTAGGCGTGACAAATTTGAAGTTTTAGGATAAAACTGCTTTTGATTTATGATGCTGAGCTAAATTTTAAAATGGAGGAGAGGAAAAAAAAGGCATTCCAAAGGTAAAATTTGGAATTAATGCTAAAAAAATTCAGTATCTAGACAAAATTAAAAGTAGCTAAGAATAGGAATTCAAAAACTACTCTGCCCTCTCAGTACGTTGCTGCCATGACACTACAGTAATTTATTGCTGCAGAACATTCCCTTCTAGAACTCTCTAAATATTTTAAGGAATTTCAATTACATATTGCAGGGGAACATCTTTAAAAGCGTTCAGGTTTGCTAGCTTTAAGGACCTTAGAGAAATCCACATGCAGAAAAGCAAACAAACCAGTGAGAAATGTACACTGTTTAATTAAAATACTAGGTTTTGGCACATTCTTTTTGTTACTAACTGTGACTTATTAAGGAAAAAACCCCTGCGTAAAATCCTTTAAGTGTACAGATAGATTTTTTTTTTTTTTTTTCTTCTGAGCTTTGTACAAATGGCTTGTATTGTCACCAACAAAACAGTCATAGACTTGGGTGTATGTTTTGCTCTTTTCATATGTTAATGAGTTATGGACTGCGTTGCACCATGTATATGATAGGCCGTTAGTTAAATGCTCATTGTCCTGAGAAATGTTGAATTCATTATGAGAGAGAGAAGTAATAGATTCCCTATCTTCATCTCAGTAATCAGTTGTTATGATAGATGCTCAATTGCTGTGGATGCAGGCAGACAGGAGAGCTGCTCGTAAAGAGCACCCTCAGTGCCAGTCAGAACTCTCTGGCTCTCAAGTGTCATATGGAAACACACAGGTTATTTTTGCTACACAATTGTATGCAATTAGGAGGTGTAGTTCCCAGGCTGTTACAACTACAGAGTAGGTATTTTCAACACAAAACAGCTCTCCTCCTTTCACACCATGTGAATCTTTAACGATTTCAAAGAGTATGATTAAGAAGGGGGAGGAAGGCTTGGATGCTTCAGTAACTTGTTAAGGGCTCAGTTATAGCTGTCTGTCCTGTACTGCCTGTTTCTGCAGTGCAATGCATGATATTTCACAGCAAATTAATGCTGCGTAAAGCATACTTCAAAAATTCAGTTTGGGAGGCAGTAAATAGTGTTTCTGTTTTCTAACTGGCGTTTACTTGGGAACCGGACTTTTCCTGTGATGTTCTTCACTTCACTTTGATGCTGAACTCTGCTTTTGCCTGCTTTGTGAAGTTGCATAATATAAGTAGGATGTCTCCATCTTTAGAAATAGATACTGGCTTCCTTTCAAAGCCTAAACTGAGGCTACTGCTAGTAGATTAGGGTTAAAAGGAGTTGTGAGAGGGTTAAGCCTCTACCATGATAATAAGTAACAGAGCCCTTTTTGGGAGTAATGCAGAAATCTTGGCACATCAGGAAAGATGTGCTTGTCCTTTGTTGATTTCTCTCATATCAGGAATCAGTGCTGCAAAGGAGTGAAGATCCTGGGCATGATTCCGAGCCTCGTGGACTAGACTTGGCTATACAGTTCAGTGAAGTACCCCATCTCTGCTTGCACCAGCCTAGCTTCTCCCAGTGAGTACAGCAAGGGAAATGCACTGCAGGAGCTGATGAGGAGCTCTTACATAGGTGTGATCACTATTAAAGATTTGTTCCCAGTTTTGATCTTGGTGGCATCAGTGCTCTCCTAAAATCAACCAGCAAAGAAAATGTAGCTGAGAGCAGTGTGGCTATTTATTTTTACAGTCTCTTGTATTTGTGGTCTCAGTGGTGGGACCTGATGGTATCAGTGCCCTAACTCAGAACATCTCTCAGCAGGCACTCAGCTCACCAGCCCAGCCTGGGCTGTATGGTACTAATTAATTCTAAAGAAGGCTAGGTGGATTTCAGGTATGATATTATTAGTACTGAGGTAACTGAGTGACGTACCAAAAGAATTTCAAATTGCTAGCTCAGTTATGAGCATAAAGGACTCTGGCTTGTTCTTGCTTAAATACCCTCTTTCTACATTCCCTTGGCTGCAACTAAACTGCAGAATATTTACCTGCCTGATTGTTGTTTGTAAATCTGGATTCTTCCCTCCCCCCATCCACTAAATCTTCCTTAGATGCTAAGAGGAAAAAATAGTGTACAAGAAAGTGGCTGTACAGCTTTTCTTTTCTGTTCTGCCGCTCTGTGTAGAGCTTTTTGTGGCACTCAGGGGTGCAGTAGGGCTTGAACAGTCCAGACAGTGTGCCAAGGCGTATTCCTGTAGGACATCACTAGAGATCCCTGCTCATAAACCTTGCCTGCAGAGCTGTAACTGGAGAGAGAAAGAGAGAGAGAGGGAAAGAGAAAGGGAAAGAGGTGAAGCAGGAAGGACACAGAGGTGTAATTAAGGACTTACAGAGAAGACAGAGAGAGAAAACTGAGAGAAAGACCATAGTGAACAGATTGGTAGATGGGAAACAACCTCCCAGGGCCAGGCTGAAGACAAAGGGGCTGAAACATAGAGTAAAGAAAAAAAAAGGTAATGTCAATTTTGGGGTATTATATTAAGACGAAAAGCTGGGCCAGTCCCAACCAGCCTGTGTGGAAAGTCCAAGAGCTGGCTGGAAATCAGGAGGCAGAGGCTGTGAAAAAAAGGGAGAGGTGGAAGAAAGGAGGGTTGGCCTTGAGAGCAATAAAATGTGCTGTGCTTTGTGCAGGATTGAAAATTGTTCAGCTGGGAAGGTGCATTTGGTTGTGGACAAAATGCTCAGAAATCTACAGGGAGAGATGGAAAAGGTCTTTTACAAAGAGGCAGTGTGAAGAGCTTTGCATATAGATCATTTTTAACAAAGTAAAAAGGATGGTGACTTCATTAAAAAGTGCTTGATGCTTACCACAATTTAGATACCGCAGGCCACTTGTCTGGGTATCTAAACACAGATTTAAGGGCACAGCTTTGCATGTGTGAAAGAAAAAGAAGTGGAGTGGTGGGCTTGGTCTACCTTCTTTGCTGGTGTAAATGTCTGGAAATCAGATTACCTGGATGTTAGAAGGCACAGATTACTGCTATTATAGTAGATTGTTAGCAACTCAGATTGTCACTCTTAAAATCAAGAGAGTCTGAGATAATGGAAAGAGAAGTCAGTGGAGCTCTTGCAAGCCTTGCTAGTGCAGAATCTTCCTGGATGTTTTTAGTTATGAATCAACTTCATCTTGGTTTCTAATGAGTGATTTGGAAGCTAGTGCCCGTTTGTGAGAAGCACTTTCATACCGATAATATTGTCATATGTTGTTAGTCTCACAATTTATTTCTGTGTTTGGCTAGCTGCTCTCATAGCCTCTGAAGTCTAAAATTGAACATAAATTCCATACCACCTATGGTGCTAAATACCAGTTTTAATGCAGGTTTTTATTGTATTTGGCTGTGACTGAACAGAAACTAAAGAATACAGGCAGCATTAAGAGCCTCTTTAGAATTTCAGCCAGTCCCCTCATTCTGACTAGGGGCGTCATGAGAAACTGGAAGTGGGATAAGTGAATGGGGCTGTAGGGGAGTTTGAGGGCTCCTTTTCTTCCCTTCTTCAGTTCCTTGAAACTTTCATTAAATTATGGATAAACCCTCAATAAGAACAAAATAGTAAAAGAATGACAGCTGAATTTTTAGACTCTGATGACCTAAAAAATAGCTTTTCAGACATAAAGAAACATAAAGGATTGAAATGTACGACTGTAAACATCCAGACGTTATACTGTCTTTTTTCAGATTCGGCTTCTGATATTCACGTTCATGAATAGCCTATTTCAGTGACATTACTGGGACAAAAGCCCTATGGGTGTAATTCCTGTTACTTCACTAACATCAGTTAAAGTCAGCATCTCTATGCAGATTTGAACTCGCTTGATGAATTTTGTGAGGTTTGTGTTATACGTGCAACAAGATGTGTCTGCTGACACTATATGGGTATATATTGGAATCTGGTGTACTGTCAGCTGTGTGGGGAGAAGGCTGCAAAGTGCAAACAGAGTAGAGCTTGACCAAGCAGCAAAGGACTCTATGAGGTGTCCTCTGTAGGGAAGAGTGGGAAGGGAATTTGTGGGTAGAAAGTGTTGCAGAACAGCAGCTAAGGACTCCATGGAACAGGTACTCACAAAAGCACTGAATGCCTACAAGCTGTTCAGCAAATACCCTTCTATGAATTTGAAAGGGACTGTGAGCACCAGACAAGTAGCATTATTAATATGGCTTGTTCAGCAAGCTAACATTAAGCTAAGTGAGGGAGTAAGAAACAGTTAACACACCGCTGCAAAAATGAGAGGTTTGTTGCAGTTGGAAAGAATGAAACTCTGCAACTACAGTATTAGTTTTCTGTGAGGGGCCAAAACAAAGGGGGAACACTTGAAACACATAGATTTAAAATTTAGAAGTTGCACAGGTAATTTGGAATCCTTAATTCAGAAACAGATTGTAATGGGCATCAGAGACCCAAACCGTGAACAGAGATGTTTGAATATCCTGAGTTAACCTTAGCAAAACAGTAAGGATGGAGGAGGCCACAGCACAGAGGCAGACCAGACTGCAGATGCTGGAAGGAAAACCAAGGCGATGATCCCCTGAATCGGGGCCACAACCTATCACAAGCCCATGGGAGCACAGGAGGCAAAGCAAAACCAGTGACTCCAAGGGGAAATCTGCAAACGTGCACAGAGCTCTTTTTATATGCTGCCCCAGCACACTGAGCTATCTGCATGTGATGGCTTTCAGCAGGCTGTGTGAAATGATTTGGTAGCCTTAGCTGAGTCCCACCACAGAAATGCCAAGCTTCTTAAGCTGCTTAACAGGCTTGGCGAAGAGGATAATGATTAACCGTTTATTAAAGTCAGCCCCTCCAGGTCAGAATGAGGGATATTGGTAGTGAGAAAGCTCGTGCTGCTCTTGCCTTCCCAGTGCCTTTTATGCAGATAGAGGACTTTAGCCTTTGGGGATACAGTCAGTGGTATTGAATTTACTTAAAAGTACGAAGTGCCTTCATTTCAGCACTGAATGCCACTGTGGGCCATTGTAAACTTCCCCCGTGCAGTCTGAATCTCCTTAAAGGCAGACATGCACTGGTTTCTCAGAAAAGCTCCACTGAGAGCATGCAGTGTACATGTCAACTTAATTAAATGAATTTGTTTAAAATATGATCGATGGTGTGTGAAATTATATAATTATTCCATAAATACACTTTGTTAATTAATTAATATTTTAATTAAAGGGTAATTGGAAACTCTTTGCATTACTACCTTTTTTTAAGGACATGAATGTGGCTTTACCTCATAGTCACTGATTAGACCAAAAACCCCTTTTTTAAAAAAAAGCAGGTATTAAACTAGGAGCCCAGGAGATTTTAAAAAAAAAAAAAAAAAAAAGGCACAAGATGACTGCCATGTCCCAGTTTGCCATAGGAAGGAATTTGGCTGCCCTTTAAAATCTTTGCTTTCAATCAGCCTTCAGTTTTTCTAATATCCTTCATGTCTCTTATTCTGGGAGAGTGATTGTCTCTCTGGGAGTTTTGCCTTGAAATGTCTCTCTGGAAAAAGAACTTGGAACAAAGTGCTAGTTGTTGGTTGAGAGAGGCTGGTATTAGCAGTTTGTCAGAGCTAGACATAAATCCCTCTTTTTCCCTTATAATCATTTTCCTCCAGTATTGTTCAGTTTACCTGTTTATTTTGAAGACTATCCATATTAACAAACCCAGACTCCCTATTACTCACTGCCAGAACAGCACGCCAATCCCCAGACAACTTTTTGTAACTGCTGGTGTGGAATAAATGAAAAGAAATGACTGGAAACCAAGACAGAAATGACTGTGGCCCTTATCTCGCCCCTGGAAATTCATATATAATTCACACTGAAGCCAATAGGCTAGGAAGGGCAAATTTGAGGCCTGTCTGTGAAAAATTATCAAGGGCCCACAAATTAAGGCGCTAATTTTGCAAACTTGCCCAATTAAATGTGAATGCCTTCTGTGAAGGCCAGTAGAAAGGGTGCTGCTTGCAGGTCTAAACTGAGCTATGCTTTCAATTGAAGCTTTGGGATGTAGACAAATATGAACCAGGGAATTCTGGACAGTAAGTAGTTATTCTGCGTGTTTTGATCTTCTGCTTACCTGGCAAAATTAAACTGATAAGTTTCTGCAGCTGTTAACCACTCTGCAGCTGCCTGCTGCTCCTGGATGCCTCAAGAGCTCGTAAGTGTTTGACTGTGACTGGTCTAAAATGTTGGTGGTTTGTGATTTCTTACCTGTCCTGCAGTACCATACCCATTGTAGACCTGGAATGTCCTAAGAGAAATCATAAGTTCATCACAGTGACAGCACTTTAGTGTGTGACATAAGAGGATTGTATGAGGCTAGCACAGAAAGAACAAGGAGGACCATAACTAGCATAGGGACGAATAAAGTCCAAGTCACTCAGGGGTAGATTACAGCACATTTAGGAATGTGCATCTGTTTGCACAGGAAAACTTACACAGCTTTTCAGTGATTCATAGATTTTTTTAAAACAAAATGTGAGATTTAAAATATTTTTTGAATTCCTAATTGCAAAACTGAGCTCACTGTGTTGTGTTCTCATAGAAAAGCTACCCTTTTTTGTCTTTAAATCCAACAGTGAATCGCAAGCCATGCCTGACTTATTCATGTGTGACATGTCAGGTGCATGAGAGCTTACATCACATGCTATGCCAATGCATAAAATTTTTAAACCTGTCCTTGACAACTGAACAATTCAGCAACCTGGACACAAGCTGCAAGGATCAAAAAGTAGGACAAAATTACAACTGTTTATACAGCTTTGCACAATGCCATGGCAATGCTTTTTGCAAGAAGAAATATTTACTGAGAGTAAACACAGTTTAGAATGAGATTTAGTGTCTGTGTCTTCTCTGCAGAGGTCCACACACAGAACGCTGGGTTTAATGCTGCTTGAAGAGCCTGAGCTTTTTCCTTGGTGAATCCTCTGTTTTTTGAAGGTACAGGAACATTTGGCTTAAGAGAAAATGTCCATGATATGAAGAAATACTTGCATAAGCAAAAAGGAAATTTAATGTGAGTTCTACTTCTCTTTTTTTGCCATACTGCAGATTGTTTGACAGGAGTGATACCAATTAGTGCCAACGATGGCATAGTTTATGATACTGACATCTGTCCAAGAGAACCTGGCCCAAAAACATCAAACTTATTTTGCAGATGTCACTGAATAATCATTAGGTGGTGATAATTTTCAGTTGTCCGATGGGGAAAGGTTCGAGCATATTAAATGGTTCAAGTTTCTGAATTTCAAAAATATTGCAGTGAGAATTTTCACTTGAGACAGCAAGCTGAGGGTTTACATTCCATTATTTGCTTCCTTGCAAAGCATAGGAGCAGAGAGAATGGTCTTTTCAGCAAGGCTGGAGAAAGTCTGAAATATTTGTGGGGTTCTGTGTTCTGACTGGATTTACAGGTCCAAATTTATCTTGGGGCTAGTTATACCAGCATCTCTGAAGTTGTGCTTGTTTATGTCCACACAAAAAAATTATCATTGGGTAATGGGCATTTTATTACATTCAGGAACTAGGTAAATGCTGGGGTGATTTTAGCTGTTATCTGTTTCACGTATTTTTATTTCATCTGCAAACATTCAAACTTGCAAAACTGAAAATACAAACCTCCATCTATAAGAAGTCACCTAAGTAAATGGCTTGGTTTTTTTCTCCTCCCAGGAATGTTGTCAACATACAGGGCTCAGTGAAAGCTGTAGTGAGCATTTCTGGTCATTGAGCTTTCCATTTAAGTGAACAAAAAGGAAGTTAGGTGTCACTGGAAATTCATGTGGCTTGCATTTAGAGATCCAAGGATATCCTAACTTATACTGGGGGCCATATATCTTTATATATCCTTTTGGGTTTTTTGTTTAACTCCAGAATTATCTCCCTAGGAGAGAGCATCTCTCACAATTTCCAGACAAAGCCTTAAATTTGGAAGGGACAAGTCCATGCAATACTCATATCAGACTGAAACTAAGAGATGAGTCTGAATAAATCTAAGCTGCTATTTTGTGTACTTCTAGATTCCTCAGCCTCTTCCTGGCAGTGATAAAGGGATTGGGATTCCTTTCTGTGTAAATCCAGGAGGAGAACAGCCAAAGCCTTGATGGAAAATCTTGTCCCTTCTCACACCCCAGTGTAGAATTTACACCTTCTTACACATCAGCTCTGAAATTAATCCTCTTGGTCCAACTGAATCTGAAATAGTCTAACATGGAATAGTTTACATGGATGAGGGTCTGAAAGAGATGTGTTGCAAGAAAGACAGCAATCAGAAGGATATAAGAAGATAGAAACTAAAGTAAGGGGTAGCTTATTCATAATTTGGATTTACTTAGATTTGTATATGAATTTGGCCCTTACTCTGTGTGGGAGAAAGCAAGACCTCATCATTATTTCCTGTTGCTAGATGAGACAGATGTAACCATATCAATATTTTTTAATTCATATGTACCTGGTTTTAGGTTTTAGAAGGAATTATGAAATAGATATGATTCTTCTTTTATTTTTGAGTTGCAGGCTGGGAAAACAATGCACTCATGTAGATATGAACAGCAATCATTGCTGCCTGTTAATACAAATTAGGAAATATGTTTTCAAATCTTAATATGCTTTCTAGAGGAAGAAGCCTCTTGACTTGAATGGTAAAGGTCTGAAAATGGTCAGACAGAGTCATAGAGCTAAGTGGGGATCCCAATTACAGATTAGCAGTAATGCAAATGTTGCTGCAGAGGGACCACTCAGCCTCTGCAGCTCAGGAGCTGTGTCTGTGCCTAGAGCACAGGCATAGAAAACCTCCCTTTCATTATTGTTTTTAATTATCTGCACACTGACAGAGCTGGAATACCTGCTGCACACTGAGGCCCTTTGTGCAAGCCCATCAGCAAAGACTAGGCAGCCAAAGCCTGCATTGTTTGCCTTCTGCAGGTCTTTCAGCTGAATTTTGCTTTCATGCAGATGCCTTTCTTTCTATTTACTCCTCATCTTCACTGGCTATTTCCCCTGCTCCACTGAACATACACAACATATGCAGCCTGATATGATGACACCAGGTTTCAGCTATCCAGCTGTGATCCTGAAGTTCTCATGTGCAACTGTAAGACTCGTGTGTTACTGTGAGGAAGTAAGGATGCACTGCACAAGGGTGGCCTTGGAGCACAGATGCCTTGGTGATGAGCAGTGTGTGTCTAGCCCTCTCCCTCTTCATAAAGGAGCTTGCAGGCTTGGACAAAGAGCAGGAAGTTGACAACTCTTCACTAAACTCAGGAATGAGGTGTTAGTCTATTCTCTGGTCTTCTCATATGTTAGACTTATGTTCAGCGTCCCCTTGCTCTTGTTGCTTATCCCTGTGTTTTTCCATGTACTTAGAAGGTGTGATATACCTTCAAGGGAGGGCAAAGCAACCAGGAAAACAAAGAGGAAGAGTTGGCAAAGGGGAGTTCACTTTCTTATAGACAGTCACTGAAACTAATCCCCTCTGAGGAAATACTGCCAGAGTTGTATTTCAAGTTGTGTTTCCAACTAGAGGCTGCATAGTTTGAGACCATGTGAAAACGTAAGATACTGCTGGTACACTTTTGATTTGGACCTATGTGGTCATGTGCTGGAAATGCTCTGCCTGTAGCCGTGAGAGAAAAAAAGGGACTGGCTGAGCAATCTGTGTGTCCTGGGGCAGAAGAGTCCAGGCCAAAGCATATGGACAGGTGAGCACAGGCAAAATGAATACCCACCGAGCAACAGTAAGGAGTGAGAATGGAACCAGTCAGAGACAAGTAAGTGCAAGGGAGCTTGGCCCAAGTTTTTGACCTCTTGGCAGTGCTGAGCTGTTCTAACATGATGGGAAAGAGGCAGAAAGGAGGTAGCTCAGCCCTTCTTCGCATGAGCATCTTGCCCATTCCAAAGCCTTTGCCTCCAACTCAGTCTCGTTGTGAGGAGTCTGAGGAATGATTAATAGCAAAGGATGCAGGCAACTTCTGATGGATGCTCTTGAGGTACAGGGCTTGTGATAATGCAGATCCTCCTTGTTCACCTTACCTGCTTTCCTAATGGCCCTGTGCCAAAGATTCATGTGGCAGCAAATTTCTACCTGTTGTAGACACATGAAGAATGATTTGTATATAGGAGGGCATAAGGTACCCTTTTGACAACAGAGAAGCAGGCAGATGAAAGCAAGAATAAAGCCTGGAAAAAGCTGTGTGGGTGAGGATGGGGGGAAGTGGCAAAGTTGGTTAAAGCTGGTCTGGGGAATGAGAACTGACTGCACAAATGGATCAGCAGGAGGACAGATGCTTACAAAGAATGTGTCCATTAAGAAGTGAGGAGGAGGAGGAGGAAAAGAGTGGTGAGGAAAGTCATAGCAACACTATACTTTGTTTAAAATAAAGGAAGAATGGAAAGTGATACAGATATCAGGAAGATAGCTCTTTGAAAGCATCGAGGGGATAGCAGGAAGAAATGCAAATCAGCTGGCCCACATCATGCGTATCCACATAAAGGCAATAAAGGGACAAACTTAGTGAATTGCTAATCGCTGTTCCTCAGAAATCACCAAGAGCTGCGGCAGCTCTGGAGGGCAAGGGAGGGGGAGAAGCGAAGGTGAAATTCCACCCTGAGCCTGGCAGGGCTGAGCAATTAAAGCCCAGTCAATCCAGGAGCAGTCCTCTGGGAAATAACGCAGCAAGTGAACGGAGCAAAGAAAAATCTCTCAGAAAAAAGGAAATGATGAATGGTGGCGGGTGGCCTGGTGCAGCTCTTCTCAAGGTGATAGGAGCAGCGCAAAGTGAATTCCTGAAAGTTAAGCTTTGAACCCTCTGTTGTGGTTCAGGTCTCCATGTTGTTCTCTGGGCAATTCATAAGGGCAGTGTAGGGGGAAGCTTTACATGGATATATCTCCAAGGCACTTCTAGTTTTTGTTGTGAGAAGGGAGTCCTGTGGAGGGAAGGTAAATTCTATTTGGGAGTTAATAAGATGTTTAAACATTAATAGTACTAAATATCATAATGGTATATATGGTGTAAACTCATACCAGTAGCACTGTGCCATTTAGGATCTTAATGAACACAGGCAAAAAAGGAACACAGAATTCAAGGGACAAAGCAAGTGGTATGGGTTTAAAATGTATTCTAATTTCCTACTGTTGTTAGCCCATTTTTCAAGTGTTTGACTGATGTTATTTCATCCCAAAACATCTGCTTTACACAGCAAGGGCTATGTTTTCAATTGGAATCTTCCTCTAAGTAGCACAAGGTTTCTGCCCTGAACCCCAGAAACCTTACCAGCTTAAACACTGCCAAAATCTAGGATGTCTCTGCAGGGCATTTAAGTTTTGTCAGAGTTTTGCCAAAATTCTTTTACTGAAATACTGAATTCTGGTTATCTATGACTGAGAATATAGTTATAGTTATAGTTAGACCTATACCACAGTAAGAACTGGATATGGCTGGAAATAGGTGTCAAGTTTGGTTTTAAGCTGGATCAGGTTTTGGAACAGGATTTGGTCGTATTTGTACCATTGCATACATGCTGGTCCCAGCAAGAGGGATCAAGAAAGTACCTTGGAGGGGACAGGGTATTATTGCCCCTATGGGAGCGGCAAGGACCCCTGGTTACCACTGTGTGAAGTGCTTTCAGAATTCATCATGTTGATGAGTCAGGCCAGACAACAATTTCAGTTTGCTTGTCTTTCACTTTTTGCTCTTGCAAGGTTTTAGCAGGGTTTTTTTTCTGGGAAGTGAGGGGAGGTAGGGGGAAAGGAAGGAGAGCTGGGATTTTTTAGGCATTTTTTAATTTTTTGTCCATCAATGTGGCTCTGAATGGCTGCAATTCGAATGCAGTGATACAGCAAATGTAACAAAGGAAGAAATACCAGGGAAGCTGGATAGCTGGAAAATAACAGTGGGGAAAGTAATAAAAATGAGGATCAGATTGGAAAAAGAATGCAAAATACTTGATGTTAGGACAGTGCTTGGGAAGGGTGGGAAGGCACAGAGAGCTGAGAGATTTCTAGCAGGTGTTAAGCCTGATGCCCACATCCTTTGCACAACAGCAAGTGGCTAGGCAGGGAGAATACAAAGAAGCATGACTGACATAAGCACAGTCACCATGCCAATGAGCACAAGTGGCTGTATATATTAATAGGCCAGGGGGAAGATGTGAATGCAACAGGAGTGCAAGCTACTGAAGGTGAGCTCTATCATCAACAATATGTGGAAGTAGGGTGAGAAATTGACATCCAATTGCACTGCTCACTCTCTCTGGGGAAAGAGGGTTGTTCAGGTATTTTGGAAGTGTGCCTCCCAAAGATAGCTCGGGTGTTCTGAGGTTGGAGCAGGGGGTGGTGGTGGTGGGACTAGGTAACATGCAGCTAACAGTGCAAAAATACCCAGCAGAGCTGAGCCTGTACAGCAGCTGGGGACAGATGTTGTATCATCAGCATGGCCTTTATTGGCTAGGGTTAGAAAGCAGCCTGCAGCCAATGACACAAAAAACTCCTGCTGCTCTCCAGGGCGCCATAGCAGGGAGCTACCCCTGCCCCTGGTGAACAAACCTGGGCTGCTGTGGCCCCTGGAGGGGCTGAGACCAGACAACCAATCTCAGCTCATATGACACAGCTGAGGCTTGCAGGATTTAAACTCACTGTTTTGTGCTTTCCCTTATTTCTAAAACATAGGGACAGATAGGAATACACTCCCTATTTCCTGTCCTTGGTCTGAATGCCTGGGTACCCTTCCCCATCTCTCTGCCAGTACTCTGAACAGTGTAGCTGTTTTCCTTCTGCGGATTATCCTGTCACCCTCTCAGTGTGTTAATCACTGAGCACAGTAAACATGCAAATGGCCTGGGATGTTTTAACACTGGGGACAGCTATTCTCCTTGATTGACAGCCGGGCCTCCACTGGCACTTTGGTTTTCATGGTATGAGGGTGGATGGATATGTAGATAAACAGTGGAGCTTTCATAAACATTTCAGGAGCTATTGTGTGTCTCTGTGCAGGTACCCACACATGGACTTCTTGCTCCATGTGGGAGACCACTTTTCTCTCTGAATGCAGATGGGTTCTGCTTTAACCAAGGCTCTTCATTTATTGCTGTGGCTTCTCATCACTTCTCTCAGGCATTAGAGCCGCCTTCCACAGAATTTCTCTTGCTCCGTAAGCAGACCCCCAGTTTTGTGCTCCATGCCTGTGCCATTTCTTTGCTTGGCAGAATATTGGCAAGCTATTTGCTTATTGAGTTTGTATTTGAAGCACCTAGCCTATTTTCATCTTTTTTATTCAGTCCTTCTACCTGCTAGTGGCTGCTCCTGGTTGAGAAACCTCTGCCTCCTAGTTTTGTCCCCCCAGTCAGGTTTCCAGCCCTTTTATTTCCTTGCAAAAGGCTCTCCATTGTGTTTGCACACACATTAGGTAGCATCTGGTGTCTGTAGCAAATCTGACAGGTGCAAATGTGAAAACTAAATAGTTTCTGAGATATTTAAGAGCTAACCCAGCAATTTTGTCCTCTTTTAATATTTGTGTTTCTTTGAGGGAATTACTTTCTTTGGTTACAAACACCTGAAGAAGTCCTTGGCTGAATTTTTAGTTGTTCATTTTTTAGCAGATTTCTACTGGTCTTTGTGATTCCTATCTTCATTCTCTTTTCCTGGATGGATAAGGAAAACTTGCAGGAATGTGCTAAAATGCATGCATGCAAAAAAAAAAAAAAAAAAAGTTGTGATATATGCTAGCATAATAGCAAGTAGTGAAGAGGGAATTTAGTAGGCTGGAGGAGTTTTCTAAAGCCCTACTCAACATTTAATTTTATGATTCTTAATGACAAATGGTGATTGTGAATATTCATGAATTTTTCCCTGGGTTAATGTCATAACCTTTGCAGTAAAAAGGCTGTTTTCACCAGTAATAACTACCTTTCAATTTATTTATGCTTGGTTTTTTTCTTGTTTTACAGAAATAGACCCCAAATTAACATTCAAAATGCAAGAAAGTAATTTTGCGTGTTTGTTTGCTGGGGGAAGGGGACAATGTATTTTATAAGTCCTATCATGTTGTGTCTTTATTGAGACAATGCAGTTCTTTACTTTCAAACTCTTGAATTTTTATCTCAGCATTTTTAGAGTGCTGGAAAAGATGTCTCAATTCAGCTTTACTGAAGAGACAACTCAGTGTGTAGTATGAAGAATTTGTTTGTCTTTTTAAGCATGAAGAATTTGCCTGTCTTTGGTTTTTTTCTCCAGTTATTCTAAGCATTCATTTATTGTTTGATCAGTAATTACCTTATATCCTTTCCCCTGGACAGTATTCCCTCTTCTCCTTCCTTTTTCCTGCCTATGATTATATTTGGTGCCTTGCAGTCATTATGTCTTACTCTGCTGCACTGAACTGGATGTGCCCTTTATCTGTCCATAAGCCTAATTTATTCAAATCATTTTAAATTTGCTTGCTCTGTGCACCATTTTACACTTACGTGCTATCAGCAAAAAATTCCACTTTAAAAATTATATCCCCTGAGGGCCATTTATATAAAACTTGAATAAAAATGGCTAGGGTGCTTAAATTTGGGAGTACTGCCTTGTTCCTGTCCCTCTAGTCACCCTGAACTGTGCTGTTTTGCTGACACCTTGCTTCTTGTCCCACAGATAATTTTGAAGGCATTTGCTATTGTGCTTTTTCTGTGCTGTGCTTTACTCATTCTCCAGAACAATCTCTCTATGTCAGGTGCAGCACCAAATGAATCTCTTCCATCGGGATAAATTATGCCCGTCACTTCACTTTTTACTCTCTGTTGAGAAATGTATTGAGAGAACTTAAAGCACATTTGACAGACATGACATGAATCCATCTGCCTCTCCATCCACGGTCTGGCTGTTTCTACATGTTGCATAACCCCATCCCATATTAATGCTTCCAATATCCGTTCTGTGGCTGCAGCTAGGATTACTGGTGAATGAACTCCTAAATCCTTCCTTGACTTAAAAAAGGAAAAAAAATATTTTTTGTTGTTTTTGTTTTTTGGTTTGGTTTTAGATACTATTATTTTTAAAAGGTAAAGTTGGAGTAGTTACTTTCTAGGCATCTCCAGATACACCATCCTCAGGAAACTATCAAGCAGTATTACTAAAGGTTTGCCAATTTCCCTTGCTATTTCCTTCCAAATTCGGAGATGCAGTTAATCTAAGTCTCAGGTCCTGTCAACTTTTAATAGTTCTAATTAACTAACTACCTGTCCAGATTGGATCATAAAGCCTTTTAACATTTCATTTTTTCCCCTCATGAAAATGGATCCCTGTTTCCGGGATGTGACCTTCAACTTCTTCTGTAAATACTCAGGCAAAGGATATTAATTCAGGCTCAGTGCAGCATCAGTCTCATCTGTTACTGACTTCTCACTCATTCCCTTTCATGGCCTCACTGATTCCATCCCTGGTCATCTGCTTTTCATATATCAGATGAAAGATCTCCATTGAGTTTCTTCACATCCTTGCCATTTTTTAAAAAAGCATTTGGTAATCCAGCGTTTCCTGCCAGTGTTTATAATTGCTCCATTTTGAATGCAATGTCATTGGCAGACCTGCTAAGTAATATAATAACAGTACAACAGAGGAAACTGAAACCATGGTTGGGGCCTGGTGGCAAACTTCTCTGGATCTGGATATATTGAGGTGGAAGTGGCTCTGCTTTTACAGTGTGTGGCACAAGACCGGAACCTGGCCTTGTATGTGAAATAGCTCATAAATTACCCGAGGCTTTTTAGTACGGCATAGTGGTGATGCTGCCTCGTGTTAAGAGCTCTAAACAATGTTTTGTAGGGCAATCACATAGAAACATGAAACTTGCCAGAACACCTTTTGGAAGAAAGCTTATATTTGCTCATGAAGAAAAATATCTGACCTGGTTCTGAAGTAAATCCCATTTTCTTCCTAGAATGTTATAACTGCTGTGTGTCTACACTAGGGATTTTTTTGTGGCACCTCGGAACATCTTTGTGTTTGGTTACATGGCTATGTTTGATTTGCTGTGTTGTGTTCCATCCCACTGTCATTATAAGCTCAAGTCCCCTCCTGATAAACTTTTTCCGTTCACACATGAAGATGTTACACATCAGAGACCTGCTGTGAGGTTCCCCGTATGTAGGGAGGGCATGGAGGGAGTTGCCTTGGGAGGGATGTTTCTGGTGTGCAACTGAGGTGACTCCTGACAGCTCTGTGACCCGGAAAGCACATTCGAGAGGCAGCTAAAACACAATTGGGCGGCCCCCAAGCCTGCAGGCATTGCTCGCCTGCTTTTGCAGATTATTAAGCAGATCAAGAGAGGGCAGAGGTGATGTAAAGTGACCATAGTTTATCTATGAGGTCTCTATAGCCTGCTTGAGAGATGGCAGGTTTGCCGGTGGGCTGCAGAAGGCACACTGCTTGTACCAGCACCTTGCACTGCAGCAGAGCTGTGTAGTGGGGTGAGGGATTTTTTTGTAGGACCAACTATTGCTCTGGCGAGGATGTGTAGCTACAGCAGCTTGTACCTCTGCCCTCTGTTTTGGAGGATATGTACACCTTGTAGCTGGAGTAGAGAATGCTGCCACAGAAGGTCTTTTAGCTTAGCAGTCACTGCACCTTCTACTCTTTTTTTTGGTTTTGTACCTTTATGTCCTAAATCATATTCTCTGTTGCTTAATACCACATCTGGCATTCTTCTCTTCCTTGTCGGTTTATGTACACATTAAATTAGAAAGCAATCCTCTACCAGATCAAGCTTTGCTTCCTCCCCTTAATCTATTCTGAGGTCTAGATAATTAAACTCTCCCACTATCACTGCCACGGTCTTTCACATGTTTTGCTTCTTGTATGCTATGCTTCACACCTCCTTCCCAGTCAAACTATGCACAACATATTGATTTTGGTACATCTCCAGTGTAGGTATAGTCCACAGCGCTCTGCTACAACCTAGTTTATCCCAGGCTTCAATCTTCAAGATGGGCCAGATTGTCTTTTGGAAACATTAGAGGTCTCTAGAGATGAAAAAGGAAGGGAGGGAAAACCAGAAATATTTCTCAGATTCTTTGTGCATAAGGCATGCTCAGTTCTAGCCAAGTCTTTATTAATTTAAATTCAAAATTGTTCCTACTTTATTTCAAAATACAAATAAGGTGTTGCACTTCAGTACACTGTTGTTTTCCAAGTTAAACTTTTTCAGTCAGCAAAAGCATAAATAATGTAAAATGTGATATCACTTGAGGAAAAAAAACTCTGGTGTTCTTTGTCATGTTCTGTAGTGGAAATACCACTAGACAGCATTAGAGATTTAAATATGTTGGTCTATCTCAGGACATGACCTGCTTCCAACTTACTCTGAAAAAGAAATACAGAAATTCTCATTTCAGTTGTTTTTCTTTTGCTGTCTGTGTTTTTCTCTGATTTGATATGTGATCATCAAAAGTCTTTCTGCCAACCAGTGTAGGTATTTTTCAGTGCCCACAGGGTACTCAGTATTGGTATTTATGTTAAAGTTCAAGCAGTACATGGCTGTGCTTTAGCATAGTGCTTGCTGCTTTTTTCCCACATGGGAAGACATACAACTTCCTTGGTAGTTTGGTTTCATGAAGGTGGGCAGGGGCCTGTGTAAGCAATAGCAGTGTTTTGCCTTCAGAGCTGATAGTATCTAGAGGCCAAAATAGCAAGAAAAATTCCCTGAGGTCTGAGTGTATTGTGTTTGGTCAGGATTACCGAGAAAAGAAGCACTTTGAATGTTTGTGTAGAAATGACATTGGAAATCTCCATGTGGCTGATTTACACTGGAATCCTAGGTAGAAGAGGGATCCACACCACTGCCTGCCCATGTACCTGCCATCACCACAGCCAGAAAGACTCGTAAGGGTCATGGATGTCTTCTACTACTCAGCTCAACACTGAGGTTGGAAGAGTCAGCTTTTCCTTTTTATATTTCCAGCTGAAGGGCCTTCTCAAGGAGTTCCCTGTGTTGTTCTCCAGCAGCAGCCAGTGCATCAAATCAAGGGCGGCATCTTTGCACCCCTCTTTTGTTGCAGAAGAGGGCCAGCTCTGCCTCCATACCCTTTTCTCCCTGAGCAGGTAAGTGATTGTCACTGTTACATTTGCGAGCCCCCCTGGGAGACAGACGAGTGAAGCTGTGCTCCTGAGACCTGAACATATAATTTGCAACACGCAATTTATGTCGCATCATACCTAGCTGGAGTTCTAGTGCCTGGAGTACCCGAAATACATCTACAAATAGATCATGTCATGTCAAAAGTGAAATGGAAGGTGATAGTAATTGTGGCCTATCTAATTAGAAAGCAAGAATCAGAGTGTCTAACGAATGGCAACACCTGGAATACCTGCACAAAAAGCTAATCAAAAGTCAACCTGAAATCCAGGGAAAGCCTATATATGGCTGTTTCTGCCCCTTAAAAAAACTGCTCAGAACATTGCAAATTACACTCCGATCACACTTCTGCTGGTGTGAGCCATATGGAAATAAAGCTTAAAACAATAATCTGACTTTTCAAGAAGGTTACATCCACATAAATGTACAAAGCTGGACATGGTAGGTTTTTCTATATGTAGAATCTATCTATAAAATCATGGTGACTCCAAGTCTAATAAAGTTTGCTTGATGTTATGGAGCCTAAAAGTCTGTCAGAAGTACCGGGTAGGAGGAGAAGGAGGAGGGAGAAGCAGCTTTAGGGCCATGTGAAAACAAAGCCTTTCTTCTCTCCTTTTAAATATTTCTGCTGAGCCTGATTGAACACAGGATGAAAAGCTGCTGTCTTGAGATTTGAGGAAAGCAAAGGATTTCTGTCTCCACTATTACATTGAAAAGTTCTTTACTGCATGAAAGGTCATCCCTTCTAAACGTCCTCAGACTTGTGGCTTAAGTTTTGGGGGAACAGCGCTGCTGGTACCATGGAAATCTATTATCAATAGGATGTGGTATCTTTGAGTAGTCCATGTGCTCAGGAGCATTAGCTCTCTGTTCTTTATATTAATTTTACATTGAACCTTGGGTTAAATGTTTTGAGAATGAGGTTTTTACTTGTAAAAGTAGTGTGCTGGCACAGAGGGGTGGTGTGTTTTGACAAAAACTCTGTTATTACATGGTAAGAAAGGCAGAGTAATGATCAGAGGTGTTGTACTGAGACTGGCAGTCACAGTGTCAGTATGAGAAGTGGGCTCTTCCAGAATCAGGCCTAAATATTTGATGTTGTTTTTGAGCTGATGTTTCTCTCTATTATATAGATTGTCAAAACCACACCGAGCATCCATTAGAGCCTTGTCATGACAATTGTTTGGAAAAAACCCTTGTTTTTTTGAAACCTTGTATGGAAAAAAAAACCAAAACCCCAAAACATTCTGCTGTCAAAATACTGCATTTTACAAAAGTACAAAATATTTCATGGAAGTGTGTTTGTTTCAATGAAAATTTCTTAGGGAAAACTTCTTTCTCAGGGCTAGGCTGGAATTTTTGGGGAAAAAGAGAAGAAAAGAGAAAATGACTCCTTGGAAAATAGTGTGGCAACTCTGGGAAATGACTCCTGGGAAAATAGTGACCAGCTGGGGCACTGGTGACCCCATATATGTCCAGCCTGGGTGCAGAGGTGAATTGTACTGCATGTCTGCCTATCTACCTGCCTCTCCAATTTCTGCGAGCCTTGTCACAGGTATTCTGGGGTGTGAATGGTTCACCATTCTCCAGTCCAGACTTACTCTGTAAGTCAGGGGTTAGATTCCCCGTATCCACCATAGAGGCCAGAGCTCCTGTAGGGATATAGCAGGACATGAATTTAAACTCACCTTTTCCACTTGTAAGCAAGCAAGTTGGTCACCTTCTTATTACTCCTGTGGTGGATATGGGTCCAAATGTCCCTCTTAACTTTTTCACATTTTGAAACATTTTCACTCAATGCTGAAGTGAAAGTCTGCTCTGAAACCGGGCTTTCCCTCCTGTCCATGAAATAAAATTGTTATATTCCTGATTGCTTTTCCAGTACATTGTCCATCAGGTAAAACCACCATAAAACAGGCTGTAGTTCAGTAGATGCTAGACCCAGTCATGCATGGTTGATATATGCAGACCTTACGAGTGGTCAGGGGAAGGTTTTATGTGTTTGGGTGAGCAGAAGGGGAAATCCTGCCTACCAAGGAGCGTCTTCATTTGTGCTCACTTGATCTTCTCCACACTCTGAATATGGTGCAGGCTCTTCTATAAGAGTAGCTGCTGTTTTGATATTTGTAGAAAAAGCCAAAAGTTAGGTTCACTTTAAAGACAGGAGAGGGTTGAAGTCAGCACTAGGTTCTGGCTGCTGCTATGTCTGAGTTGTGTAGTATGCTAATGAAAGTAGTGTTAACAGGAACAATGCACAGTTGTGCTTTCAACCATATTTTCAGGTCAAGAGCACCCTCTTGCATTCTCACTCTTTTATGTATCAAAGTGGAGGAAAGCAGGACTGTAGTCTGCTTTCTCCTCACCTCATTTCATGCTATTTATTGTTTGAAGCAGGTGGGAAGTGGCAAGCAGGCTCATCTTGGACCCTGCTGTTGTAAGAGACTGGTCCATGGACAGCTCATACAGGACCTGTGATCTCATCTTTTTCTATTTCTTGCTTCGTTCATGACCAACCACAGCTTATCCCACAGGAAGTATTTCCAAGAGAATCATGTATCACTGACATCTTCATCATAAACCACTTAAACACAGAATCAAAGATTCACCTTCAGACATTTTCATTCAAGTTGTTTTTAAAGAAAAACATGAAGAGGAAAACTCTGTTCTCCCTGATATGCTTATAAATCTGGTGCAATACTACTGAAATCAAGAGCTAAAATTGAAATAAGGCCTGGAAATTTTATCTTCCAGCTCAGAAAACAGGACTCTACAAAGGACCTGATTCATTGTGGGGGAAAGCCAAGTCCACACCAAATGTTCATATTAATTTGATCATTTGATTTAGGACTTGGCTGGTGAGGCAAGGTGACCCCCTAAATCATTGACTTCAGTCAACTTGAACCATGCTTAAAATGTTATATTATTGAAGACAGGCACTGCTCTAACTGCAGAAGGGCACAGATTTGGAATGTATTATTGTTGAGTGATTGGGCAGCCTAGCCCCAGACTGTGATGCAAGTATGATGGGTGCTGGAAAAAACAGAGAATAAGGACCATAAGTCCCACATACTTTTCCAGGTGCAGGGGAGACATATAATATTCAGGTATTAGTTCACTATTACAATACTTGTCTTTGTTCTGTGTCCAGTTGTCCAAGCCCAGCAACATGCAGACCTTCCAAGTGTCTAGTCTTGGAAAGCTCACCCATCAAAAAAAGGCACTTTTCCAAGTGTTGTGCTGTGAATGGCAGCCTGGCCCTAAACCCAGTTCATTTGATTCACATGAAGGAGTGGATGGAATGATGTGCACAGGTAAGTTGCTTGAATGGCTTTGGAACAGAAGGGAAAACTGCAGTCTTGCATATTGTGTGGTTGAAGCTACAGGTAAACTACTATGCCACATTTCCCATTGTAACTCCACATTGCGGGTATAGCCTTATTTGGGGGAATGATATGGGAGATGCTGCTTCTTATTTACAAACTATTTCTTCGTAGTAATTGTATGAATTTGAACACAATGATACAGGGTTTTTATTTTTTTGAAATAAGAAAAAGAAGATCTATAGAATTCATGTGTTCCAACTAAAAATCTCCAATAATCTATTATTAAATCATTAAAATATTTTAAACTAAATTGGTTGTAATGTTTTTATGAACGGCTAGCTTGTGAAGGCAGCAGTTTCCTACCATATGCAAGAAAAAGCATTTCACATGCACGAAAAGCTAGCGCACCAAATTCCAGGCTATAAATAAGGCAATTGTAAAATGCAAATGCTTAGAAACACTAGCAAACTTCAGCCAACAAAGCAGGGATCAGAAATTTATACCCTCGTTACTGGTAATTACAGTTGCATTCTTTACTGATCTGTATTCCCAGCCAACACATAAAAGTGTCCTGGTGCATTACCTGTCCAGAACTGAGTCACCCCGAACACACATGTTCCAGAAAGCAAATCTGTGCCCATGCTAGCACATGGAGCTCTGCATGTGCTGCTGTAAATGTATCTATCTACCTTTTAAGCAAAGTAACTGAAAGCCCCTCAGGGTGTTCTTACAAAACGTAAATTCTCTGACTTGGAGACCTCAGCATAAAATCGCTGCTTTTAGTGGATGGCAGTTTAACCCCCTCCTTCCCATAATAAAGTGAGGAAAAAGAAATTCAGTCCCATGGTTGCTTTTACATACATGCAGCATTTGTCTTTTTTCTTCTTCTTTGACAAAATAATTAATTTAGGCATCTAAAGTAATGTAGGCATCTAAAAGTAGCTGCTTTCTTTTTTTTAACAAAAATAAACAATAAATTCTTAATGCCCTTGTGACAGATTAATCTCAACCTGTCAATAATTCATATTTGAAGCTTCTGCTATTCAAGAAGGAATTGTGAGGAAAGATGAGCCTTCTTTTAGGTTCAGGCTGACACCTCCTGCCAAATATTAATATGCTTAAGAAAAAAAACCCCCACACATGGGAGCTTAAATTCATTAGCGATCATCTTGTAAATATTTTGACAATACTGCATGAATCACATGGTTTTCTTTGAATGATGTGCACATACACATGATTCATGTGTCTTAAAAAGTCCAAGTAACTATCTTGGTTACATAAAATTACCCATCCAGAGTGACAAGCATCCACATGCTTGACTTCGGGGGAACTGCTGCAGTTCCTTCATACCTGATAACTGGGCCCTTTTTGGTGTACAGTGGGGTGCCAAGTGCTGCCTGTCCAGTTCCAAGGCCACTAAACTGTAGCCATGAAGCAAGAGCCCTAGGTGATGAGAGCTTGTTGCCTGGAAGACTGCTGTGACTTGAGCACCTTCAAGAGTCAGTCATTCAAGTCTAAAAGTAATTTTATAGTAAGATGGCTTCCTTGACGGGACAGAAGTTTCAGGACATGTTACAGAAGTCCAGAGTACTGTTAGCTAAATTCTGATCATCTCGATTTGAAAAAGGGGGATCTAAGAAATTACAGAAATCAGAACCAAAACTTCTCATTGAATCATAGAATGGTTTGGGTTGGAAGGGACCTTAAAGGTCACGTAGTTCCAACACCAGAGCCCCATCCAACCTGGCCTTGAACACTTCCAACAATGGGGCATCCACAGCTTCTTTGAGCAATCTTTTCTAGTGTCTTGCCACCCTCACAGTAAAGAATTTCTTCCCACTTTCTGATCTAAACCTACTCTCTTTCAGTTTGAGAATTCCCTATTGTCCTGTCACTACATGTCCTTGCAAATAGTCTCTCCCCATCTTCCTTGTAGACTCCTTAATTCTTGTGAGTACTGGAAGGCCGCAATGAGGCATCCCCGTAGCCTTCTCTTTTCCAGGCTGAACAGACTCAATTGTCTTAGCCTTTCCTTGTAGGAGAAGTTCTCCATCCATCTAATCATTTTGGTGGCCTCCTCTGGACTCACTCCAGCAGGTCCATGTCCTTTCTGTGCTGTGAACCCCAGAGCTGGATGCAGCACTGCAGGGGAGGTCTCACCAGAGCAGAGCAGAGCAGAGGGGCAGAATCCCCTCCCTGGCCCTGCTGCCCACACTGCTTTGGATGCAGCCCAGGACACGTTTGGCTCTCTGGGCTGAGTACACATTGCTGGGTCATGTCCAATCTCTCACCCACCAGCACCCCAAAGTCCTTCTCAGCAGGACTGCTCTCAGTCTGTTCATCTCCCAACCTCTCTTGATAAGGTGTAAACTTCCTCACAAAAGACTTCCTTTTTTCTGTTACTTTCTCATCCTATTGAAAGCAGTTAATGGAAAGTCACCAGTCTTAATGCATTTCAATAAGCTGATTCTCTCTGGGATCTTTCAAAGGCAATGATAAAACAACCTTGAGTTTTAAAGCATAGTGACACTTTATGTAAAAATGTTCTCCAGGATTTTTTCTGTATGTTGTTAATGATGTAAACAATAAGCTTTCTTCCATTTGAAAGTTAAAATGCTACTTTTCCTTGTCCAGTTCTCCAAATTTGTTTGGGCTCTAGTCATCATAGTCATCATGTCTCTGTTCTTTTCACTTTTCATTACCAACTTTTTTTTTTCTTCTTTTTGAGGTGAAGTAAACTTATTTCAAAGACTTCCCAATTCATACTTGTCTCCTGTCTTAAGTGCTATACAAACACAGAGAAAGAAACAGTCCCTTCCTGAAGGTCTTCCCTGATGATCTAAAACAAGAAGGAGCTGATGGAGGTGTGCTAAAATAGGCCTTGCAGGTCAGTGATGTTGGCTGGTAGGCTTGATTGAACAAGCTAGAAAAAATGTCATTGACAAGTACACAAATTGCAAAATTTTATTCAGTGCCAGATCAGAGCCAGATCAGAGATGTGTGCAGAAGCCAGGGAGACCTTTCTCACGATAAGCTAAGGGAACAGGTCTCACTCATTCTGTTCTCAGGACTGTGTATGAGCTGCTTGACAAAGCTTAAAGGCTGCCTCCTAGGGCTACAAGAAAGGGCACCATCCAGCCTGCATGTAATAAGGGAATAAGTAAGAGGAGAGCTACCTGAGCCCTCCTGTTATATCATGCATTGTTCCTGATGTGCTTAATTTATTTCTCTGAGCCAGTGTCGTTCTGCCACTGTCTCCTCTGGATTAATCACAGCTGGTTTCTCAACCCAAGCAAATTCTTACGGAAACTTGTTTCTCTCTCCCGTGAATGCATGCAAGAAATAAAGTGCTATTTTTTAAATGTAGTCACATTTTAGAATAGAACTCGATGATACAAGCACAAGACACATCATTAACTACAGGAATCTGTTAATACTCATAATCTATAAATGGGTACAGGACTGTTTCTTGTATTACAGTCACAAAGCGATGCATAGTGTTTGCTAACTGCTGTTCACTTCTAAATACTGCATGTTACTCACTCATTAATTACTGCCACAATTTGCAGGAATTATTCCATAATTAATTGGCCTCTAAAGCACTCTGCTGTATCTCTTTCACATTTGGGAAATGCTATTCAACATCTGATTTTTCATAAAAGTTTTTCGTACAAGCTCTGCTAAAGCTCTTTGAACATGTCATCTTGGCAGATAAAAACATGACATGGGAATGGCTACAAGAAATGGGAATGACTACAAGAAATGAGATAGTGTGAAAAGTTTTGGAAGCAGTGAAATATCACTATTAAATGTAAAATTAATGTGGCATTCCTACATCATGAAATTCTTCCTTCAAACTATGAACCAGGCAATACTGTAAAAAGTTTGAATGCAGACTACTTAATAATTTATCTAATTCAGGAAATGGTTCAAATTTTAGAAAAACTAATTTATTTGAATGTATTTGAACAATATGACTGACATAATGGCATAAATAATAACGTATACCAACTTGGCATTCTTCACTAGCATGGATCCCAAAGTAAAGCATCAGTTGTGGAAATGAAGCCACTGCTTCAAGCACCTCTGCCAACTGTATTATAGATCCGGTCTTCTCCACTACCTCTGGTGAGCCATTTATGAATTGCAGGGATTTAGTGTTGCAGATGAATGAGCCAGCCTCTGTTAGGAAAGAAGTACCTTCTCTACAGAGAGTTGCAGAGAGAGGGGGGCAGGCAGAGATGTAATTATTTATGTGGTACATAGCTCCTTATGATCTCTAATGACTGAAAATACTGGGAATGATTTTAAGTCTCATTTTAAAAAGCATCACAAATAGCAAGTAGCACAATCCCCACTTCACATTCTTCACTTTCAAGAGCCAATCTCATAGTGCCAGTCCACACAGCACTGAACATGTAGCGCTCTGGGAAAATCTTGACATTTATTTGGGTGCTTACAAGGGAGAAGAAATCTTCTGAAAATTTAGTCCCAGCTGCAGGGGGTGCAATGCCTTTGGTAAATTCCTACCAATAGCTGGATTGTAAAGCTGGAGATCACACAACAGCCTTGGAGTAAATCAGTATTATGTACTGTTAATCCACACCCACTCCCAGCCAAAACAAATAAAATAAAAGCTCTTAGTGCATTACAGTAATGCAAAGCCCAAGATAATACAGGGAATGTTCTCCCATGAGCCAGAATGCCTGTTCAGCTGAGGTTCTGAGCACTGGTGATCAGAGCATGGCCAAGCACACCCAGGAAGAAGTGCTGGGGAGAGAAAGGGAGGCAGAATAGGAAAAGTATGCTACCAGAGGTCGGAGGATGGTGTCACTCTGTCTGTCACACTACATGTGCCAAAACCTAGTAACTCCTGCCTGCTCTGTTCTGGTCACAACATTCATGATAACCTGCCCATTGCCTGCTCTGGCAAGTACTGTCTCATCCAGTCAAAGCAACTAAATGACATTTCATTTTGCTGTGCCGCTATCCCTAAAAATCCTTTATCATGAAGCTTGTGGACTGCTCCTCTTTGCCTCTGGTTAGACCAAATGGTAAGTTGAGATATCTGCTCTTCTACAAAACCCTTTTGTATTTATCACCTCTAGTTCCCTATCATGATCTGTTTTGTCTGTGCACTGAACACGTACTCCGAAGACAAACTCTCAAAGGAGAACAAACCCTACCTAGGCACAAATTTCTACAGTGCATAGTGAGGAGGTTGCGAAGTGCTTCTGTGAAAATGAGCTCTTAAGATGCGTAGTAGATGAAGTAGTGGGTTTTTATTAGAGAAAAATGATTCTGTTCTACGTATTAATTTAAAAAGCAGATGGTGGTTATGAAGATGGAGGAGATCAGTATTGTGATGGCTCCCTTTGGTAGTAACTGAAGACTGATACAATTTGTTGTGGTTTGGGCGCATTGATAAGGGTTGAAGATGAATAGGTATATACAAAATGAATCTAAATCATAACCACAGCTAGCACGTGATGTGCTCTCTGGACTCATACAGACTAAATGGGTACTGGCACTGAAGGACCGACCTGCAAAAGCGGGCTTCCAGAATAAAAAGTAATACACATTACACAGTTAACTGTGGTCAAAGACTATGGTTTCATGTTCAGCTCCTGTAAATACATTAGTGTACTTTGATCTCCAGGGCTGCCAAGCCAGCTTCCGCTTTTGTTAGATCAGACGCTTTTTTTGATGAATCTGCAGTGGATGTGGTGGTTTGTTGAGTATTACACTGAGGTAAAACTACTGAGACAAGCAATTGTGGGCCATCTAAGCTGAAGAGCATTAACAATTAAGCTTTGGTGGCAGTATTTGATAAAAGAAAGATATATTACCCTAACTTTGCTGAAAGGACTGCTAATGTTGTGAAGTATTGGATGTGACTCTGAGGAGAGTATGAATGCGAACTCAGACTAAATGAGTAAAATGTGAAGAAAGTTCATTTTGGATTACATATGAAAATGGTTCAACTGTAGACTTAGCCTGAAAGTTACTTAGAAAGCTTAGCCTGAATCTTTGCATAGCAACAGAAATGTTACCAGCTATTTGATGAATGTATCATTGCATATGAAAATGTTTGATTAGAAACCAGTGACCAACAATGATACAGAGCACAAGAGATTACACAGAAATATACTGAGGAATGCAGAAACAACTGGCTCGTATTAATACTGTGACAGCAAATACAGCTAAGCTATCAAGATAGTAGAAAGGCTTTCTAGCTTTAATACAAATTCCCAAATTGTTTTGGCACTGAACTCAGAATTGCACAGGCAGATGCATAGGATGACTCTGAACATCATAGGAACGCAAATAGCTGCTTTTGCTGAAACACGGAAATGCTAACCTTAGTACTAAATGGAAAAAACATGATTTGGGGAGACATCAGGAAAAAAGCTGAGAGTTGTCAGGTGAGAAAATGAGGTCAAAGAAAAAGAAATGTACTTTCTTCTAATGTTTAAGGAGGCAGAACCAAAGCGGAGTTTCAAACTGGCAGAAAAAAATTGGGGAGGATAAAATAATGCAGGAATCTGACTGAGAGGGCAGCTAAATCAAAGAGGTAAGAATTAATGATCTACCCTGAGGTATAATACACATGGCACAGTTTAGGTGGCCCAACAGAAGCAGCAAATCAAGCTTAGTGAGAAGCTTGGAATCAGAAAAACTGAAAAGGGGGAAAAAAGGATCAATTTATTGCAGGGGGAGAGAAATTTATAATAAATGGGAAGCAAGGTATAATGCAAAGTGAGTATGTGGGATTAGCTAGACGTATTGTTTTCTTCTTGAGCAATATGACTGAGCATTAATATAGCTTCTGTATGTGGAAAAAGTAGCAAGGCTTTGCAGGGAAAGCTTTAATGTCTTATTAAGATATGGTTCTCAACCTAGAACTCAAGGTGAAACACTGCAGTTGTCACCCCCCTCACCAAAATGATGCCAGGGACGCTGAGTTAGACCGGGTGATAGACTGTACTTTCCTACAATACACAAACACCTAAACCAAAACCTTTATCTGTCTAATTATCTGCCACGGTTGGTCTAAATGGTGCCCCAAACTGTACAATAAAGTCACTAGATCCTCTTTGTCCTTAGTCTGCCATATGCATATGGCACTTGAGGGCAAATATGAGTTTCAGTTGAGTGGGGAAGTAATCCATTCCCTTTACTGATGTATGCTAATGCCATTAGAGCATACACAGAAGATACTATATTCTACTTATCTACCTGACTTCATCTCAGTTGCTGTAAAGGATGGTCAGAGTGAAGGAAAACATCAGACAAGAAGCTTTAACTGAGATGAGAGTATGACTGAAGGGAAAAATGCAGGTTAAAATTGTTGATGTTTTTTACAAATTACAGCAACTGAATCATCTATTCCCTTTCCTACTACTGCCAAGTCAAGCAATGTACAACTGGAACCAAGAGAACTGTCCTTGTGAGAGAAACAGCCTGTGATCATTAATATATAGCTGATGTTTTCTATACCCTGTCAAGCCATACGTCCACTTTTTCCTGGGTCATAACCAGCCACGACCAGGCAACAGATAGCTTCCTGATGAAATGGAAGCATTATGATATCTAACTTCTATCGCTGTTATTGAGCCAGCAGACTTCCCTTCTTGCTAGGTCTGTTTCACAACCTACAAGATAAATCCTTTTGGGTAAAAGGCACTGGAGGAATTAGTGTTATTAAGGACATGTGTATATGCATATTCCAGTGTATTCTAGGACTCTCCCTAGCAATTTAAAAAACTCGTTTAAAAGATATACCCAGTGTCCAAAAATGATCTCCAGGAAATCCCTTATTGGGCCGTCTTTAATAGTACCTCTTAAGACAATTCCTCTTCCAAGATGGAGACTGCAGCAGGTGTTGGAAATTTGGTTGCCTTTGACTTAAAAGTGTTTAGACTTTCCAGCAATGTAAGAGGTAACACTCTTTCCCCAGTCCAACACACGTACAGTACTAGATGCTTCTGTTCTGAGAGCTCTGAATATATTACCCTTAACAAAGAGAGAAAAGGTGAGAGTTTCAGCCCTTTTGCTCCTTTACTCCAGATAAAAGGGAACAAGTAAATTAAAGCCACCCTCAGTATCCTTCGTCCAGCTGACAGAGATTGCTGGAAGCACAACAGAAACCATCTGTGAGGGTTCCATTTTCCCTGTGGCATGTATTGGCAAGTACGGGGCTTGGAGTGGCAAGGGAAAAAACACCAGTCTGGGCAGGATAACCTTGGAATATTTATGAAGACTGCAGGACTTTCTTAATTATGTAATTGACTTCTCCAGCATCTCAAACCAGGGTGATCTAAAGCTCTAGGAGAGCTTCTCACTCTGGAATAACTGTGATTTTTGTCTTTTTAATTACATTATTGGCAAAATTTAGAATCAGTTAGAATCACATAAAACTGGGAGGAAACATCCTGGCATTTAAGTTACTTGGAGACAAGAGAGATTTCCTAAATCCAACAGTAAATATGAAATTTAAAGTATAGGGTTTTTTTTAAATAAGTGGAAACATAGTAAGGAGGAGCTCTTGACTTGTTGAATGACTTGAATTGTGAAAACCTAAAAGCTGGAGAGAAAATAAACAGCAAACAGAAAAAATTCAATTGAACCAGATCAAGCTGTTACAATAGGAAAAATAGCTCTTTGGATTATTTTTCTGGAGCCTGACTGCTTTTTATGACCAACATATATTTCTGCATGTTCCCTCTTTCATTTCCTTTCTTCCTTCTAAATGTTGTGAGGGAGGGACATGTGAGGGTCGATGGAGAACTCACTGTGGCTGTACATGAATGGATTGTGAGACTTCCTGAAGTGCTTATGTCCAGGCTAGGCTAGAGTACTTGCAGTAAGTATACATTACTCTTAATATATTTATTCATGTTGGTGGCAAGATTTACTTTGAGGGAAATGTTAACAGGAGTTTGATGGAGGAAGAGAGTAAGACCTGCAAATTAGAAACAACTGGAAATGGCTAATATGGTCAATCTCACAACTGGAGAGGGCTCTTCTAAAGTGACAGATGTGGTATCTCTGCTAGACAGAAGGAAGACCAGTGAGTCAAATCATGTCCACCTTTCCCTCCCATGACAGTATTAATTTGCTTTCATTCCATAAAGATCTCTAATCCATGCCAGCTGTGTCTGCCTTTTAAATCCTACTTCAAAACGAACTTTTCACTGCAATGCCTAAAGGAAACACCTTGCCAAGGGAGCCTAGCTTGATAGGTAATTTGAGAGATGACTTTATTTATAGTTAAAGAGATCATACATAAACCAGACCTAGTAGTAACTAAAACTACTTTGATTCACAACTACCCCATTGTGCATGGTATGACTGTCCTACTAATGCTCATATCTTCTCCTCTCTTCCCCTTTTCATTGCTTACCACCTTAATAACTGTATTGCTCCTTAAATTAAGTCTGCCACAAATCTGATCAGTATTTTAGTTTTGGGTCTTCTCTGGATCAGTCTTGGATTGTGCTTTGGAAGCCTCTCATTTCACTGCACATCTTACAGCATTTGATGCATGAGCCTTGTTGTTGCAAATGGATCATTTCAGCAGTGTGGGTTAGACTCATCTCACCTGTCTTCACCCCCTAACATATAAATCTGAGTCAAGAGAGAGAGGTAAGGATCATTAAGATGCCATTCAGACTTATCTGTGACCTGTACTCTAAAGCAGGTTACATTATTGACAGCTCAGGTTTGGTCTCCCCCCGGACCACAGCACAAGAAAATGGCCACTGTATGTATGTAAATATACAAACATATATACATATATACATACATAAAAAATACATACTTATATACAGGTATTTGTTTTGAAGTCACCCTAGGAAGCAAAAATCATTCATAAATTTCCAGTGTTTTGTTAGGAAAAATGGATGGGTTTGTTGAGTTGGATCAAAAGCAGAGGAAGTTCAGGTGAACTGATGGTGCTGAAGGGATTGTTGTGGGGTGCAGTGGTCAAGGAAGAATATCAGCCAAATAGAAGAGTGAACTCAATTCTGGAAGCTTCTATGGGTATATTCAAGCATGAGGTGCATATATTATCTGCAGATTCATACATCACACTGGAATGAGCAGGATGCACAGATATTTGAAATACATATTTGATAACAACAGAAATGAAAGATGAATAACCCTAAAATCCTTAAATATAAAAGGACATTTGTCATGGCTGCAGCAGGAAGTGAACCACAGGAATGTCGATAGAATTATACACAGTGATGAATTTCATATGGTAGGAAAACATGGGAGTTTAGTACCCCTGTCAGTGTGTGAAAACATACATTTATTAAAGATTCATTTCTTTTACATACTCTACAGGTCTGCTGTGACTCCACTGTTTTACAGTCACAGCATGGCACAACCAGAAAGCTCGAGTGTTCCTGTTTCATTGAACTTTCTCTTTTGTCCACAGTTTGCAGCAGATTTGGCAGTGATGGGTTTTAGCAGCTGAGATTCTCCAGACAGGAGAAGGAATTATGTGGGGGAGGGGGAGCAACAGAAAGCTAATTCTGAGGCTGACTTTAACAAAAAGAAAGGCTGAAATGTTCCAGTCATTAAAGTCAAGGTATTTTGAAGCCTTCCTGAAGGATACATTTAATTCCCGATTCAGAACAAGACTGTTCTACCATTTAACCTGCAAGTTTACGTGAGACTTAAATGATACACAGTATGTCCAAAGAGTTACAACTTGCATCGTGCATTGAATGGTGCATAAAGAAATTAGTAAGGTAAGCATATAATTGGTGTTCTCAGTATCTTGCTTTTATAGATGCAAAATCAATACCTATTTTGGACAACTATTTATTCACTCATACTAGTACTTTTACAATAACAGACATTTAAAGAATCATAAGATAACACTTGCAGTATGGCTAGAAGAACTAAAAGAAAATAATGTATTGTTAAACAAAATTATGAATGTTTGAGGGTTTTGACAACTGCAAAAACAACACTTTCACAGGCAGCACTATTAAATAATTTTAATTTGCAATAATAGTGGGGTTCAGGTTCTCGAATGTGAAACATTAGAGACCTGTGAAAACGTCTACAAAAATATTGAGAGAACATTTACTTTGTGGCAATACTAATCCTAGGTGATAGACAGTGTTCTCAAGGCTTTTTTCAATAACAAAGACAGCAATAATGCTTCCTCATAAATAGCTGTAAAATGACAACAGTCTGCAAAATCCAAAGTCATTTAAAAAAATCTACATTCAGAGAACACAATCCTCACTTTTTTCGAAAGATAGTTTCTTAATTGTGACTTTTTCTGTTTTGAAAGATAGTTTCTTAATTGTGACTTTTTCTGTTTTGATTGAGTCAGATGCCAACAAATTTCTTTTGGGATCTGTTCCTTAAAAACTGAGAACAAATTATTAGCAGAAGCCAGAAGCAAAATAACAACAGTGTACAGTTTTCCATAACAAACTTGAGAAATAATTACCAGACCCCTTATGCAACTTTACTTTCTCCATGGTTTTTCTCCTGAAGAGCAGGATCATCACTTCCATGCAGATGCCAGGGCGCAGCTCCTTACTCATAGCAGGACTTGGTTCAGCGCAGCTGCAGTAGAGAACATGGCTTTACACTGTCTTAATGGGCCAACTGGCAATCCCTGGCACTGGAGAAGACCAGCACAGCCTCTATATTAATCTTGGATAGCATCATTTTGCCCTCAGGACATCAAATACTGCTGGCCTCTCGTAAGTCTGACCCACATCTTGTGATCAGGGCCAAGAAACACACATCAGTCTCAAATTAGCATTTTTCAGTGTCACAACCCCATTAGAATTGGCATAAACAAAAGCAAGAAGCACTACTTTCACCTTCCCACCTCCTGGCTTCCTCCTAGGATGGCTGTGGGCATAAAATGAAGATCATTAAAGAGGACTTCTGTATTAATGATTGAGTGTCTGTTACAGTAATCAGATAATGGCTATATCAGCTTTCATTAGAACTCTCAAGAAACCCATCTTTGCTATGCACGGTAAACTAATTTCTTCTAGATACTTTGACAACATTGTTGATTAAAGCCTTAATGTTCACTTTATATCTATAGGGTCAACTGGTTTTTGGTCAGTTTATTGCTTTGTGTAACAGCAAACCTGAATATTAAATGGGCTTGAGAATCCCTAAGGAAAACTCCACATATCCAGTATGTGGAGTTCTACCCTAAAGTATTTGCATGGGTGTTATAGATAGATCAATAAAGAGAAAGACAGACAGACTTACATACAGTCCAGGTATAAAAAACAACCCTGTTACTTGATCTCAATTATCAGCTAAAATGTCTTGGGCCATTAAGAATCAAGAGTAATAAAATAATAACATTAATTAACAATGGGCATTTGTGTCATCCTGCTTAGAGTAACACTTTTGCAACTTGGAATCAAGCAGATTCAGCAGAGCAGTGATAACAAACAAATGTTCAAGACTGAAGGTATATGGGTCCTTGTTCAGCTGGCTGATAAAATCTCCTGGTCTGCCTATAGCATGTTTTAACAAGATTTCTGCGCTCAGGGCTTTGTTTCTTCTGTTCCGCAGATGCAGTGTAAAGCAGGTGTGTGACTCCTCAAGGGGGCTAAAGTTACACCCAGAAAGGGTTGGAGCACTCAGTGAAACATGCCCGCCATTCCAAGCACGTAGCGCAGTGTGCCAGGAATGGCATGGAATCACGCCGGCACACCGGTGCACGAGTCAGAGGCGAGAGGGCTTTCTCTGGGGGCTCATCTCAGCAGCACAGCACCGGCTGCCGTGATAACAACTCTTGCTGGCAAGAGAGAGCAGCTTAAAATATTTGTGTGACAGCGCATTTGGACAGCGTTGCACATGCGTGAGAAAGGATAGCGATCTTGTTGAAACAAGGAAGTTTGCTCATGTCCCTTGTGGTGCCTTCTGTGTTTTGTTCTGCCCTGATTTTCTTGTTAAATCATCACAATACCGTTTATCCGTATTTCTTCCACTCTTACCAGTTTGTGGGGTTTTTGTGTTTGCTTTTCACTATGTTTATTCTTATTCTTCCTAAGTCCAGTAGCTCACATTTTGTTGCCATTTTTGGGATTGTAGGGTATTCTGACCACACATTGGCATCTGGAACATCATTTCCCTTTCCCAGCATCCTCTTTCTTGAACCTCTGGGTCCACAGCTGTAAGTAGGTGAATATTGAAAAAGCACTCAGGCAACTGGGGGTAACTGGTAAAGTGATGGAAACTGGTAATATCTAAACCTCAGAAATTACCTTCTCTGTGAGACATTGCCTGCTGCTGAATGTCCTGCCATACAAAGAAGGTGTTTAGTTGTGGTCATCTAAATGCCAGACACTGTACTGTCAGTATCCAGCTACTTGCAGCATCTTTTAAACCCCCTGATGTGTGGAGAAGCCAGCTGGCCTCTGCACCCCTATTCGTCTGTAGATACCTCTGAAATCAGAGAAAGAAGCAGGTTCTGGGGACATCAGCAGAGGATCAACAGTACTCCTCTGGGGTCATCCGTCAGTCCTACACTGTGCAGCAGTGGAGTCCCATTTTTATGCTTTCTGACAGTAAAGCCGAAAGATGATTAACATGACCCCAGGGAACAGTAAGGGAAATGGCCACCCACTGGCTGTTGATGCTTATTGTAAGTCAGAATGATGGCCTATAGAAGGATACGAGTGCTTCTGGCACTGAGACCATCTTTGAGTCATGAGTGATTGTCATTCTTCCCAATGAAGCCTTAACCATAAATAGTAGTAGTATGTGAAATCAAGTATTTGAAAACATAAGCTTATTCCAGATTAGTCTTAACAGTGAAAGTGTGACAACAGATGAGGGGAGCAAAGCATTAACAAAACTGGATAGTAAAATATACATGTCTTTTGTCAGAGTGTGAGAACTGAGATGAAAGTAGAATCTCTGGCTATTTCAATGAGAAGGTAGCCAAAGCTATGCGACATCACAACTACAGAGAAAAGACTTTTCTCTAGAGAAAAACCCTAGTCAAATTTTCCTTCCTATAGAAACTACCTGAAGCAGATACTACTTTTTCTTTTGTCGTTTTATGAGATACTGAAAAAGTTTGATGTACTTGCTAATTTGGTTTCTTCCAGATGCTCTTCCAGACCAGCAGAACCTGTAATAATTTGATGTAGCTATCCTGGGCATCCCAGGGCCACAGTCACAGCTCAGTGGTATGAGCTTGATTTTCATTGCTGTATTTTACCAGGGCTGTTTGATCACAGTTGTATGAAAACCTGCCATAAGATGACTGTCGTTCATCTGAAGATGGTGTTAAATTGATAAAACTCTGCTTTTTAAGTAACTCTTTACTCTCCCCAGTTTACTAAATGTGAAAGTGGAACTAGCTCATCAAAAACTTACATACGGAGGTAAAGCAAAACCAGTCACTTTTAAGACAAGTACCAAGATTCAAAAGGCAGCCAAGCCAAGGAAGTAGAACCTCCAGAATGTTTGCAACGGTCACAGACTAGGATCTAGATGATGCCTGAGTTGAGCTTACCCATTAAATCCTTACTCTACCAGTTCTGTACATATGTCTGATTGCATACTAGTCTCCCTGCGGGATTGTTTCCTCATTTAGTTCCTGGTCCATTCTCAGCGTGAGTCTTCTCTTCCTTCACACATTTGCCCCAACTCCACACAACCGTATTCCAAAACTGGAATTCCAAATTCCATATTTCTACGGGTTCTCTCTGTGATACCTATGTGCTTCTCAAGCATCCATGAGTCAGTGTCCCTACTCTGGGATATCTTCTTTGCTCTGATTATCTGATAAGAGAGGTGTCTAAATTTGAATGCTCTGTGGCTGATGCTGACCTTTTGCTACTGTCACATCACTTAGCAGTTCCAGTGCAGGGAATGTGTCTACAGAGCGAACCTTATTCAAAGATCAGCCAGAATTAGACACGTCAGAGAATTTTTCTCTGTTGCACTTCTAGAAATTCTCTTGTGTGTGAACTAAGGTTTCTTTCTTATAGCTCAGAAATTTGTGCAATTTGGCCTAATGAGGTATGTTCATGATGACCAAATTTCAAACTTTTTTCTTCTAAGTGCAAAGGCATTACAGCTCCTTAGAAAAGTAGTTCTTAGATAGTTATTATTTTAGCACAGAAAGTGTGTTAGTTAAGAATGAGCTCTGGAAACCAGCTGAATGGTTTTATAGAGTGCATACCTCTCAAACAGGGAACTTTTAGTTCAAAGAGGTAAAACTTGACAAATTGAGAAGTATCTGAAAATAGGGCCCAAAAGGAAAAAAAAACTGTCAGGCATCCTGAACTAGCAGCAGTGATTCAAACCTTTCTCACAGTTTTTTGGGGGACATGCAAGCCCTGAAAGAACAAATACACTTTCTGAGTAGCTGCCCCAGAGCAGTGTTGGTGCAATGCCATTTGAAAAAATAGAAGCCTTAGCGCTGAGGAGCCCAAAAGCTGATTAGGTGAACAAGCCCATGCTTACTGCGTACTGGCCAGGGAGTGCTTATTCTAAAGCCCCTTGTTAGTTGCTGGCATGACAGCTCTGGCTTGACATTTAGATTCATACAGTCTTCAGAAGGTAAAAGCCACTCCAGTCCCCCTCCAGTAACAGGCGGTTCTTAAGAACCATAAAGAAATGAAACTGTAGGACTGACACATGGGCTGTCAGTCACAAGGGAGAGACACCTGGAGGAACTGAGTTGATCTAAACAAATCCAGGTGGTTCTAGTAGCCAGCTTTTCAGACCCAGATTTCAGAGCTCTCTGTCTGTGTCCTGTCAGAGTCCCAATATCGAGACAATGAGGATCCTGTGTGTTTTCTTTTTCCTGGGCACTGCTGTTTCTCATCTGGCAGCATCCTATCAAATGCAGAGCTGCGTTGTTGACTTGCATCTGTGACGGATCGAGCCCTCTGGGAGTCGGCATAATTGGAGATCAGCAATCTGGATTCCTGCCTAGGAAGCATCAGGAAAGCGTTTGTACCTGAAGCAGAATCAAACCATATTGAAAGTAATGGGAATGTTTAAGCTGTGATGACTTTTAAAAAAATCCCTCTGCTACATTATTTTAGTAAATATTTGTAGGTGTCTGTAATAGGGGGTAATTGCTGCATTTCCTGTGAAACTAAAGGAGAGCAGTTTTCAGTAATATTGGATAAAAGCAAGGAATTCTAATGGGTGGGTTTAACCTGATTTTTGCTGACAGATAGTGCTTTTCAGCAGTTCTCAGGTGTCTCTTCTTGCAGCACACAAAAACTAGTTTGTGCCTGGCTTTTCCCTTTACTGATACAAGAATTCCACAGTAGCTGGCAAGCAGTGAAGCATCCCCCTTTGTCAGGGAGCTGGGATGGCTTGCATGTGTCGAAATCAAGAGGGGCAGTTACGAGCGGGGTGAATAGGACGTCTGGCTGCAACTATGAGAAGGAGGAATGGTACATAGGTGCCAGCAGGAAGGCGAGCATCTACAGAGGAAGGAAGAAGGGAGGGTGCCTAGCACTTCTGTAAGTCACAGAGATGAACTGCAGCTCAGAGGGGCTGGGTTTGGTATCGTGGCAGTGCAAACAGACAGCTTTCAGGCTAGGTTGGAGCCCAGGTCCCAGAGAGTTCATGAAATAATTTGTATCTCAAAGGATGTTAAAGAGTTATGAGGGATTGCAGGCAATTGGGGTGCAGGTATGCTGTTATGGCTGTGGATGGTGTACAAGACATTTCCATGTCTTTGCACATGTTTGTTGCACCAATGAAGTAAAAAAGAATTTGGTTTGGGAATTTTGAGAAAAGTTTTGCATCTCTTCTTTAAGTTACCCGCATCTGAGAAGGGAAGGACTGTACATTCAGAGTGCCCACAAGACTGGTGCTAGAAGAAAGGTTGTGCTAGAAATGTGTTTCTACTTGAGGGTGGAAAACAGCTGAGCCACTATTCCATTTTCACCAAGGGGTGATGCACAGAGCTGGGGGCAGTTAAAGGGACATACCATTTCCATTTCAAGGTGGGACATTTCCTAATGAGAAAGTGAGGGGAGCAGAGGCAGCTACTTTTCCAGTCCCCATCCACAGTTTTTCTGTAGCGAAGGCCTACACCCCAACATTAGCCTGCTCAGGATGTGTGCCACGTGGACCACCCAGAGGAGAACAGAGTTGCAGCATGTGCCATTTAGAGCTCTTGGCCCCAGCAGAAGGGAACCCAAACACAGCAACAGAGTCAGAGTCTAGCCCTGACAGTGGATCCATGAGTTTTAAGAGACTTAGGAAAAGAGCACAAAAAAGGAAAGAGTAATAATATTAGGAAAAAACCCCAAAACTCCAGCTCGCAGTCTGATGAACTGCTGCATCCCCCAAGAGCTTGCTTCACCTCCTTTTTCTAATCCTGGTGCAATGCTTATAATGCTTGATGGATCTGGGTAGGTTTACAGTGGTCACTTTGTAGATACACACTAGAGTCAGTAACAGAATGAACAAAAACTGAATGTGAGTTTCAGTTAGTTTCTTTTTTTTTTTTTGCAACTTTCTTTCAGAACAACCTCAATATTTACAAAGGCAGGGCAGCTCCCATGTTCCCACATTACAACATACTGCTCTAGCTGCATTCCTGCTAAAAATGAAATAGGAATGGTTTCTGAACAAAAATCAGAGCCTGTGATTTTTAACTGTCTGTCCCTCCCATCAAAGCACAGATTATGGTGAAAAGATAATTGTAATTGCTTTCTTAGGACTCATCATGAGACAGTTGTAGCTACGTCACTGATAGATTCCTGAACATAACAGTCCTCCTCAGCTCCCAGGCTCAGAGCAGAATGCAGGATAAAACCAAACCCCAAACAAACAAACAAAAGTCCCCCAAACTCTTCTAAATGAAAGGTTTCAGGAAAAAGACATCTAAACTGGATTCCACACTTCCTCCCCAACACCAAAAAAGTGTACAACTTTCCAGGCTGGAGTAGAAAGGTTACATATAGCACTGCAATTTAATTCACATGACAATTAAAAAATACATGAAATGGTCTTCCTTATGCATGAGAAAAGATTATCAGAGTTTCCCCTTTTCCTCTTTTAGCTTATTAAAAATGTAGCTCCTTCAAGAGTAATAAATTAACTCTGAAAGCATTGCTTAAGTAAGACACAGGTTGTGATTAAAGGAAGTTTGGAGTTCGAGAGAAGTCTGTGTTTGAAAAACGTCCTCAGTGTTTGGAGTATTGCATATGGCTTTTGACAACTAATTTGGGAGAAAAGTGGTACGGAATGAACCTCAACAGGAAAAGCTCTTGTTTTTTGTCACTTTGTGACATTACTGAAACACCGTTTCCCCTCATTTGTATTTTCCCCCCTATAAGTTTGTGTTAAAATGTATCAAAACAGAAAAGACTTTGAAAAAGGCAGCAGAACTGTCATAAAGGATGACGCTAGCTAGTCGGGAGGTTATGCTTTATTATGTAAATCCATGTTTGGGGGTATTTTAAAATGCATATCGTATGGTTAGAGGCAGGTAATTAGCTAGATAAACTATACTGCTTCCAAATAAAGCATACCAGTCTATAACATAAATGCCAGGGGCACAACTTCGTGTAGATCTGTGACCTACCTGATTGACCAAAACTGTCCCTCACCTGTACCAGTCAGTCTCACTTGATGGAGCATTAGCCACGAGGCTGCTGGTCCTTGCCAAACCCCACTGCTCAAATCCACCTTGTCTTCCTGCTCCTGGGAAAAGGTTCCTGCAGTGCTTTCCCTTGGGTAATTCCGTAGTGTTGAGCACCCTGAGCTTGAATTCAGTTTGGAGCAGAAGGAAATAAAACTTCAGTCTGCACATAAATCCTTCATTTACTTACATATAAAACCAATGAAACAGTACATTTTTCCCTTCTTTTTCTGTAATTTACAAATGGTTAAAATTATTTTCCTGGCAGAAACATCCATTTCTTAACTGCTTAGTGCCCATGCTGGCAGCACCAGGCTGCAGCAATGGCTCTGTAAGTACCAGCACTCGCTCTGGAGGTACCAAGAGGAGCTGGATGAAGAACTTGCAATGCATAATTTATTCAGTGAATATAGGCCCTTTTTTGTGCTTGCAAGAACTCTGGGGAAGGCAGGTGGGCTTGGTTGGTTTTTTTTTAATAGTTTGCTGAAATTCTTTAAGGAATTGCAGTGTGTTTGCATGCAGTACCTGTACACCGGTGGCTTGTTAAGAGATGCGTTTTAATGTTGGCAGTTCAGGTGCGGGGTACACATGGCCTGCCCGGACAGGTGCCATGCAGCTCCTGGGCTCTGGCACCGGAAAAGGGCAAATGTTGGGAAAGCGCTTCTAGTGAGTGCCAAGACACTTGGGGTAACATCCACGGTTCAGCCGGCTCCATCTCGCCTAAATATGCCTGATATCCGCAGCACCTCACGCGTCTGAAAGAAAATTACAGCGTGCGCGGGGGGTGGTAGTCATTAGAGATACGCAAACTACAGGCTGCGTGGCCGTGCGCCGACCGGGGCACCGGCCTCCCGCTCCAGCCCGCCGGGCTGGGCCGGCCGGGGGGACCGCCGCTCCCCTCCGCAAACTTCCCGGGGCACAAAGTTTGCCGGCAGTTCCCCGCCCGCCCGCGGGGAGGGTGACAGGGCGCAGCGCGGGGGGCGCGCCCTCCCCGCCGCCCCCTCCCCTCCCCTCTGCGGCGCGGCGCGGCCCCGCCCCGCCGGCAGCCCCGCACCGGGCGGCCGCGGCCGCAACGCCCCCGCCGCCGCCCCCTGCGCTCCCCTCCCGCGGCGGGGGCGGCCCCCGCGCTGCGCCGCGGCCCGTGCGCGCCGCTCGGCGGCGGCCCCGCCAGCGCTCGGCGGCGGCGGGTGTCCGCATCCCTGCGTCCTCCCGGCGCGCTCCCTCACCTCGGCGGCGATCGCCTCCCGCCCGCCCCCGCCCTCCCCTCCCCCGCACCGCCACACGCACACGCACTCCCGGCGCTGTGTGCGAGGGCGGGCGCCGGGAGACGGGCGGCGAGCAGCGCGCCGGCAGAGGAGACCACCGCGCACACGCACACACACACACACGCACACTCCCTCGCGCCCGCCCTCCCTCTGTGCCTGCTCCTTCCTCGCCCCCCGCCACCTCCCCTGCTCCCCCCTCCTCCTCCTTTCTCTGCAACGAGCGAGAGAGGGAGAGGGGGGAAAAAAGCCACTTACAGGTATTTGTTTAGTGGATCGGCGGCTTAATTTATCCCCCCCGGCCCCCCCACCCCACCTTCCCCACCGCCCCTTGCAGTTTGTTTACAAGTATCAAAGTTGTAATTGAGGAGCTGCCAAGGCACATCTGGATATTTTTCTTCTTCTTCTTCTTCTTTGTGTTAGGGACTGATGTGCAACTAATTAAAGGCAGACAGGCTGGTAGCGTCTGCACAGTCAAGCCCCCCCAAATAAAGAGCCTGGTAAGTGACTGGTTTGCTTTTCCCCCCTCATCTTTTCCCCCCATATTCTTCGCGGGTTTTGTTTTGTTTCGTTTTTCGGTTTTTGTGTGTGTGTTTTGGGTTTTAGTTGTGAGGGTTTTTTTAGGGGGGTGGGTTTTCTTTTTTTTTTTTTTAATTTTGTGGGATTGTCAGGGGCTCTTTTTTTTTCTGTTGTTCTTGTCCTCTGGGATCGTAAAAGTAGCTTAATGCTAGACTTGGGCAATAAAAGGCGTCGCTATATTAATTTATTAATTAATCTGCACCCGCCCCTCCTCCTGAATGTTAAATATGACCTTTGATCTCTCTGTCTTTGGCAGAGCAGACATGCAATATTGAACGTGTACGGTCACATTTAGCTTAAGCAGGGACGGAATCACAAAGCCCGGCTAGCAATTTCTATTTATTTATTTCATTCGTGGAAAAAGAGGGCGATAGTTAGAGGGGGAGGGAAATCAATAACTGCGTCTCGGGTACCCTTTTCATGCTCCGGAGATGCATCGATTAAACAATAATGACCCGCTTGGTGGGCACCATCATTTTCTCGCTGCTGGTGGCAATAAAGCCTGAGAAGGGATCGCGGAGAGAGAAAAGGTAGCCAGCGAGGGAAGGTTTTGTGGAGAGAAGCCAGTTTAATGCTGGGGGGAAAAGGGCAAGAAAACGCATATGACTTCTGGCATAAAAGGCTGAACGCTAACATTTTATTCCTTACCAGATGCGTGGCTTTCGTACACATGGCTGGCAAAACTAGTTTTATTGAGTAGTTGTTATCGAGGACATGCAGCTAGGTTTTCCTTTCTGGAAACGGGAGAGGTTTTTTTTTTCTTCTGCTGTATGCAAATCCTTCGCATCCCTCCAAGACGACGCTTAGCCTAGAGCTCTCCGGGGCAGCCTTTGTATTGCCACTAGACCTGTGAAGGCAGCGAGAGTCTGGGTTTTTCCCTGACGTGGAAACACAGAGGTGGCTCCTGCGAGCTCGGGGTCTTTTTTTTTTTTTTTTTTTTTTTCCGACGGAAAGACGCCCGCCAGTCCCCAGTGCAGCCGGGGGTGAGGTTCCTTCTGTAGATTTACGCTCCCTTCATCTGGATTTGTTTACATAAAGCCCGCTTTCAGTGCACGACGCTGGGAGAAGACGAAGTTTTTGCACTCGGTAGGTTGGGCTGCAAACGGTTCATTAATCTAATTATGATCGTAATTACCGTAATTGATAACCATTTTGAACTAAACATACCGGAGTCTGGAAACTAGACGTAGCCCCACGAGTGCCTCACGAGCGAGCGTTTCTGATCGATAGCCCTACATCAGAAAAGGTGCTGGAAATATCTGAACTATTCAGGTAGAGCATCTGGAAAACAAAGAGGCAGTGTTCATAAACTGAGGGCATTTTAAGTTATGCTTATGTTTGCTTTAGTTCGCGCAGGCTGCCATAATATACCTTCCTCACTGCCATGAACTAAAATACCCCCCTTCACCTCCCTGGGGGAGAAAGGGGCGGTGGGAAATAACACGGACGCCGTGTCCTTAGCCCCCTCCTAAACTTTCCTAACCTGAAGCAGAAAGCCATCTTTCCCCGATGAGGTCTAGTTCAGCAGGTACAGCGACCTGTCCTCCCGAGCGTTTCCGGGCTGTCTCTCGGCGAAGCCCCCTGCCCCGCGGCGCCCGTAGAGGGGCTGTCCCCGTCTCGGTGCGTGTGTCCCCAGCCCTCCCTGCGCAGCCTCCGGCGGCGGTGGCGGGGAATCCTCCCCGAGAGGCTGGGATAAATACTCCGTCGTTAGTACAGCTGCAGGCGCCGGGATCACAGGCTGTGAAATTGCTTAAGTATTTTTTTTTTTTTTAAACCTAGCCCCGTGCCCCCCGCGGCCCGCAGGCAGCCCCCGCGTGCCCGGAGGCGGCGGGGGGGGGGGCCGGGGGAGCCGGTGCCGCCGCAACCAGCGCCCGGCGGAGCCAGCTGTGCCGGCAGGCAGCTAATGACCGCCGGGCTCAGAAGGACACCGTGGCAGCTGGCGGCTCCCTCCCCCACCTCCCTCTTTTTTCTTTTTTTTTCTAATTCCTTTTATTTATGTTCCCCCCGCCCTTCTTCCCTGCCTTTTCATTTTTCCCGGTGCTGGTAGGTGGGCAGCTCCTGGTCCCCGTATCGTGTCCCCCGCCCCCACTTTGTCCCGGGACCGCGCTTGCTCCACCCGGGCCGGCGCTTCGAGCCCTCGGCCCGCGGGTAGGGCGGCGTATGCCCCCCACCCGTGTGTGCTCCCCCCTCCCCCGGGGTGGCCGTGGGCGGCCGTGAGCGCCCCCCGCACGCGTGCACCCCCTCGGAAATGACTTTTTGTGTTTCAGCTGCGGCAGCTCCCGTGAGGATGCCGGAGGAACGGCTGCCCGGCCAAGCACCGACCGCGGGGATGCGTCCGGAGGAGGAGGAGGAGGATTAAGCGACCCCCCCCCCCCCCCGCCCCGTCCCTCTCCCCCCAGCCCCCCCGTCCCGTCCCTTCCCGCCGCCCCCCCGCTCCGGCCACCATGAACACCAACGTGTGCGTGGAGAGCGGCCCCAACCCCGAGGCGCCGGGGCTGCCCAAGGACAGCCACCTGCCCGAGGGGGCCCTCAACAGCCTTGTGGATTACAACTCGGAGATGGAGAGGTACCGCTCCTTCGCCACCTTCTACAAGACCAACGGCGGCGCCTTCCCCCAGGCGGCCAAGATCGCCCGCATCACCACCCCCATCTTCCCCAGCGCGGCCGCCGCCGCCGCCGCCCGCATCGGCATGTCCCCCTGGAACTGCGACACCGCCACGGCCGCCGCCGCCACCGCCATGCTCTGGGGCAGCGGCGGCGGCGGCGGCGCGGCGGGCGGCGCGAGGAAACCCTCCTCCTCCTCCTCCTCCGCCGCCGCCGCCGCCTCCGCGGCCGCCGCCGCCGCCTCCTCGCTGCACGCCGGCAGGGGCGGCATGCACCACCGGAGCGACTCGCAGCGGCTGGGCAAGCCCGGCTGCCCGCCGGCCGAGCAGCCCGCCCTGCCCATGGCCAACGGCAACTTCCTCTCCACCCTCGCCCCCGAGCACTGCCGGCCGCTGGCCGGCGAGTGCATGAACAAGCTCAAGTGCGGCGCCGCCGAAGCCGAGATCATGAACCTCCCCGACCGCGTCGGCACCTTCTCGGCCATCCCGGCGCTGGGCGGCCTCTCCCTGCCCCCCGGGGTCATCGTCATGACGGCCCTGCACTCCCCCGCCGCGGCCTCGGCCGCCGTCACAGACAGCGCCTTCCAGATCGCCAACCTGGCGGACTGCCCGCAGAGCCACGCCTCGGCCTCGCCCGCCTCCGCCCTGGGCGCCGCCGCCGGCGCGGGGGGCGGCGGAGGCGGAGGCGGTGGCGGCGGAGGCGGAGGGGGGGCCGGTGGCACCGGCGGCGGGGCCGGGGCCGGGGCCGGGGCGGGCAACCCCGCCAAGAAGAAGCGGAAACGCTGCGGGGTGTGCGTACCCTGCAAGCGGCTCATCAACTGTGGAGTCTGCAGCAGTTGCAGGAACCGCAAAACGGGACACCAGATCTGCAAATTTAGGAAATGTGAAGAGCTTAAGAAAAAACCGGGCACTTCGTTAGAGGTCAGAGGAGATGATTTCTTTTTCCCCAGCCTCCCGCCATCCCTCCTCAACCCCCTGCCCCCGCCCCTCCAGTGCTTCTTGTCTAGCTTCAAGATGCAGCATCCCTTCTCCGAGGCCTCCTTCAGGCTCTGAGGGAGCCCCCGCCGCGGGCGCGGCTCCCCGCGGCGCGGCCCCGCCGCCCGCCCCTCTCCGCCCCGCAGGGAAGAGAAACGCCGCCTCCCGCGGCGCCCCGCCGAGCCGGGCCCCGGCCGCTGGCCCCCGGCCCCGGGCCGAGGAGGGACGGCCGGGGGGCGCCGGCCCTCGCCCCGCCAGCTCGTGGCTGTTTCGGAACGATGCTAACCTGGTTTACCTGCCGTGCTGTTTCCATAAGACTGCTGGCTCTCTGGTTCTTTTTTCTTTTTCTTCTTTTTTTTTTTTCCTTATTTCTCTCTCCCCCTTCCCCCCCCCCCCTTTTTTTTTTTTATTAATGGCAATCAAGACGATTCAGGGCAGTTTGTAGGAACGGGGAGGTGGGAAAAGGAAAGTTTTAGCTGAACATCAGGATCTCGTTGTCAGAAGTTCAGGGAAAGCAATGGCAAGTTCATCTCCAGGCTGGCTGGTAGCAGTTTGTCCCAGACAGACAACGGGCCATGGAGCCCAGTAGTAGGTGAAATGCACCCCAGTGATCTCTGTGGCAATGTCTTTCTTGAAATAACCTGCTCGTGGTGTATTAAACACAATGGAAGAATAGCACAGGTATGACTGAACTGTATGCACGGTTATCTTTACAACGTTTCCTCGGAACTGACAATGTATTGTGTTCCCCAAAGCTGTAACAACAGGTTTTCAGTTTTGCTAGACGTACGAGAGACAGGCAGATCCCGTGTCGCAGACATTTCGGTTACTGTATTGGGTGCGACAGACAATGGGAACCAAAATAGACAACCGTGAGGAAAATGGCAATTGGATGGTATCGTTAGGGGAAAGAAACAAGTGAGAGAGAAGACTAGTAATCATACTTAATCCCTTGTCATTATTAAAATTATAGTGTTGCTGGTTCGACACACATCTCGGATGTGTCTGAGGGTGTCGGGGATGATGGATTTAGTACAGAGGAGTAGTGTGTGGTGGGTGACACCAAGATTTGTAGTCACAGAAATCAGCAACTAAGTGAGAAATTGTAACTTCCTTCTGTGTGTGTGTGTGTATGCCTGTGCATGTTTGCATAGTGGTTTATTCCCTTGCTCATTGCTTGCAGGAGCTCTCTCCAAGAAGAGATGGGATGAGGGATTCTAGGGAAAAAGCAACACTTAGAGCCAATTAATTCTGTGTTAAATAAATTGAGATAATAGTGTTGGTATTGACACGGCCATGGGACAAAAGCAACATTTGGGGGTTAACTGACATTTGGCTGATAGCATTAACTCTTTCCTAACCAGCCTCATCAAAACAACTAATTAATTCCTTCTTGCAAGAGTGAACTGTCCTTGCTATACGTTTAATTTGTAGCTCTGCATCCTTTTAGCTCTATTTTTGTGAATGGTAACCCAGCATTGCTAAAGCAAAAACCAGGATGGATTTCCCAGTGGATAGAACCTAGACTGGGTTTTCAGCTCTTGTTTTTCTCAATAATATGCTTTTGTTGGTTTTGTAGCAAGTTTGCAACAAGGATTGCTAACACCCTTGTCTGTTAATGCTGAGTACAACCTAAAAGAGATTCCCTGAACCAGAGGTGTGGAGAATTCCCCCCACACGACCTAGCACTGAGAGTGCCTTTGTGTGCCAGGTCATTAGGCTTGCAAACCAGGGGGCTGCTGGGATTTAATGTTTGTGATAAATGATAGGTTCTGATGGCTTATCGATTTGTGCAGAAAGTGAGCTATCTCTGGAAGAAACGAATTTGTACATTATCAGATCTTCCTATGGGTTTGTGTGCATCTCTAAGCACATTTCCAGAACTTCCCTGGCTCCTGACAAAGGTGTTTGGTAGTGTTAAAAACTTTTCAGGCGTGCTATGAGAATGCCTCCCGTTAAAATTGTTTAACCACTGTGACTAGTAAAACCCATTCTTTAATTAGCCACTTGTGTGCTCTCACAACCACCTGCCTTCACTTCTTTTCTTCATTCTCTCTTTCCCCCACTCGCTCTCTCCTGTTTCTGCTCTGTGAGATACGTAAACACAAAAGCTCCACTGCTGCTGTACTGTGACTCGAAGGAAACAGGTTTCTCTTTCCAGCTGTCAGTAAGGCATCACTTCTCTGCAGGTCATGGCCCATCACAAAGTTTTGTCATGGGATGTGGCTAATATCTTTACAGAAATGTGGTTTGTCAGTAGGAGAGGAAGAATAACTTGCTTATATGGTTGTTTTCCTTGTCTTCTTTATTCTTTATGAAAAATTTATTTTAACTAATAAAGTGACAGAAGGGCTGCCTACAGCACAAATGCACAGCAGTGCTCTGGCTGTATGGCCACCAGCTGGAAGGGTGTCAGAGGGTGACAGGGCCTACACGAGGGCACTGTGGCAGCAGGATTGGTATTGGGAGTGGGCAAGGGCAGCCCTCCTGCGAAGTGAGTGGCTGGAGCGACTCATTTGGCCTGTGCTCCTGGGGAGTCCACCACTCTGCGTGGATGATCCCCTGGCACCTCGGTAGGCACGCTCCCATGGAAATGCGTCAAGGATCGAGGGGCTCCCATTCCACTACACACTTACATGATTCGTGAATTGTGCTCAACAGCAGCTGCAAATTTCAGGGGTGATTTACGGCAGGGGGTGGCACCATGTTTAAAAACAAATGAAAAATTAGAAAAATACCAATAAACCGTAAACTGGCTGATCCCACAGAAACCATTTCTCTCTTTTTCCTTTAAATCTCTCCTACTGGTGCAATGAAGGCATAGGATATAACTCTCAAAGACAGTACATGGAGCTGAAGACAGATTCACGTGAATGGTTTCCAGTCCCTGACCCTTGCATTTTTAATGGAATGCTTCTCGCCCAGCATTTTTTTTTAAACACTTGAATTCTTTTTTCCTACTTTCCTTGTACTATTTTCACATTAAAAGTGTCCCAATGCTCTAGTATTTTTCATAGAATGTTATTATTACTAGGAAATTTTATGTACAGCAATAATAAATCTATAAAAATCAGATTGACGTCACGTTGCACGCTGCCTACTTGTGTATGTATATTTTGTGTTCATTCAGATTTACAGTCGGTTTAAAGAGACATAATCTTTATTTACCCATAGAGACTACTTATTTTCCTTTGATTGGTGTACATGCCTGTAACTTCTGCTGCAGGTTATGACGATTAGGTGCCTGACGATGGTTTACATCCTTCTCTCTTTGAAGTGAACCTCATTCAGTGTACAAATCTCAGTTGACCCAGTCCTCATTTTCGTTAGCGTGACAGCAAGTTCAGGTAGAGAGGCTGGCTTGCATTGGCAGGGGCTGAAGTGTCCTGCCAAATGTGAAATATCAGCTGTTTAGGCATGCTGTCACCATACTGGGCACTGCTTGCTCCCTTTGTAGCAGCCCAGCTAATTGATATGTGCACTATTAAAGTCAGCGTTTGCATACCAACCTGATTGAGTCAATACCAGCCTCCAAATCCGAGGCATCTCGCTGAGTTGCATTTCAAGCCAGTGGGATTTTGAGATGGCCTTCTCCAGGGATAGGTTGTGATGATTGATTTCAGCAGGAACGGCGTCTGATCCTGAAAGTCTTAACACCATATGGCATTGCCACGAGGGAGAGAGGCTGCGCTGGCAACCTCCGAACTTGCACTCCGTGTTGTGGTAGCGCGTGCAAGCGCTGTTAAGGGAAGACTGCTGAGCTCTGTGGATAGGGGTCAATTAGTAGGGGCCTCAGAGGAAGCAATTTCCCCGCTGTCTATCTGGCTTTAAATTACATGCACAAGTTAAGTGACGGCATGATGGAATTGAGTAGTGGTGAGGGGGAACTGTAAAGGCTGATAAGAAGCAGGCGGCTAACACGATCCAATGGGCTAACTGGAAGGTGGGAAGAAAGACCACCTTGTAGTTCGCGTTGCTGTTCATCACTAAACATCAGCAGTGCTGCTCTATGATAGGCTGTCTCTCCTGCCTGCCACTGCCTCGTAGCCCTCCATCTGGCTGAGGCTCCCTGTGTGCATGTGTTAAAATACTTTGCAAAAGGGCAAAAAAGCAGTCCTTGTTCCTGGGCGTTTACAGCTGGAGCAAGAACTGCAGTCCCCCCTGAGTGCAATTTATGTTGGCATTGGCTGCAAAGCCCTGATCAGCCCTGAATGCAGTTTTTTCCCCTCTTTCTTTCTTGTTTGTGCCCTTGGTGCTTTGCCAGGGTTCTCATGTATTTTCTGTTCCCAGGCCCGAGCCTGCAGGGAGTCTGCCTGGTGCTGGAACTGGCTGCTAGCACCATAAGAGAACCCTCACTGGGTGACTGTGATGCTCTTCGTGGGGCTTCCAACATGGTGCGTGATCCTGCCGTGACAGTGTGAGCAGGGAGGGGAGGAAGTGAGAGGCAGGGCAAAATCTGAGCTTTGTTGAACATTTTGCCATGAGATTTTGTCACTTTCATTCAGATACTGCATGTCTGGGATAAACAGACCTTCAATGATGAGTTTTCCTTTTGACCTCTGGCCTTTTGACACCAGGCCTCCTACTGCCACCTCCAGCAGAGACCAGATCAGCTACATCTTTGCTCAGTAGCGCCTGATCTCTGCTGCTCGGAAATCTCCTTGAAGGGCGTTGACTTTCTGCGTTAGGTTCACATCTTGCAAGGCAGGAATGTGCTGCAGCTGTTGGGAGATGTGGGGTAGAGGAAGATGTTTAGAGCCCAAAGGAGTCAAAAATGTGGTCTCCTTACAGTTCTGACAGATCACTGAGTGCGAGTGATTTCCTCTGGTATGTGGTTGGATGGTGCCTGGTTTACTGTGTCATATGTTGTTGTTTCCCTTTCCCCGTGTGAGACTTGCAAATGAGAGAAAGTGCCCAAACCCCATGACATTACTGTTCAGTTTAGAGTATAAATGGCTGCTTGATATTCTGTAGGTTGTTAAGGAGGGGGGCAAAAATGAAGTCTCTCCTGCCTAAGAAAATCTCTTAGTGGTGGGATTTGGTACTGAACTGAACAGAATTTCAAGATATTCTGCAAAATTGTAAGCCAGTCAAGGACTTAACAGTCTCTCTCATACAAACACTGCTTTCTACTTGCATTAAAAATTGCTTGCTTTCAATCATTGAACTATGATTGTTTGCTAGTGAAATTGGCCGTATGGTAAGAGAGATTAACTGGTTGTGGTGGTTCTGAATTTTGATTGCACTGTGTAGTTCTTTGCATGGTTTTCTAAGTACTAGTATTGGTTATGCACTTGGGGCATCAAGATTCTGTGCCAGACTCTGGATTTCAGTGTTGTGACTGGTTAGTCTGGTTTTTTAAGCTGACATAATGAAATCTCTATGTATTGTTTAGGCTGGGCAAGCTGCATGTGTCATGAGAAAGATGATGAATGAGGGTGGTTTGGGGTTTTTTTGAGCAGTAATTAGCATAATAAGTGTCCTTTTCTTTTCTTTCCTTTTTTTCCCCCCCAAATCATCTAGGTCACTTTGAACTAATATTTCAGTTAGAGGTGCATAAAACCATCATGACTTGGAGTCCTATGCCAGCTACAGGATGTTTGGAAAATCTTTTCCAGTTCTGTGTTTGTACAAATTGCTGTAGACTATACACATCATGCCTGATTCATATAGGGAGACTTTGTTTAAGTTGGTAGATATGTGAATGTCATGTTATATACCACTGATTAGGGGTGGGTAACAGTGAGGAACAGTCTCAATTTTTGTCTGCTTGTCCATGTGTGTTCATATTATCAGATTTTGGGGTTACTTTCCATGCAATTCTGTTTGCTAAGTGCACACCTAACACCTTTACTGAAGTCAGGGAAGATCTTGCTCACTTGGAGAATGGATTAGGATGTCAGCCAGCAATCTGTTGGTACTGGAGAAAGAAAAGGAACAGAAACATTTTTGGGTTTTTTGGTCAGAAAGCAACATCCTGGTACTGCTTTTTGGGTTTTAAAATAAAAGTGCCCTAGAGAGTTAAAAAAAAGGTTGATATTAATTTCTGTATGCTGTGTCATGCATTTATGCATGGCAATGACGAAGAACAGGTCTTTTCCAAATATCCTATAGATTTGTATTGTTAAAAAAACTAGCAGTCTTCCAGCTCTTAACATGCATGCATTTTAAGGGTTAGGCTTGGTGAAATAATTCTAAGCAAACCTAGAAGGTACACCTTAAAGACTCATCAAATACAGCATAATCCTTTTGATCACTGGTTGCAATGGGAAATGGCTGCTGCTTGCATAGGGAAAGGCTTTAAGATAAGCTTTTTGGATGTAACCCGAGTGAGTTGGGAGCAATAAGTAACTCGTGTCACTGTAGCCTTGGTGGCTAACAATTCCTAAGTCACCATGTGCTTAAAAACTGGCAGCAGACACCATGTCTGCTGAGGAGTACCACCACCCAGGGAAGGCATTTCTCTGCTTCTGCAGTGTCTGTGTTTTTGATAGCTCATCTGCTCGGATAATCGTACTGAACCACAATGTCTTGAAGCATGCAGTTTCCTTTGACGCTTTTTTTCCTACTTGAGAGCCCTGACTGCATGTTTGTCTTCTCTCTTCTTTTGGGTACCTTTATTGTTTTCTGCAGTCGTATCTTGTTCAGTCACATGCAAACACCTGTCCTGAAACTGAATTACTCTGCGGTGTAATCTAAAGTCATCCCCCTTTTCAGCATCCTGTGCTTTCTGTTGTGTGTTGAGTTATGTTGCACCGTGCTTTCGATGCAACAGCCATTTAATAATGTTGAAGCCTTAGCTCTGCAGGGGCTAAAAAGATCCCAGCAGGCTTGTTAACTTCTACTCTCAGACATTATGGGAAATATTTTCTCCTCCCTGGAACTCTTCGGCATCCTCTTAATTAACACTATAAAAATCCATAGCCAGGTATGCGTGAAGCCTGCTTAATTTTTATGCAGTTTTCCAGAGTTTCTCCATTCCTTCCTATTTAACCAGACACTGGTGCCAAGTGAGATATGAGAATGTAAAAGGAATAAAGGCAGCCTGGGTCATGCTGGGTACTGTGTTCTTGTCAGGCAGCATACTCATCAAGTGCCTTTCCCTGACTCACACAGGATCTTACTTTTTCCCTGCTCTACTCAGTATTTTTCTTTATCTCAATCTCTGAAGTGTTGGGCATTTTAAAACTTTGCACCTCTCCTTTCTCAGGACAGTATTCTTTTCTGCTCCAGACTGTTGTGGTCATGGTGTCTGTTGTACTTCTATGTAGGATCCCCACTAGCTGGTATCAGACTTCATTTGACTAGAAGTTATTTGTACAGAGATGAGAGAGGTTATTCACTGGTTTAGGAAGTGGAGAAGCAGTATTAAAATTTGAGGTGGAGGGAAGAACTTAATAAATACTGGAAAATGAGGGGAATCCAAGGGCATTCAGGATGGATATCACTTAAGATGAGGGCAGAGGAAGAGGAAAGAAGAGCTGCAGAGTGCTCAAACAGAGGAGGATTCCAAAGTGGCTGAAGGTTGGTTATAATGTGTGAAGCCTCAGTGAGGGGGTGCCTGCTCCTCCACAGGGATGACTCAGTTACCATGGGACAGACTGACTGAGCACTGAAGGATGCAGTGGTAGGGCTGAAGATGCAGTGACATCTCCCATGCTGAGAAGAGCATGGGGTGTATTTGCTGCTCTGAGTAATAAATTAGTATTCAGGTGAGGCAATTGAAGAGCTCACCAGTAACCATCTTCCCAAAACTTCTGCAGGGGAAGGCTAAGATTTCATACAGCTGAAGGGAACCTTGATGAGGGAAAGCAGGGCTTTCCCTGTGCCCTTGTTGATATCATAAACCAGTTTCTTTAATTAACTTTTAAAAATTGACTGGAATTTATGGAGAGAATTTGAATATCAGGGTGAGCATTTGGTATGGGTGGAGTCTTGTGATCCAAACAAGTTGTTCAAGAAGTAAGGAAATGATAAAGGCATACATACAGAAAAGCCAACAGATGTGAAAGAGAGAGGGGAGGAAAGGAAAGGCTGAAAATGATGATTTTTTGCGTAAGGACTCCTTAGCCTTAAAGGTTTCTCTGGTGGTATGTACTTTGTGTCCTAGGAAAGCTGGAGCATGCTGACAGCACGTCAGTCTGCACTATGTTAACCCAAAGAATTTGCCCCATTGTCATGACAAAGAGACCCCAAAACAGCTGCAGTTCAGTAACATCCATCCTTCACATCCTAACTGTGGTGAGGGATTGGAGATTGAGTGCAGCAGCCTTGGCAGTTACAGGCTTGGAAGAGAGCTGAAGAGCACTCGTAATCTGTGTAGAAGCTACAAGGAGGCAGAGTGAGATTACTGTGGGGCAATTAAAGAGGTTGGAAACAGAAAAGGAGAGGCAAGGAATATACATTTTTAAGTATGTGATCTCCAAAGCGAGTAGTATTAGTAGAAAAAGGCTTTTCGTTTTAGAGCGAACAAAAGAGAAGAAAAGTGTATTTGGAAGGGTTGTGGGTATGACCCACACGGGAGGGGGTGGGAGAGCACTTGATGACACCACCCTAGTAATGATGTAAAACCCATTCCCTCTAAGTCACCAGTTCATCTGAGCTCTGGGAGGTGGTGAAACGGTTGGCTGGTTGCTTGGAAGCTGATGTAGAGTAAGTTGGAGGTCAAAGTCCAGTGGAGGTCACAGTGTCATGAAAACAATTACTGAGATGTGTCTTAATTGTCATCCTTGAAAATTTTAGAAGGCACACCCGAGAATGAATGGAGTTCAGAACCATTTACAATCTATTAACGTTTCCCTCGCTAGTCAGGAATTGTGGTGACCTGTTGTGTAAGAGTTTGTGTTGCTACTCCTGTTCCTGCATTGAGTCAGAAAATACATGGTGCTCACCTTGATGCTTGGCTACAAGAGAACCAAACTGGCACCTGTGATGAGTCTTAGGTATTGGCTGATTATACTCCCTCAGCTCAGATACCAAGAGCTGTGCATTTGAGTGATGTATTTCTGTATTTCTCCATTTCTCCTTCCTTTTTTTTTTTTTTCTTTTTTGCAAGCTTTGCAGAAAAAGAAACAAGCAAGCAGAGACCAAGAATTTAATGGATATATTTTTCACTGCCTCTTTTATCAACAGCATATGAAAAATCCCAAAGGACAGAAGCAGTTAGCTAACCAATGAGGCATCATAGCTGATTTTAGGTTCCATGCAGGAGAAAAAGATACTGAAGCCCCAGCAGCTCAGGGGGAAAGAGATTTAAATTTAGGTTTGGTACTGAGAAACGTGCCTCTCCTCTGCTTGGAGACCAGTCTGTAAGAGATTACTGTACCCCAGGGCAGCAGTTTGGAGGATGATAGAGATGTCAGCCTGTGAGTGCAAAGACTTGTACCACTGGATGATGAACCAGCAGGGATTTCTCATTAATGGAATGAATGTTAACAAGGATAATTCTGTTTTGTGAGCTGGTGTGTGTGGGAAGGATAAATGATAGGGGCTGATGGATGGTCTTCACAGAGATTTGATTAGGGAGAAGGTGAATGGCAGTGTGTGTGTGAGAGAGGGGGAGGTGTATGCACGTGGTACACACATTGCAGAAGGCAGGCACATTTCTACTTGATGATGTCTGACAGAGAAGTCAGCAAAAGTAACCAGACAGGTCCTAGGTGAAGCTGAGCACTGGTGTGAATATTTCAATTCAGTGTCTTGTGCATTGTAGGATCTTGGGTGTTATGTTGCATGGTGGTAACAAACCTGTATTCAAGAATTTCTCGATAAAACTTTCATCAGTAACAGAGCTTTCTGCTTTCTGCTAATAAAACATTTGACTAGTGGTATTAATTCCCACAGTCAGTATGGGAGCACTGAATGACACCTTTTCTGACCTGCTTAGCATCATTTTTTGCTCTGAAGTAACACGCTTAAAGCTTGTATGAGCCCTTCCTGGTTCCTGAAAAAGCAGGAGACAGGCCAGACCTACTGGTTGAGAGGCCAGGGAGGCAGAACCAATGGAAACAATCCCTCATCCTGCCTGAGGCCTTCATATGCTGCTGGAATGCAAATAATAAATGAAAAAAGCAAAATAGGCACATAAGCTGAGTAGGCACTCCAGCAGACTTAGCAGCTCCACGCTCAGGTACAGAGGTAGCTGAAAAACTGAAGGAACTGCATGAAGTGCTCGAGAGAGACGTAGAAATAGGGAAAGAAACGTGAATCCCTTTGACAGTGAGATGTGGGAGACCCAACCCGAAAAGCCAAACCTCTGATACCTTCCCCGCTGCCTTTGCCAGGAAGCCATTAGGAGCCCCCGGCTGAGGCCGGAGCGTGGCCAGCTGGAACTCAGCTGCAGGGCGGCAGATGGCAGGAGGAGTTCCCGACCCGGCTGGCCCGCCGCTGCCAGCCCCGCGTGCAGGATGCCAGGCGCAGGGAAGCCGGCGGCCAAGCCGGCTGCTCCCCTCGGGAGCGAGCGAGACGGCGGAGGTGGAGACTTGGCTCTGTCCCTCGGCTTGCTGGCCAAAAGGGCTGCGCTGGCACAAGGGAGGGAGTGTGCTGGAAGGCGTCTGCAGCCAGTTACTCCCAACCTGGGAGGGGGTGGGCAGAGGAGATGTGTTCCTTTCCAGAGCTCTGCCTGCATCCGTGTGCTGGTACCCTCTGCGCACCGTCGCAGTGCTTAGTGACTCGAGCTGACCCCTGGGGGTGATAAGGCCCGTGGTGGAGCATGTGAGCTGCTCTCCTTAGAGCTTTAGGTGATGCTCGCCGGCAGAGTGAGGAGCTCCAGGGGCTCCATCACTAACAGTTCCTGGGACTGAGCTGTTTCTTCTTTGATAGCATTAGTTTGTATTCCTTATGATTTCTATCTGTAGTTGCCATCTGCTTTCCCCAATGCCATTACGCATTTTTTCAGATCAAGACCCCATTCCCCCAAATTCAATCTCATCTATATAATGGAAAAATAGTTAATATATAAAATAAACTGTGGTGAGCAGTGAATGTAAATGAGAGACACCTTTGCTCCTTTTTTATCCTGTGGAGAAACCCATTACTCCTCTGACTAATCCTATTGATTTGGCTGGGGAGCTATGGCCTGCTGCTGATGTCAAGTCCAAGTGGCAGGATCTGGCTGTACAGTGGCAGGTCTCCGTGGCCATTGGCACAAATCCTTTATTCCCCAGCTGATTCCACTGAAATCTCCTGAGGTTACCTCTGAGCTATTTGAGAAGAGCTGGGTTTTCAAACCATGACCCTGATTTAGGAGTACATGTTTAAAATTTCTACTTGTGATGTCCTGTGGCAAAGGTTTACTTTTCACTCGGTGGAGCTGGCGGCAGAGAAAGTCAAATGAGTTTTCCTAATCTGGTATGTTCTAAATCTGGTTTGTCTCAAATACAGCCTGAGAGATATGCAGCACAAGTGGAAAAATAACTGGCAGCACGCAGATGCGTGTCCTCTCAGAGCAAATAAAGCTGACTTTTAAAATAAATGTTAAATCTCATCCCTGGTATGAAGGGAGACAGGCCAGTAGCTCAGGTATGGGGAGAGATATTTTAAGGTGGGCTGTGGAAGAAAGCTCACCACCAAGCTTCTGACCCAGCATACATGTCCCTTTTTATCTGCTAAGTCCAATCATAAGCTTGTTATTAGAGGACATCTGTTACTGCCTGATAACACGTACAGCAAGCAGGAGCACAGCGTTGGTGGGCAGCCAGGGATTTTGGCAGCTGTGGGGAGCGGCAGCTTCGTGGACTGTTTCACACCTCGTCCAGAGCTGGGGCAGCACATCCGTCCCGTGGGCCTGTGGCTGGGTGGGAGGATGCCAGGAGTTTGAGGCAAGGGCTATTCCTGCACGCAGCTCTCCTGTGCCAGCTGGTGTGCACATGTGCCAAAGCTTCATCTACTCATCCTCCTGCAGCCACAGCTGGCCCCCTCGGTGCCGGGTCAGCGTGGTGGGTCTGCTGGCATTCCTCCAGGACAGGCAGCGGAGCAGCTGGGAGAAACGTGCCACATGCTGGGTTCTGCTTTTTCCTTCTGCATTTCCAGGGGATGCAGTTCACACACTACTTTCTTGCCCCCAAGCCTCCTTGCCTGAAGAAAAACATTCAAGGAGACTGTGTGAGCTGAATCTGAGCATCATGAGGTTTTCCCCACAGTCATTGCTGTAGGTAATGTATATTTATGAGCGGAACAAAGTGGGCTGCAGATGCTTTGAAAGGCTGCTTTCCTCTCAGGGTGGCTTAGTATTTAGGCAAGTAAGGAAGGAGTGGAGATGCTGTCCAGACTGCATTCAACAGTGGCAGAGCAGGCTGGTGCAGGAGAGATGGCATCTTCCAGCCACCTTCCTGTGTGCCATCAGGGGATGCTGATGCTCTGTGGTTCAGGAGATGGTGTTCCTTCCAGTATCTAGAGGGAGCCTACAAGAAAGCTGGAGAGGGACTTTTTAGTCCCTCTTAATAGTGGTAGGAAAAGGAGAAATGGCTTTAAACTGAAAGAAGGTAGGTTTAGATTAGATATTAGAAAGAAACACCTTATAGTGAGGGTGATGAGGCACTGGAACAGGTTGCCCAGAGAAGCTGTGGATGCCCCATCCCTGGCAGTGTTCAAAGCCAAGTTGGATGGGGATCTGAGCAACCTGGTATAGTGGATGGTGTCCCTGCCCATGGCAGGTGAGTTGGGGGTGATCTGTAAGGGCCCTTCTAATCTAAACCATTCTATGATCTTACAGTGCTCTGTAGGTCAGGAGATTGCATCCCTCTGCTGGGCTTTAGTGCATCACAATGTGACACAGCTCCATTCCAGCAATGAGACTGTGTCTGTACCACCATGTGTGTGCCCTGAGCCCAGCTCTTGTCTGGGGAAGGGTCTTTCCAGAGAGTGAAATGGGGGATGGAAAGTGAGTTTTGAATTTGCACCAGAGTCCGCACTGTTTTTGTCTGAGCAATGCTGATGTCATTTCCAGGGCGACCGTCTGACACCTGAATTAGCTTGTGGCACTAGAAATACAAGGTGTGACGTAAAGTAAAGGCCAGTTTGCTTTCCTGCTGGTGGTCATGTGGGCTCTGTGAGACTGATGAGGTGCATAGCCTGCATTCACACAGTGTAAGAAAAGCATACAGGCACTGGTTTATGGCCAGTGGTGGTCAGTGTTTGCTGGCCTGGGCTGCTGATTGATTCAATTGCATTTCATGCAGGGGCCAGGACTTTCCAGCTGAATAGTTTTGGCCACCACAGAGCAGCAGATTTCTCAATATCTGATCATATATCTCTCTCTCAATAGATATAGATATATTGGGATATACATAGACACACATACATATATATATATATATATCTGTATATAACTTACTGGGCCAAACTGTTCCTCTTGCAGAAGGCATTTCTAGAAGGGATTGTCCTCCAGCTTGAGAAGCTCATGTTGGGTTCTCTGCAGATCTTGGTGAGATCAGTTTTCCCTGTGTTGCTAGCACCAGTCCTGCTGCTTTGGGAAATTCATCAGTTTCATTTAATTTGCCATGTGAATTTGGGATTCGTTAAGGTGCTGTCTATTTCTGTGGTTGTGTCGGTCTCTGTAAAGACCACCAGGTAGCCCAGATTTTGTTGGACATACCTCAGTTGCCGTATACTCCCTGAAGGGCCTCTGTTGAGCTGGTTTGTTTCAAGGGCTCCTCAAGAGGAATGAGGAGTGCCACATCTGGCTAATAATTTGCTGTAGCGAACATGTGAGTTTACTTCAAGGAGAGCAGGATTTTTGCTCATGGATCAAACATCAAAGGATTCTTACATAATGCAACATATTTTAACATTGGTAAAGTATTAGGTCATAATCATGTCGTGCTCTGATATGTTTTATTACTCTATTTTATTTCTGAATCTCAACTCAAATGATTCCTTAGCCTTGCAGAAAATAGTAATACAGGCGACTTACAGTGAGTCTTGGTTAGGTAGCTCTGAATTTTTCTTGCATCCTAAGCAGCAGCAGCAGCCCAAGCCAGGTGCAGCCAACTTTCCTGATTCCTTGTCTCTGTGTCACATCTTTCAGGTGGCTGTGAGACTCAGAGATCCTAGGAGAGAGGATTCTCTGGCAAGTGCGGTAAGCTTGAGCTCACCAAGGGCTGGGCTGGGCAAGCAGGCGGGCCTTGGATGAGCAAATCCCACTGTCTGGCATCCCATGCCTTGCTCTGTCAGTCGGTCACCCCAGTGGGCAGTGGGAGGCATCATTCTTTAATGAGTGCTTTTGCCGTGAACATACAGGTGTTGAACCAGACTTTGGTGAGGAATTTACAGTTCCTGCCAGCATGCTGTTTCCATGTGTTGCATATAGTAAGGGCCTGCTTTTACATTCCCCTGTGGGGCATCCAGTACAGATACATAGGAATCATTTTTCCATTTCTGCTTAATTGAGGAGATTTTCTGTTGGTTTCTGTTGTCTGCTTTTTACCTCCTCCTCCAAAAATGTAGCTTGGTTCCCTATATGAAGCTCATTTTTCTAGGCAATAATTAGATTTTCAAATTTCAAATACTCGAGATACTTCTTTTGCAATGAAAGCTGGTACATAGGGAGCAGAATAGAAAGTTTGAAAGTGTGGAGGACATTTCATTCCGGGTTTGTGTAGGGAGAAATCCTCTCCAGAGCCATGCTTTATGGCATTACCTGCTTGGAGAAGCCAGGGCAGCAGGTTTCTGAGCATCCTCCTGAGAGCAAGCCTGCTGTTCGTCAGCACTGGCGCTGGCATGAGCAGTGAAGGCTTTTACAGCAAAACCGTGCTGATTAACTCTGGTTCTGCTCCTCACCACCCCTCCCTGGGCTTCCAGGGGGATCTGTCCTTCCTGTCACTCAGGTCACTGAGGTCCAGAAATGCGCTGTAATCTTGCCCAGAGTTTGATTCCCCAGCTGG